>NW_023270739.1:29805671-29856920 GCF_011800145.1 Mirounga leonina
TGATATCATTTTTGCAAATGACCTTAAGTTGTTTATCCAGAGGGCAACAATACCAAGGTACTATAAAGTTAATCAAATTGCATACTATCTGGATAATTTGGGAGAACTTTTGGTCCTTTTTTTTAGTTTTATTTCACCAAACTAAAACATACTAAATGAAACCTAGGGTATGTTTTTTATTCTTTTTAAGACTGAAGAACTCCATTTTTCCCATCTGTAAAAATTGACGTAATAATTAGTAAACTGGGCAATTATAAGGATTCAATGAATTAGTGTAAAGCTTAGTAAATAAAAATTTGAATTTCTTTCCCCTGTCTCTCTTCCTTTATAGCCTTCTGTTCCTGTACTTATTTCTATTATAGATTTTAAAACAATTTTTCATTGTCTTTTTCCTCAGCATATACTCTTTTAGGGCAGAGGCTCTAGCTAATCTATATTTTTTCCACAGTGCATGTATGGCACATAGTAGACATTAAATATGTAGATAGAAAAAGTGTATAATCAATAAACATTACTTCCACTTTATGCTAAAAACAAAATGTTAATATATGCTGTAGTTCACATCTCAGTATAACATTACCTGATTTAAAATATTATTCAGGCAATTCATTTAATACACACAAGACAAACTATCATATTCTATACTTAAATTTCCATTATCTTTTTAGGCTTGATAGACACACCTTTTTTTATTGAAGTATGGTTGACATACAAAGTTATGTTTGTTTCAGGCATACACCATAGTGAATCAACAATTCTACACATTACACCGTGTTTCCCATGGTGAGTGTAGCTACCATCTGTCACCATACAACTTTATTACAATACTAGTGATTATATTCCTTATGTTGTACTTTTCATCAGTGAAACTGGAAGTTTCGTTCTTCTTTATTTTAATTTTTTTAAAGATTTCATTTATTTACTTGAAAGAGAGAGAGCACAAGTGAGTGGTGGGCGGGGGGACAAGCAGACTTCCCACTGAGCAGGGAGCCCGGGATGTGGGGTTCGATCCCAGAACCCTGAGATCATGAACTGAGTCAAAGTCAGATGCTTAACCAACTGAGCCACCCAGCCGCCCCTAGAGGTTTATATCTCTTCTTTATTTAATTTTTTTAAAAAATTCCATTTATTTACCTGAGAGAGAGAAAGAGAGAGAGCACAAGCAGGGGGAGTGGGGGAGGGACAAGCAGGACTCCCCACTGAGCAGGGAGCCTGGACATGGAGCTCAATCCCAGGACCCTGAGATCATGAACTGAGCCAGTCAGATGCTTAACTGACTGAACCACCCAGGCGCCCCTAGAAGTTTATATCTGTTAATTCCCTTCATTCTCCATGTCCCTCTCCTCTAGCAACCATCAGTTTGTTCTCTGTTTTTATGCGATTGTGTCTGTTCTTTGTTTCCTTTTGTTTACTCATCTGTTTTGTTTTTTAGATTCTACATTTAAGTGAAATTATATGGCATTTATCTTTCTCTGAGTTATTTCACTTAGCATGATACCCTCTAGGTCCATCCATGTGGTCACAAATGGCAAGATTTCATTCTCTTTATGGCTGAGTAATATTCCATGGTATCTATCTACCACATTTTCTTTATCCAATCATCTGTTGATGGACACTAAGTTTGCTTTCATATCTTAGCTATTATAAATAATGCTGCAATAAACATAGGGATTAACATATCTTTTCAAATTAATTTTTGTTTTCTTTGGGTAAATACGCAGCTGTGAAGTTATTGGATCATATGGTATTTGCATTTTTAATTTTTTGAGGAACCTCCATACTACTTTCCATAATGGTTGCACTGATTTACATGCCCACCAGTGCATGAGGTTTCCTTTTCTCCACATCCTTGGCAACACTTGTTATTTCTTGGATAGACACTTATCTTGAAGGAGATATTGACTTCACTAAACACTTAAAATATTTTTAACAATTAAGTTCTACATTAAAATGTTTGGAAACAGCTTTAATTTTGTTGGAATTGATCTGTATATACCTTGGGGAAGTGAGGTATAAATTGCAATCTTCAAGCCAGTATTTCTAGTCGCTCAGGTGAAACTTTCCATATACACATACCTGCTTTATAAGTATTATAAAATGTTTCCACTTAGAATATAAAACACTATATGTTGTGTAGAGCACTACAAAACAAAGTTGCTCTCATTTTTTTTTAATTTCAGAGTTTTATTGTATTGCACTAAAGAAACAGCAGGATGCTTATACAATGTTCTCATTCAGTTTTGAAAATCTAAAGTACTTGTAAATTTTTGAAAATATCTTACCACCATATTAGAACAATAAATATAATAATCAGTTTCTTAATAAGTAATGTCTTGCACATAAAAACACATTTGAAATGGCTTTAAATGCATTCTTAAATCCAGCATATATTTTTGTGTCATGTTCACTTATGCTTAAGAATTAAAGCAAGTATATTACTCTGATGGAAATATGTGAAATTTCTCATTCCTGTAATACAGAGGGATAATATTCAAGTGGAAGAGAAAAAAAAATTCCACTTTTCTTACACTTTTAAATGGATCCATATATAATCATTGACATGATAGATGAGGAAACCCACAAAGTTTCCCACAGGTCAAGTACGTGTTTTCAGAACTTGAATCACCCAATATCTACAGCTAACTTACAATTAGATGGCATTTCAATAAAATCAAAATGATCCTGACAAGTTCTTACAAAGAAAAACTTCCAATGGACCAAGGACAGTCAATAATTAATGCAATCATTCAGAGGATTATGGTCGTTCCCTAAGGAGTGCGAGTTCAAACCTGTCAACACCAGAGGTAATCATTTTGCATTATTTTATATGTAATTCCATTTAAATTCTTTGTTCCAGGCTAACATAGGAAAACAGTCTTTCCATAAGCAAAATATGTGGAAACATTTAAAAACTGAATCATTTTTTAAAGTAACTGATCAAATTCCAAAGGCTACTCTTGGAAAGAAGATCTTGTTGAATAGAATCCCTTCCTTTGGAAGCTCTAAGAGCTCACCAAAGCATGGATCATACTGCTTAAGTAGTAAAAAAAAAAAAAAAAAAAAATGCTAGAAGATAAAAGGGTAATTTGCACCATCCTTCTTTCTGACAATATGCTAGAATATCCGCATTCATGATGGCCATGGGGTCATGATGTCCTGGTGTACTCATGGCTGGCCAATTCAAATACCTGCAAATACAATATGCCAAAGGGGGCATATTGAGACCCAGTATAAGGCACTCTGCTGCACAAAGAAACATGACACAGATGAAAACAGATGAGGGGCACCTGGGTGGCTCAGTCAGTTAAGTGGCTGCCTTCAGCTCAGGTCATGATCCTGGAGTCCTGGGATCGAGCCCCGCATCGGGCTCCCTGCTCAGCGGGAAGCCTGCTTCTCCCTCTGCCTGCCATTCCCCCTGGTTGTGCTCTCTCTCTCGCTCTCTCTCTCTCTCTCTCAAATAAATAAATAAATAAAATCTTTAAAAAAGAAAAGAAAAGAAAACATGGATGAGGTATTCTGAAAGTACAAGAGGATTCAGGGTATTACACTGGTCTCAGGGGTTCTTGTAATCAGTCTTCAACTCATCAAATCCTATAACATGCTGGCAGGCCAGGAATATGAGGGCGGTGGTGAGCAGCATCACCAGCATGTTGCAGAAGACCCCGGATGTAAAAAGCACAGGCCCTGCAAGAGGAGAGGCAAGCAGTGCTGGTTCTGGATAAAATCATTCCCTTCTCCCAGGCCACGGCAGCGACTGCCATGCCGCCTCGGCTCCTGCCCTCCCAACAGGCCGGAACACCAGCCCAGGTGGGCAATGAGACCAGGCGTGAAAAATGAGATGACTCTGGAGAATGTACAAAAATCACACCTTTCGTATAAGTACTTCAGAGAGAAGAGATTGCAAGGCAACCAAGAAAATGGAGTTCCCAAATGAAAAATGGATACTCGAAAATTTGGCAGAACATGGGTGGAAGGGATGGGCACTGCACGTTATGAAAGAAGAAATCATCTAAAAATTGAACAAATTTGGGGCTAAACTGAAAACTGTCACTAGCTAAGATACCTAGATATAAGGGAAATTTACACTCCCTTGCATGTTCTTTTCCCTGAGCATTTATTAGTGCTTATTAAAAAGATTAAGGGTAAGGCAAGAGAAGAGAGGTGTTGGTGTTGTTGATGAAATAGTGGTGATTGCTGCTGGGATTCAAGAAAAGGAAACCTGCCTACTTTCTAATGCAAAAATCTTAAACCTTGGAGGAAAGCAACAAACTCTCTTGCCCCTAGGCCATAGTCAAAGACCACTTTTTCTTTTTAAAGATTTCTTTAATTTATTTATTTGAAAGAGAGAGCAGAGTGTGCAGGAATACCCAGGCGGGTGAGGGGAGAGCAGAGGGAGAGGGAGAAGCAGGCTGAGCTGGGCTGATCCCAGGACGCTGGGATCATGACCTGAGTCAAAGGCATACGCTTAGCAGACTGAGCCACCCAGACGCCCCAAGCCACTTTTTCTATAGAAGAGCAGAAGCAAAACTGCTTCTGTAGCAGGACATATCTCACTCCACTGACTGAAAGGCCAAGAAACTCTCTTGGGTCAAGGATAAAACAGTAATAATGAGCAGTGATTTACCACCACTGAAGGAGGGGGAGAGGAAACTCTCCTGCCTAAAACGGACCAGAAATACAGTGTAGAGTTTGCCTCCCATGGGGTGGGGAGGGTTACTGAGTCTAGATTTTGACAAAAGAAACCCCTTCTCTACCATTGGAGTAAGTTTAGCAGCTACCAACAAACAACAGCCATCCACTTCTGGGAGAAGTGCAAGAGTGTGTAAAGAACTGTGAAGGATCTGAGATTCACTCTACTAGCAAGTAAACGTGTTAACTTGTTAGTTTCCTGGATGCTGACAGAAGCTGTGAGACACTGCGTCAGACCAAAGACCTTTATTATTCCTGTCACAGCAAGTAGTATATGTTTCATATGCTTATAATATTAGTATTATTATTTACTACTTAGCTCTTTATTCTGTCTCCCATCTTCTAGAATGTGGTCTCCAAGAGAATAATTACTTTACAGCCTTGCTCATTTCTGTATCCTTAGTAGCTTGAAAAGCTCCTGATAAATAGCTGGGTATAATACATCTTCATTGAATTAATAGCTGTATAGACTCTTGACTTTCATAATGTGTCAACACACACTAGTGTTGGAAGAAGCCCCTTGAAGAAGAGGTGTGTGGTCAAGTGCCTTTGGTTAACACTTCTGCTTGGAAGTTCATAATGCCCATCAGTGTATCAAAGGCTCTAAGAAGACCTACAAGTAAAGAGGCTTGCTAGACTTTGCTTAACCCAGGAGTTTTCAGTTTATTTTATCACATAAAGTAGGCAAAGGACTGAGTTGGAGTTTTGAGAAAGGAAGTCTCTGACTTAGAAATTTCATAACAGAGTTTACTATGAAAAAAGCATAAATGTCCAGCAAAGCATAAGAGGAGTTGCCAGGCCTGAAGATACTCTCTGAAGACGATTTTTCAAGCCAGGTAAGTAGCTGTGCTGTTCTGCCTATACAGGATAAGTTCTGAAAAGGTATATTAACTCAGCAGGACCCTACAGATTTTATTATACCCCTACTGCATCACCCATAAAGTCCAGTTTAACTACTTTCTATGGTTTCTAAAACTGCCTTTAGCAATTGACATTTCTTGGATCTGAAAGGAATATTCAGGTTGCAAGTAACATCCTTAATGACACCAACCATGTGACCCACGACATATATTGATGAGCAGACACAGCACCTGTTGAATCCCCTGATCGCTGTATTAGGCTGAATGTAACTGCTTCCAGGCTGTGGCTATGTACCATCCGTAATATACACTGTCTCAAAGGGAAACAGTGTAGCATGCCTGCCCTGGGCCTACTCCATTGGGAAAACTGGGTGAATGTACATGGGTGTGCATTCAATGTAAGCATGTGTTTGTAAGTTGTGTGTGAGAGTGTGTGTAAAACAGTGTGTGTGAGAGAGAGAGAGAGAGGATATTTCAAAGAATTAAAGTTTCGTGAAAAATATGGGAACTCTAAAGTAGGTTAGGTGATCAAAGTACATGTGGGGGTTCTCTGATTTTGGCTGAATTTCCTCGATTCAATAAAGTTACTAGCAAAATTGAAAAGTAAAACTGAATTTGAGCAAATGCTTTATTTTTATTTATTTTTATTTTTTTTATTATTTTTTAAAGATTTTATTTATTTATTTGAGAGAGAATGAGAGAGAGCACATGAGAGGGAGGAGGGTCAGAGGGAGAAGCAGACTCCCCGCCGAGCAGGGAGTCCGATGCGGGACTCGATCCCGGGACTCCAGGATCATGACCTGAGCCGAAGGCAGTCGCTTAACCAACTGAGCCACCCAGGCGCCCTATTTTTATTTTATTTTTTTGCTTTACTCTTCACTTGATTATTTGGCCATCCTGCGACCATAGTTAATGCCAGCAAATCATTTATCACGCCACACCAACCTAGAGGTAAAATTTCAGTTACTCTTTTTAATATTCAAGTATTTGAAGATTTGAATTTTTAATTTGAATATTTAATATTCAAAAATTCAAAATATTTCCCACTGTGTTTTATTCAATTCTCCTTTTGACAATAAAATTTTAAGACTTACATAAAGTTCCTCTCATTGAAACCTAGAAGTGGAGGTGGGGGGGTGGCCTTCCTTCACCATTTCTGAATTGGGATAAATTCCTCCCTCTCCCTGGCAAAAAAAAAAAAAAGTCCATTTCTCTCTAGACTGAAATTTATGCCTTTCTGATCTTGAGGACATAGCATCCAGCTGAATGTTCATTCTGGTTCATCTGATGTAGATGCAGAGCTAGAAAGAGTTGAGGAGTTATTCACACAACTCTTCAAGTTATTCTGCTTAAAAGAGGTGTTGAGATGACCTACACCAGGAAAACTTGAAGGGGTTCATTTCAAATCGAGCAGACAATGGCGTTCCAGGCATAGTTCATCTTTGTGTCTTGCTGACAGATCCAAACAAAGCTGAATACTTATTTCAAAGATCGAGCTTACTTTGAAGAAGGCAAAAAAAGACTTAGACTACCCCCACTTGCGTCAAGTTTCACAGATTTTTTTGAAGTTGTCATGCTTCCTTGTGGATCATTATAAATATTCAGAAAACTTGCCAATTCTTTTTCTACGGGAAAAAAAAAAAAAGATTCTGCCTCTAATCTCGGCACATTTACTCATTTAAATTATTCAGTAAACAAAGGTTGAGGAGACTTCAGTTAAAATAGGAATGAGTCAGTCAACTGATGAAAAATAAAAGCAGGAAAAAAGTATCCAGTTTGTACCAACCTAACAATGTCCACTTCAAATGCGTTTTGTGTTTTATGCACTGAAAAACCTATAGGTTTGTATACTGAATAATAATCATTTCATAAATTCATGTGAATTTTAAACAAAATCAACGTATGACATACATACAGAAAAGTACTATGGTTGTATACATTTTCTCCAAGTAAACATGGTCATGTAAATATCATTCCTCCAACCAAGAATAGCACATTACCAACACCACAGAAATCATTCCTATTATCCCTCTGTCGAGAGTATAGTTCAGCTACTCCCTGGTATTGCTGCATTGTTCTGCATCCATTTTGGGTGGCTAAGCAGCCTGCAGTCACGAGTACATCTAAGTTCCTGGTATGACCTCCAACAGCCCTGTGAGCGGTCTCCTCTGCCTCCCGATGCCTTCCCCTTATGTGCCCACTAGATAAGACCCCTATAGGGCTTACTAAAACCCATTCTTTTGAGTTGAACCGACCAATATGGCCTTAGCTTGGGAACCCCAAAGCACTCCACTCATAGACCCTAAAAAAGGCATGTGTCCCTATTCCCAATTCTCTCTCTGTCTACACTCTGCCTAAACCTCTCTCTGTGGCCCCTTAAATTCCTACAGAACCCTTGAAAAATAAGCTTCTCTATTTCAATTTCTCTTGTGGTCTGTAGTCACCATCTGGCACAATTAACAAGTGTTCATTTGACAAATTCATAAGATCTACTCACACTGGCACCCTCTTTCCAAAAGATCACTATTATGCTCATGTTTAACAACCCATAGATTAACTTTGCCAGGTTTTAAACTTTATATAAATGGAGTAATTCAGTACATAATCTTTTTTTTATTTTTTTATTTTTTATTTTTTTTTTATTTATTTTTTTTATTTGAGACAGAGAGAATGAGAGACAGAGAGCATGAGAGGGAGGAGGGTCAGAGGGAGAAGCAGACTCCCTGCCGAGCAGGGAGCCCGATGCGGGACTCGATCCCGGGACTCCAGGATCATGACCTGAGCCGAAGGCAGTCGCTTAACCAACTGAGCCACCCAGGCGCCCCTGTAATCTTTTTTTTTAGTACATAATCTTATGTGTTTGACTTTTCACTGAATATTATGTTGGAGATTCTTTCATGTTGATGTGAGCTTTATTAGCATATTTGTTTCATTGTCATATGGTATTCCATTGTAGAAATATACCAAAAACTACTTATCTACCCTACCTTTAAACAACATTTGGATTGTTTTCAGTTTGGGGCTACTATATTATTAACACCTTGTAGATGTCTTTCAGTACTCATTTGTAGGTATTTCTATTAATTATGTACTTGTGATCGAAATTGTTGGATTATAGGTTATGCCTACATTCAGTTTAGTTGGTACCATCATAGTTTTTCAAAATTTATAGTACCACCAGCAATGTAAAAAAGTTCAAGCTACTCTTCATCCTTGCTGTCATTTGGTATTGTTAGTCTTGCTAACTCTTGCCATTTTGGTGAGTATGTATCGGAATTCCAGTGATTAATAATGAGCTTGCAGATAGATAGATAGATACATACATACATACATACACAGATGATAGAAAGTCAACATTTAGGTGTCCTCTTTTTTGAAATGGCTATACAAGTCTCCAGTCCATTTTTATATGGTGTTGCCTACTTTTTCTTATAAATTTATTATTCAAGATATTTTCTGCATGCCAGAATTTCACACTTTTATTTGATAAATATTTACCCCTCATCCCTGAGCTTGCCTTTTTAAATCTCTTATTGGTGAGTTTATGAGAGTTTGATAATTCTTGTTGGAAAGCTATGTAAAATTGTTAAGTAAGAACCCACAATTACTTCTCCCTCACCAAATAATTCTTCAGGTAAGAGTTTCACTCATTGCCCCTTGAGGACAACACATTAGAAGAGACATTCTTTAGATTATAATTTATGAACCCTTGCATTAAGAGGTTATTGCTTTCCTGTTTTCCTTGACTTCTTATAAGAGCAGGACTTCTTCAATGCCCTGATTTCACCAGAGCTGTTGGAGAAATCTGTTTGCTCCTGATCAATGGGTTATGGAGGTGGTAGTGGTGGGGCAATGGTATGTAGGTAATAATGTGGTTTTCCTAGTATAATGTTTTACTTATTGATTAAACATATTTATTAAGTATATATCATATGTCAGTGACAATTTTATATTTCTTTGAAAAGACTGAGTTTAACCATGAGTCAACAATATAAATCTGAATTGGTCCTCTTGTCTCTTCTGCTATAAAATTCCTACTAGTCCTGCAGTTGCTAGCTGAAAGTTTGCTTGAAGCTATATACTTCATTAGTGTAAATTCTAACATTCCTGAATCTTGAAACCTAAGCTTTTCTGTTGAATATTTTTTGTATAGTACCCATAATTCCCACGTGTTGGTACTGATCTTAAAACTTCTATATTCTAATACCAAAAGTCAGTTAATCCATGACCTCTGAAATTAACACAGGTTGAAAGAATTTTACTAGCCATGATTTATGGACACTGATAGTACATTAGAGCAACTGATTCAAGATGGTTCATTTCTATTTTTTCCCCATAGTTTTCTAATCGAGGTAGATATAATGGAAAGCCCACTGGGTAAATGAACAAGATCAATGTTGTCAGTCAATATGCCTGGATCTTTGACTGATAGAAATGAAGTATGATACATGATCTGGAGGCAATCTTGATTTTTAAAAATCTTATTTTTGAGAAAAAGTATTGCAAGCTATGCATATAGGTACAAATGACATTCACATTTGGTATATAAACTATCCCATATAAACTCACAGGACAGGACAAAATAAAAATTGTTTTATGGGACAATTTCAAGTCACAAAGAACCTTTATTTACAGAAAAATCTCTACATTGATTTCTTACTGGAATATTTATGGCTTCTGAGTCACTATGAGCTAAGTATATAAAACATAGTGGAGAAATTATCCATGAGAAAAATAAATGCTATTATCCTTTATTTTGAAGCTTCAAATAATCATGTATAAGCATCAGCCTGTAGCCTAACATAAAGTGACCTTTAGTGGTAAAGCTCTTATTCTGATGGAGTTCCTACTGAATGATAAATTTCTAACTATAGTGGGTGGGCATACATACCATCATATTTGTAAATTAGCAGATGACGAGGCCTACTCAAATACAAATTAAAGTTTACTTCTGGTCTTTAAAAAATGAACTCAGTTTGATAAACTTCTATTAAGTTGAAAAATAAGACTTTTTTTTAAAGATTTTTTTTTAAATTTATTTATTTGACAGAGAGAGACACAGCGAGAAAGGGAACACAAGCAGGGGGAGTGGGAGAGGGAGAAGCAGGCTTCCTGCCGAGCAGGGAGCTCGATGCGGGGCTGGATGTGGGGCTTGATGAGGGGCTCCACCTCAGGACCTTGGGACCATGACCTGAGCCGAAGGCAGATGCTTAACGACTGAGCCATCCAGGCGCCCCAAAAGAAGACTTTTCTAAAAGGAGTCAACTTTTTTAGAATTAACTGAAAAATTACTCTTTTCTTTAGTCTCTATTCAAAATAATGCTATTTATTTCTCAACCAAAGTAATTTCATTTAGAGTTAAATTCTGCCCTCAATAATTTATGTATAATATTTAATAGATGTGTGTTAAAATATTTTAGTAACATGTTTAAGACTTATCTTAACATATTAAAATATTTAATTTTCACAATAAAACATGATTGCCTTGTATAATCTAATGCTTTTTTATAGAATCCTCTCCATCAACTCTCTTGGCTGTAATAATTTTATGTTGATGTTTTTAACTAAATTCTGTCTGCATTCAGAATGCTACTAGCTGTGCCATATTTTAAGCAGCAAAGGAAGAAACAACTTTTTCTATATTTTTATTTTTCTGTCAAATCACGCTTAAAATTTGTAGAACTCATTTAAACATCACTTATGATTTCCACTTGGCAACCATACTTTGTGTTGCAGGATTATGATTAGCTAAACATGCTATTACAAAATAACCGGAGTCGGGCCCCTGGGTGGCTCAGTCGTTAAGTGTCTGCCTTTGGCTGAGGTCATGATCCCAGGGTCCTGGGATGGAGTCCTGCATCGGGTTCCCTGAGGGAGCCTGTTTCTCCCTCTCCCACTCCCCCTGCTTGTATTCCCTCTCTCGCTGTCTCTTTCTCTGTCAAATAAATAAATAAAATCTTAAAAAAAAAAAAAACACCTGGAGTTATGAAGCATATACAAAACTTACATGAGGCTGTAATTATAATCATATTAATAAACTCAATGGATTTGTTGATGTATTAGTCACATGTGTGCCTCTTTTGGAAAGAGAAACAGAAGTGACAATGGACTCTGAAACACAAACTGAGGATTCTAGAGGGGAGGGGGGTGGGAGGATGGGTTAGCCTGGTGATGGGTATTAAGGAGGGCACATTCTGCATGGAGCACTGGGTGATATACGCAAACAATGAATCGTGGAATGCTACATCAAAAACTAATGATGTGATGTATGGTGATTAACATAGCATAATAATAAAAAAATAACAATTTAAAAAAGGAAACAGAAGTTACTAAAAGAGATAAGCAACATTATATGACAAAGTAAGTAAGTAGTAGAGATATTAAATGCCTTATCAACTTAGCTTCAACTTCTAAGTACGCTCTAAGGTATATATTTAGGCTACAGGTGGTCTATTGAACTGCTTTCCTACCCAGAAAATGGTCATCACAAAGTTTTCCTACATTGCTGAGACTCATACAACCAATAGTTGCTATAGAAGGAAAGTATCCAGGGAGAGTCTGATTGTTCAGATATCTTTAGAAAGGTAATAACTACATTATTAATTTATTCTTAAAATTATTTTTTGAAAAGTTTGGACTTTCAAATTTTATAATATGGTTTTCTGTTGTCCAGGGCTCAGATTTGATTTTACCTTTCTTACAAAGTAAAAAAGTTAGCTAATTTTAGCTTATAACTGTTTCACAGATGCTGACAGAAAGCCCGAGATTCCTGGTTGAGAGATGAAGGGCCATATGACTCAAAGAACAACAAATAGCATGAACATCAGAACATACACATCAATGTCTCCTGCCTCCCAAGTCCCAGAAGATGACAAAGGGACCCAAATAGAAGCTGTGTGTGTTGTAGGTTTGTATAGAAGCTGAGACACTCTAAGCTCAGGGAAGCCACTGTTTTTATAGAAAGCAGTAAGCACACCTGTTCTTTGTCCCAGAAAAGAGACACTATCTCATCCCCCGATTGCTCACTGCAAATGCAATCAAAAATACATCTACCGTATGATAGAGTAAGTCTATTCCTAGGGACATAACCAGTAAAATTGAAAACAATTGTCCTTAAAAATACTTGTTCAAGAATATCCTTGGCATATTATTCAAAATAGCTATAAACACGCCTTCACCTCAGGTCAGCAGGGACCCAAACTGAGAGTCTCCCCCTCAAATTCCACCCCTTGTACTCAAATTTGCGCACAAAAGTGGACATAATTGTAACAGAAGAATAAAATACCCCAAATGGTGACACTAATTCTGTGGAATATGTAATGGATAAAAGGAGTGTGCTGGGCTGGAAACAATACATACAGCATGATTCCAGTTACCAAAAGAAAAAAATCCAAACCTGGCCTTTTATTGACATATGAGTTTGAAAATGGGTGGGGGTAGGGGCTGGTCAGGACACCTGCCTCTGGGGAGAGTAAGCTGGGGGAAGGATGAAGGAGGCCTTTCCTTTTACATACCCTTTCTCTATATCTTTTCAGGTTTCTAAGACAAAAACAAAATTAAGCAAGCAAACAAACAGATCAAAACAATGACAGAAAAGGAGAGAGACACAAATTATTAATAACCGCAATAAAAGACTGGTTATCACTGCAGACCCTGCAGGTGTTAAAAGATAACAAGAGAACATTATGAACAACTTCTTGCAAAGGAATTAAACAATTCAGAGAATAATGGGCCAATTTTTGAAAGTTACAGGCTACCAATATTTACCGTAGATGAAATAGATAATTTGAATATTCTATAACTATTAAGGAAGTATGAATTTATTGTCTAAAATCTTCTGGAATAAAAAATCTCTAGGCCCCAGTGGTTTCCCTGGCAAATTATTTCAAACCATTGAAAAAGAAACAACATCAATTCTATACAATCTCTTCAGGAAAATAGAAGAGGAGAGAATATTTTCCAACTCATTTAACAAGGCTACTATGATCCTGATAACATAATGAGACATTTACAAAGCATATAAAAGGGAAACTACAGAACAATATTCTTCACGAACACAGATGCAAAAATCTATAACAAAATATTAGCAAATCAAATCAAACATATTAAAAAGAGTAATTCACTACAACCAAATAATGTTTATTCCAGAAATGCAAAGCTGGTCCAATATCCAAAAATTAGTCAATGTTGTCACCTTATTAGTAGTCAAGAGAGAGGAAAAAATTATATCAGTTTGTTGCAGACAACATATTTGAAAATATGAGTATTCTTTCATGCTAAAAAAAAATTGTCAAGCCAGGAATAGATGAGAAAGAAATTTCCTCAACCTGATTAAGGAAATCTATAGAAAACATAGAGGCTACATCATAATTACAGTGAAAAACTGAAAACTTTCTTGATGAAGAACAAGACAAGGATTTCTTATAACTTTCATTTAACCTTTACCAGAGGTTCTAACCAGTGCAATAAATCAAGAAAAAAGAATAAAATACAGACGGGTTGGAAAGGCAGAAATAAAACTGCCCAGTTCGGGCGCCTGGGTGGCTCAGATTGTTAAGCGTCTGCCTTCGGCTCAGGTCATGATCCCAGGGTCCTGGGATCGAGCCCCACATTGGGCTCTCTGCTCTTTGGGAGCCTGCTTCTCCCTCTGCCTCTATCTCTCTGTCTCTCATGAATAAATAAATAAAATCTTAAAAAAAAAAAAAAACTGCCCAGTTCACAGATGCTGTAACTGTCTATGTAAAATTTTCAAGGATTCTGGAAAACAAAGCAAAACCTCCTAAAACTACTAAGTCAGTTTATCAAAGGTCTTAGCATACAAGAGTAACACACAAAAATCAAGTGTTTGTGTATTTTTGCAATGTATAGTTGGAAACAAAAGAATCTAAATACGTCATTTAAAATAGCTCCAAAAATGAAATACTTAGATATAAATCTAAAAAATATTACTGTAGAGGTTTTATTATTGATATGGACAAGCTGATTCCAGAATTTATGTAGAATAGCAAGGAAACTACAATTGCTAAAGCAATTTTGTAAAACAATAATCAACACAGTTGGAGAAATCATACTACCTATCTTTTCAATTAATTTTATAAAGAGAAATGTAAAGGAAAAATGATTTCAAAATACAACTCTGCCCTCATTATGCATACAACAAAATGGATATTGTGTGTAGTTTTATTTTTTTAAACTATCTTATTTTTTTTAAGATTTTTTTTTTTCTTTGAGAGAGAATGAGACGGAACATGGGCTGCGGGGAGGGGCAGAGGGACAAGCAGATTCCTCACTGAGTGGAGAATCTGACTCAGGACTCCATCCCAGGACCCTGAGATCATGACCTGAGACGCCAGGCGCCCCTTTGTGTAGTTTTAATAACATTTAAATGATCTCCACTTTACTAGTTTAGCTTTTGTTAAGAATGTAAATTGGCTACCTGCATTAGAATGGGGAAGTTGAAGAAGACTACATATACCTAATTCTTTTTTCTTTTTTAAAGATTTTTATTTATTTATTTGACAGAGAGAGACACAGTGAGAGAGGGAACACAAGCTGGGGGAGTGGGAGAGGAAGAAGTAGGCTTCCCGCGGAGCAGGGAGCACGCACAATGTGGGGCTCGATTCCAGGACCCAGGGATCATGACCTGAGCGGAAGGCAGACGCCTAATGACTGAGCCACCCAGGCACCCCTACATACCTAATTCTTATAGAAAATTCTAACAATTTTCATTATGACCATACTCAGTTTTGGGAATTGATTTAATAAATTTTGTATTCATATTAATATGATTACCTGACTACAATTATTCTGAGATGATATACATTTTGTTGGAGGTAAATAGGCATTAATTCAATGGCTGTGCTACTTATCCCATCAAAAAAGTAAAAAAAAAAGTGAGGATGAGGAAGTTTGCATTTGTGTAGACTGAAAAAAAAGGTTTTTTAGGGCCAAACCTGAGAGAGATTTCTGATTCCCAAGCCAGAAGTCTTATCTTTGCATTTTGATGGCTTCCCATAAATGTGAATGATTTCTGTTCTTTATTCACTGCATTCATCGTGAGCAATAAGATGGAGTTTCAGGAAGCAGGGGTATAAATCTTCAGCCAATCATGGTGTTGAGCATTAATCCTAAAATGTTCTAAATGATGCGATGTGATGTAAATAAGTCAGATAAAAAGCAAGCCTAACTAAATCAATTTTCAGGATCTGAAGTTGTATCAACCATATTATTTCCCAGAATATATTTCAGGAGACTTAATACATCATGATGATTGTGGCTTCACAATGTTCTGATTGTGTCACATCCATCCCGATTGTTGACTGAGAAGATAGAGTTGAAAATAACTGTGATGAATAGAATTTCTGTTCACAGATTTAAACATATGTTTTGGTGCATGAGTTTATTGACAGAGACGAGGCTCATAATGTAGTGTGATAGAGTTCTGGTCTGCTTTTCTCCTTCTTACTCTCAATAATTTCATATCCACGGATTTTTTTTTACAATTCAAGATCAGATTTTAAAATAGTAATACTCAAAATACTACAAAGCAAAGCAGCGAGATGTTTATTGGGCATCTCTAATAAGAAATCACTCAAATATCTTGGTGTTTTGGGGCTCCTGGGTGGCTCAGTCTAAGTGTCTGACTCTTGATTTCGACTCAGGTCATGATCTCAGGGTGGTGAGACGGAGCACTGCGTCAGGTTCCGTGCTGGACATGGAGCCTGCTTAAGATTCTCTCTCCCTCTCCCTCTGCCCCTCCCCCATCGCACATACACTCTCTCTTAAAAAAAAATCTTGGTGTTTTATTTTCATAACAAATATGTGACTACCACTTGGAAACAGCTACTTTGTTGTTAGAGAAACACAGTGGGGACTTTGTTTCAAGAGACTAAATATTAATATTGGGCATATGTTGCTATGAAACTTTGACTAGCAACTTTCATTTTTGTTTGGAGAATATTTCCCATGGTACCTGGACTTTCAGATCTTTACACCTTTAAAAACATTGTCTTTTGTTTAATCTCCTGCCTCTTAATTATTTTTGTTTCATGGTGTTCTACACATGTAGCTGAAATTGCACATGGAAGTTTTACTCTGCTATCAAAAATTTTCATATCCTACTGACCATCTAAAGACATGAATCCTTGTCATAATACAGACTTCATGATTTTATGGATGTCTTCCTGTATACTTTGAGACAACTCTTATTGCATCTAGTAAATCCTAGATAATTGCCTCAAAATGCTGCCACAAGAAAATTTGTATTCTGAATGTATCAACAGAAAGCTCAATATTTGCAATGTAACACCCTTATTTCCATATAAAACATATTTCTTCATAAATTTGATTCCTTCATTATAATGAAATTTATTTTTGACAGATAAATTAAAGACTAAAGTACCCAAAGGTATTTCTATGGGTTTTTTTTTTTTTTAAGTTGATTCTCTTAACTCAATAAATTGAAATACCTAATCTTTAAGGATTTTCCTTTCTGAGAAAAACAAAATCAGATTAAATGTTGTGAATTTGACATAAACTAATATTTTCTCTGTTTAAAATACCTGTATTTCAAACCCAGGCATCTGACTTCTGATCTATGGAGCAAAAGAGATTTATCTGGCTGGGAGACCCTCACCATGTTAATAAAGAAGACTGCAGTCTCTACTGTTTTCTTATTTTCTTGCATAATATTTTAAGTTTTAATATTCATTGAAAAGTATTTTAGAATAACACTCTACACATGAAGAGTTGTCATCTGTCTTAAAGGTGTATGTGTTACAGACTTCGATTTTAAAATAATCTCAGCTTTTTATAATTTGAAACTGACAAAAATAACTCATGTTTAAAAAGTGAGTCTTCAGCAATCAGCTGTATATCAAAGAAAAATATAAAAATATAGTAAAGTATGCATTTTTTAGTTGAAATGATTGGGTAGATATAAATTTTAAAAATGGTAATGCAAATATTTTGGAATTTATAATCTAATTTCTGAAGTATATGTTTTTTAGAAGGTAAAAATGTATCTAGATATATAATACTGTCACTCTGTTATTCAGCCAATAGTATTTGTGAAAACCTCAAAAGAGCTATACAATTATATTATTCACACATATAAAAGACAATAAAAAAACACATAAGGGAAACAAACACTTAAGTGTCATGACATATGTATAGAAGAGAAAGTACACAGTTTTGTAGAGCTTCATATACCATCCTCCTTCCTGCATATTTTCTAACTTGTTAATGTGTTTCTAGAAATACAGACAAAAGCTCCAAACATTACTCTCAATATCACTTGGTAAGGTTACAACACTTTACATCGATGGCTAGAAAATCCCTTCTTGTCTCTTTTGGCCCATGATTAAATTAATAAGACTGCCCATTAACAAATGCAGAACATTCTTTTCAAATGCCTATGGAATATGGACCATTTATCTTAATTGGCAGTCGAGATTTGAAAACAAATCAAATCTCAACAAATTCAAAGGACTGAAGTAATCCAAAATTTACTCTCTGACCACAGCAGAATTATTCTAGGAACCAAATCTTTATTTTAAAATATTATTGTTATTTTTAGCTTTCATCAGCTAAATCCAACAGGAAGCCAATCATTGAAGGGAGTCCAGAGGATGCAGTTCTGGGTTATGGATAGGGAAGATGGGGCACTCTTGAAAATAAATAGCATCATAGCATTCTACCTCATTATTCCCTATTCTTCCTAGAGAATTTACCATTGTGTTTCACATAAAATTAGAGAATTGAGTCTCTTTAGATGTAGGGACTCAAATGTAGATAATCGAAACCAACATACTTTTTGATTGGAATGATTGCCATTATTTTAATTATATTCTCTCTAGAAATTCCCTTTGAAATTTTAAATGAAAGACAAATTCCTTACATGAAGGAATGACATACAAACTATACGTCCACATTAAATTATGTTCATATCAAGAAAAGGAAATGTTCAAATGTCCATGTCTTGTCTCAGGAAAAAAATAAATAAATAAATTGGTTCTAGTTATCACTGTTTAAGATAACGAGGCCCTTATTTTAGTAATAAGGTTCTCAGTATTTTTTCTATTAAATTATAATTTCCACAAAATATATTCTCATTACATTTAACTTCAGATTATTGAACTATAATTACTAGAGTTTAGTAGTGAAATAGGATAGTGAATAAATAAAATCCAGAAGTTTATTTTATAATATCAACAGATGCAACTACAGAGTTTACCTTAGTCACTAAATGAACAAATAACCATTATGATTAATTACCTGAAGAGACACAGTTTAAAACCGTGACAATTAAGTCAAAGTGGAAGCAACTAATCTGGATAGGGACCACATAATATATCTATATAGACTCAAATGAGAAATGACAAAGAGATATTTGAAATATATCTATTTCTGCTTTATGCAAACATAACTCCATATTCTTAATTTATTTTCAACTACCAATAAATGAGATTTGGTATCCAAATGTTAAATGTATGGATTAATTTTCCATTTCATTGTCATCTACAGCCCCCCAGACGGGTTACTGATTTTCATCTACTTCTTCCACCTTCTATTATAAATACTCCTTCCCCTTTTGGTCACCACATCTACAGCAACCTGGAACTGACAAGAGTATAGTGATCACCACATTTACTAGACTAGGTGATCACTATACTCTTGTCAGTTCCAGGTTGCTGAAAATACGCTGGACAAGTGAGCAAAAAGAGATGCCCTAGGATATCGATGGAACACATTCATTAAGTAGATGCATCCCCACTGTTTAATAAAATGGAGTCAGTTATCTCTGGCAGGATCATAACTTTGCCTGCTGGTGTACTGGCACAAAGAACCCAAAGTTACCAGAGTTACACAGAACTTTAAATTTATTTTTTTCCAGCTTTTATCTTTTATTTTATTTTTTATTTAATTCAATTAATTAATGTATAATGTATTATTAGTTTCAGAAGTAGAGTTCAGTGACCCATCAGTCTTATATAAGACCCAGTACTCATTCATCATGTGCCCTCCTTGGTGTCCATCACCCAGTTACCCCCCCACACTCCGCTCCAGTAACCCTCAGTTTGTTTCCTATGATTAAGAGTCTCTCGAGGTGGAGCACCTGGGTGGCTCAGTTGGTTAAGTGTCTGCCTTCCGCTGAGGTTATGATCCCAGGACCCTGGGATCGAGTCCTATATGGGACTCCCTGCTCAGCGGGGAGCCTGCTTCTCCCTCTCTCTCTCCGTCTCCCTCTGCTTCTCCCCTCTGTTTGTGCTCTCTCTCTCTCAAATAAATAAATAAAATCTTAAAAAAAAAAAGTCTCTTACGGTTTGTCAAGAACTTTAAATTTAGTTGCAATCTTAACTATGTTGCATGTTGGAAGCATTATGGCCTCTGGGAATAGAACTTCTTGGCCCAAAGATACCTAAGCACGAATGGAAAGCATAAATTCCCCAAATTAGAAATGGGTAACTGGACATAATCATGAGCTGGAACACCAACCCTTGATTCTTGGACCAATATGTGCCTGTCAGGGACACGACACCATGTAATAGTCATTAGTGGTAGGCGATAGGAGAGTCTGGGTTACTTCCTTGTGAAGTTTTTGTTTGTCTGTTTTTGTACTTAAATCGCCATTTTATTTGTTCTCTGTTTTTCATCTTCCCTTTCCTATCTTTTCTCATATGACTCATATATTTTTGTATTCTGTTTTAATTTTCTATTGAGGTTTTTACCATAGCTCTTTTTAAAAATTTTTTATTAACATACAATGTATTATTTGTCTCAGGGGTACAGGTCTGTGATTCATCAGTCTTACACAATTCACAGTGCTATGGTACTATGGTGAGTGCTGTGAATTCCTTGTGAAGTTTTGTTCCCTCTAAATTTTCTAGAGTTTGATCCCAGATACGCCACATCTACTTTACAAGGTTTATGACAGTTCACTGATGCTTATGTCTTTTGACTTGGTGGATCTTAAAATGTCCAACCTATAATGAGCAGTAATGGCCATATAGTCGATTGCTAACCCATGGTTACATGCTTTGTCTCTCTCAGGACCTCGTCGCATGTAAGGGGCTGCTATTGGATGACGCATATTTCCCTTGTGTGTTCGGCCTGGACTTCGTGGGTTTGCAACCCTCTTGGGAGCTTCCCAGGTGTAATCTATAACTGGCCCCTGTACTCAGAGGGCAGAGAGAGAACAAGGCGGCCCATTCCAGGCTGGTAGGTGGCAGTTTTCATAAGGAAAGGGAACTTACATATGAGGCTTGTCTTGGGCATCAGCAAGACAAGTGGATCCTTGAATGTGCCCACCAAATCTTACAAGTTTATGTAGAGGTCTTATCTGGGATCAGCCACACATACTGTGCAGGTAGGTGTTCTCAATATCACATCACACTCTCTAGCCTATGTCCTTGGAGGAGCTTCTGGGAGGGAGAAAGGCAAGCGGAATCCACATTGCAAGGATAGGGGAGGGAGTGACAAGCCTCTGATTGCCCAGGCCCAGCTCCTAAGTCAACAGGTAGACATGTATTTTGATGACCTCCCCCAACATTCTACCACTTGTGACCGGCTCTTACAATCTCACACTCCCCTCTCTCCTGCAGGGCCCTCCCAGTCAGCAAGGGGTTTCACTAGCATGGAGGTGGCTCCTTTTGTGGCTACTAGCTCCATTAGAGACAGAGGTCACAGCAACAATATAGACACATATAAGAAAGAACACAGGTTAAGACAATGATTCCAAAATCAGTGACAACTTTTTCTTCAAGAGCCCATGATCTGAACCACCGATTATCAAGTCCCTTAAGCTGGGCATCAGATCATTCCGAGTGTTCACTTGTGTCCCTACGTGATTTAATAAGGATGATGCATTAGTAGACTCATCAAGTATGAACACATACTCTGTTTGGAAAACAGCGTAGGTGCCTCCTCGTGAGGCAATAATAATGTCTAAGGCCATCCTATTTCAGAGGACAGCTATTCTCAGAGACATTTCAGTGTTTAGTGAGGACAGGCTTTGTTGGTTCTCACTGAAGGCTTGCTGAGTAAATCAGGAAGGGCTTTTGTATGTGTTATTACATCCTTAGAGCCAATGGAGGGAACAAAGATAGTGGCCAAATGAGCATGCCAGTGGAAAAACAGTATGTGCCCTTGTGGCCTTGAGGAAAAAGAGGATACAGCTTTAGGAACATGACCTGGTTGTACATACCATACATGTTGGCTGAAGGAGGCAGCACTTTCAAGTGCAAGGGAATGCCTTGGGGCAAGATATCCCCGATCAGGACCCGCACCTTCTCCCCTCTTTCAATGGTATGTGTTCCATTCCAGGTATAGCGTATTTTAGCAGGCCCAACTTGCAACAAGATCATGGGATCCCAGTGGAGATTGAGTAGTTCCTCCTGACCCAGGAGTATGAAGTAACTCACCCAGCTCAGTGGGACATCCTATTGTAAATTCCAGGAGCTATCTTTTCCCAGGCATGATGGGGCATGGTGTTCTCAGCAGCTTAGCATGTTGATCCATGGTAAGAGTTGGGGCAATGGCTGTTTCCCACAACTTCCATACATTTATGGTGGTGGGTACGTCAGCAGGGGTTCCCCATCTAGCATATGGGGCAACAGACACTACCGGTTGGTCATTTACATGTATTAAAGCCTGGGTGAAATAGATGAAAGGGATTAGGAGTACACTTGTGATGAGCACTGAGTCATGTACAGAATTGTTGAATCACTAGATTGTATACTTGAAATTAATATAACATTATATGTTAATTATACTGGAATTTAAAAAATAAACTAAAAAAAAGATAATCACAGTTAAAACAACAACAACAACAGCAACAAATGTATTAAAGCCTGGGATGGTACTTTAGTCTACCCAGCCAAGGTGGTTTTATCTGCTAACAATTTTATCTGTTGCTTTAACATTCCATTTTTCCTTTCTACCAACCCTGCCTCTTGTGGGTGATAGGGTAGATTGGACCTTCATTCACTGTCATGTCATGTTCTTTTGCCCAGTGCACATCATGACCTTTGAAACGTGACCCCCAATCACTGTCTCTTCAACAAGGGTATCTGTACATGGTACCCATTTCTCTAATCCCTTAATGGTTGCAGCTTGGGTTGTACGGCGACAATAGAAAGCTTGGATTAGGCCAGATGCAGCACCATCCAACAAACCAAGGCATACTTAGAACACTCATTCAGATGGAAAGGACCAATATAATCAATGTGCCACTCTCTTACTGGTTGAAAACTCTGGTGGATGGCCCTAGACTCCTCTGACAGTTGCCTTGGTCATTGTTCAGAACACACAGGACATGCTACTGCGTTGACCAAGTCATTGTACTTGAAGGGCAATCTGACAATATGCCAGCTTCCCCAGGCACTGTGCTAGCCATTCTTTTTTATGTACTCAATCTGCTGTATCTACCGAAGGTTCAGTTGCTAAAGCTTGTACCCAAGCTAGGGCCTCAGATTCTTGATTGCCAGGGGTTGTCAGTGGATTAGGAGCTGGGCATGAAAAACAATAAGGACTGTCTCAGGCTCTTAAAGACGGACCCAAATATATTTTCACATATCCTGTCCCAAGGAAGGCTTATTTATGATCATCCACCCCTTGGCTTCCCATTGTGCAAGCCATAGTGTTAATCTCTTTAGAACAGCCTGTCAGTACAAAGGTTAGTGGCCAAGGCTCATGAGTAATCACCAGCCCAATTGCTCTGAGTTTATCCCACTGGCTGCTGTGTGAGAGGCTTTACCGGCAGGAGGGCTATGTTCACAGCTAGGAGCCGTTGCTCTGGGGGTGGGGGGCAGTATATCAGGTTTCTGCCACCTTCCAGAGCTTGGCTCAAAATCCTAGAGGCATTCTTCCCTTTGGTTGTCCCTGCCACAGTGCCTGATCCATACATTCCCGAGTCACAGACACATCCACCTCAAGTGGTAGTTCTGCTTAGGAGATGCCCAGAATTTCACTAGTGTTTTTGCTTCTCAAGTTCAGCTTGGGGCTCTGATTCCCAGTCCCCCCAAGTGCTCTTTCTTTAGCAGGCAACATAAGGGGGCAGGAGCGGTATGCCAGGTCAGGAATAAAAGTCTTCCCAAATCCCTCTTTTACATTCTTAGGGGTTGGATAGGGAAGCTGAAGGGACTCCATTTAGAAAGCCTCCATCTCTGCTGCGTCTCTGCTAGGCCCCATTTCTGAATAAGCTAAGGAAGCTAGATTCCCACTTAAAGGGGGAAGCGAGAAATCTAATCATTCCTGAGTTTTGTCCTAGGACCCAAACACCTGATAACAGGATCCCAAACATGTTCTAGGACATTAGTTTGGAACAAACCTTTGACTGATACTGGCATCAATACCGCCTACCTTCAGTGACTTATGGAATAACATCCATTGTTCACCTGACTCTCACCTTTGATTGGACCCTACCCTGGATTCCTAAAGGAACACAGACCCTAGACCCTTTTCTAATACAAACTTCTAACTCCAAGCAGTGATGAGATTCACACTCCTGTCCGAGTATTCCAGAGACTCTATCTGCTATACTCTGTCATTCACGCTCTCCAATGAACTCTGCTTTCCTTTTCTTTGGCTGACATTTGATTTCTATCCTGTGGGAAGTCAAGGACCCTCTTGGCCCATCCTGCAGGAATCCCCTCTGGGTCCTGGGACCCAGTCTCCCTGAATCAGTAGCCTTGCTTGAAGATACCCAGAGTTTTAGTCTGCTTCCCTTGTATTTTTGCTTCTCAAAGATAGCTTCCTGCTCTGATCCTCTGTCCCACATGAGCCCATTCTTTACGAAGGAGCATTAGGGATAGAAGCACTATGCCAGGTGGATAAAAGTCCTTCAAAACCCCTAAATCCCTAGAAAGATGTGCACCTCTTTCACATCCTTATGGGTTGAATAGTCCTACACCTTATCATCAATCATAGCTTTAGGGACAACATGAGTCTTACTCGACCAGATGACACCCAAAACCTTACAGCAGTGCCTAAGCCTTAAATTTTCTCTGGGTTCATTGTCCATCCTTTCCTTCGCAGATGCTCCAGAAAGCTTGTAGGTATCCCAATGCAGAGGCAAATCTTCACATGTTAACATTATATCATCCATGTAATGGGCCCCTGTTACTGACTTGCAGAAGGGGGACAAAGACAGGACCCCCAGCTACCAGCCTAGACATACTGCTGGGCTATGCAGGTAGCTTGGGGGAGCACCTGAAAAGTTCCCTATTGTCCCTCCCGCAGGAAGGCAAATTGATCTTAGTTCTCAGAAACCTGTACTTGTCAAATTCTTTTCACGAATCCCCTTAGGAGGAAGCACTTTTGCAGGAACATTTTTTTGCCAAGGCATCAGAGTAAAACAGTAACCTTCTGCAGATGACAAAAGACTGCAAAATGGCCATGGTTAAAGGTCTGATGAGAGTTCATTGTAATGCAGTTGACGAGGGAAACGTCTATAGTAGTCTGTATTTTAAAAAGCCTCTCCACAAGCACCCTCCTTTTTTTCCCTACCATCTCTGCTGCCAATGTTTTGATTATCTCCTGGGGTGTTTCCATTTCAAAGACAGGAGAAGATCTCCCACTTTAAGGGACAGAGCAAGAATGCAAGTTTTCTACTGGAAGTTAGGGGTAATTCCTATTTAAAGTTTTTGTTTGTATGAGGGGTCAGGAAGCATGGGACATTTTGTCTATTTTTTCATCAATTACTATAACATCTTCTTCTTTATCCTCTTCACTTGCCCAGGGATTCCACCCACTAACATCCTAATCAGGCTTTGTCACAAGCCTTAACTGGAGGTAGCCTGCACCCTCCTAGCAAACAGCATGCTAAGGACTCTAACTAATTATCCTGTTTTCCCACCTTGTCTGCCAGCCCTGAAACTAGCAGAGTAGTGGACACTCTCATGTGCTTCTCCAACCTCAGATTTTCTGACTTCTAACTAGAGCTTCAGCTTCTAGTTGGGCATTGGTGGCCAGAGTAGAGGCCAGCCCACGGCAGCCACCATGCATTTCCCTTCTTTGCCACAGTGTGCAGTTTCCCAAACAAGTCCCTTGACGCAGCCAGCATTTACAGGGTGTCCCTATACTCATGTAGCAATCCACAAGCATCTGACGTACGAGCCACCCTTACCCACATATAGGTAGCTGGCCAACCCGGGATTTGCCCTGTGGATGTCCTTTTTCCAAGGCTAGGGAATTTACTTAAGAGGCTTGTATGGGGAACACTTGGGGGGCACAGTTGGTTGAGCCACCAACTCTTGGTTTCTGCTCAGGTCCTGATCTCAGGGTCTTGGGATCAGCGCTGCGTCGGGCTCCATGTTCACTCAGCACAAAGTCTGCTTAAGAGTCTCTCTCCCTTTCCCTCTGCCCCTCCCCCCTCTCTAAAGTAAATAAATAAATCTTAAAAAAAAAAAAAAAAAGAGGCTTGTATGGGCCACCCCTCCACACAGAGAGGTCGATGGTCAACCCAGAATTTCATCCACCGCTGATTCGTTCAGCTCACGAATTGTTGGTTTGCAACCTCCTTGGGAGCTTCCTGAGTATAATCTGAAACCCAACCCCATATTCAGAGAGCAGGGAGAAACCAAAGAAAGAGGCAGGCCAGGTTGGGAGGTGGCAGTTTTACGAAGCAGAGGGAACTTACCGAGAGGGCTTGTCTTGGGACAGCAGCAAGATGAGTGAACTCCCTCACCCACCTACCGACCAAATTTTCAGTTTATGCAGAGGCTTTAACTGGGTTCTCTCACACATACCCTGCAGGTGTTCTCAATACCACAGCACTATTTCAAGGCTCTATCTTTGGAGGCGCCTCTGGGGGAGGGAGAGGAAACAGAACCCACATTGCAAGGACAGGGAGGAGCCCAGCTCCCAGGTCTCCTGGTGGCCGTGTCTTTTCAATGACTTCCCTCAGCCACCTTTCTCCAAAAACCTAGGGGTGCACAATGCATTTTCCTAGTGGAGTTTGCCAGAGGTTTCAGTTGGCAATGTCTATAACAGATACTTCTAGTATCATGAGCTCTGCCTCGTTGTATGGCCCACATAGCCGAGCTGCTGTACAACATTCTGGGCCTGCTATCAAACCCCTCTGTTGTTCTGGGCCCCACACACATCTACTAGCTTTCCCCAACACCAGACACATAGGTCAGAGCAGTATGCTTACTCCAGAGCTGAATAGTCCTACCAGTCCCTCTACATCTCTTATATAGGCAGAGGACCCAAGGTTCCATAATTCACCTTTTAATTTAGAAAAGAGGTCCTAGAATGTTTCAGATCACTGAACTCTAAGAATTTTATCAACATAGTGGATACTTGGGTCTTTCAAAATTTTATCTCTCACTCTCTGGAATGCATGTGTTTCCAAGGCATCCAGAGTACTTGTGACCTCTTGCTCATCAGGTGCAATAAATCTAATATTCGAGGGAATATACAGATCACCAGTGTCCCTTTAGACTGTGTTGTGGCAGAAATTAGGTGAATTTACATGGCACAAAGGCAAGACTGAATATATACGTTGCCCAATCCAAGTGATTGGATTGGATTTCTGATTGTCCCTTCTGGTGAGGATTAAAAAGAACACGTTTGCCAGATCAATAACCTTATGACATGTGCCAGAGACTCTGAATGTGCTTTAATACAGATAGCACACCCACCACTGAAGCTGCAGTTGAAACTACTCCTTGATTGGGCTTGTGATCGTCCGCTCTTACCTGCCACAATCCAAACAGTTCTTCCAGGGACCTAACTGGTGAATTAAATGAGAGTTATGATGAGGACTGCCACCCTTGCATTCTTCGTGATTCTGAGGGTAACCCTAATCCATGCCATTCCTGCTGGGATGCAATCTTGTTTTTGATTTGCCATTTTGGCCCGAGGTTGCAGATTCAGGAGTTTGCACTTGGCCTTTACTGGTCCTCTAGAGGGCAAAAAACCAATGTGAGAGTTATCCCAACCATAAACTATGTCCACTGTAATTATCGTTTGGCAATTGGGGAAATGACTACCAGGTAGTTCTAGGGAACTATTGGACCCACTGTGACATGATATTGGTCCAGGACTTCAATTATATGTGCCTCTACACATCCCTTATCTAACAAGGGAGGTTATAATCGTTCCTTGGACACCCTCAGTACATAATCACATCAGGACTTGTGCCAAATCATCCTCAGAATAGGCATTTCTCCTTTCCTGGTATCTGGTGGTCTGAGTAAATGGCTGGGAGCCATCTGGGGGAGGATGGGGAGGTCTCCACACACTGTTATTTGTTTCAGAGTTCTTGTTGGGTTGACAGATTCTGAGAATTGTGTCTGAGAACGGATGTAGGTCTGGAAACCAGACATGGGGTCATGATATTTTTATTATGAGGTCTACCTCAGGTTTCTGCTCACTCATTCTTGAGTCTCCTTTGATGATGTAGTTTAAGTAACACCTTGTGGCAGTTCATCAGTCTTTCCCTAGGAACATGCTGTCTGTATGCTGTATATGGACATCACAGGGGCCCCTCTGGCAACCACTCCAAACCTGCTGACTATTATGAGACTTTCACCCAGTTTATTTTTTTCCTGACATTTAAGAGGCACCACCTGGCCTCTATTTTTCCTGGATCCTCTCATCCTCATTGCTACCTATGAGCCTAGATATAGTAACAGCACCTTCTGCCATCAGCCTCAGATTGTAGATAACAATAGACACTGAGCTTCTCAAGGATTCTAGAACATCCTGTCCCCTCACCAGAATCGTCCTTACTTCCTTGAGAAACACATGTCTTCCTCTGCACCATGAGGAGGAATGGTGCATCTGGTGAGTTTTCTGGTCATATAGAACAGATCCATTCTAGCATGTTCCTTCCTCTGAGCCTTTATTTTTTTACTTCCTAATCTGCCCAGGCAGTTCTGGCATCTGTACTTCATTTGTGGGAGCCATCACTTTTTCCATGCTTGCAAGAACCATCCTCACAGCAGATGAGAGGCAACTCTTGGGGCCTTGCCAGGATGTTAGTTCTCAGGTACAAGAGTCTCCCACATAATGATAAATGTTCTTATCCAGCTTTATATGTTTCCATCTTCCCTTGATCCAGCCCCTTTAGGGGTGACTTCTAGCATATTCTCCAGTTCCTTCCTATACACTGTTAACCAGATCCTGCAGCCCCTTTGGCCTAATATCCCTTCAGCAGGCTCAGCATTTTCACAGTTAGACCTTAATGAGTTTTTAGCTTGGTTATGGGCTTGAGGGTCAAAAGGGAGCTTAGGACAGATCCTATAGGCAAGCATTGGCTTATGAAACACATGTTACTTTTGAGGCCTCTGCATGAATGAAAAGCAAGGGGCAGCAGTATATTTCCAATAAGGAAAATTGGACACTTCCATAGGCAGTGAGATTCAGAAGCATTTGGGGTATCTCAAGTGTATCTACCCAACCCAATTTGCAGGATCACAATCCTTCTCTATCAGGGCTCTGATTTTGGCATGGGAGACTTCCTGCCAAGAGTGAGAATGAAGTTCTGCCACTATACAAATTCTTCACCCTTTCTGCCCTTTGACTTCAGGAGATTTCCTTCAACGCACTGAAGGAGGTTCTTTGACACTCCAAATTTGCTTTAAATTGTTCATTGATAAATCTGAATCTGTCATTTCATTTCTGTTGAGCAAAATCCCCCAATAACACAATCCTTTTAGTGATTATTTCTTTCATACCTATTAAATATCAAAGACATTGCACAAGTTAGTGCATCCTTTTTTTACTTTGTGTCTTCTCCAACTTCACCACAAATGAAAGTCTTATCAGTTGTATTATTATAGCAGGCTTGCCATTACTGATACTCCACCTACCATCAGTGAGAGAGTTCTCATTACCATCTGGCCAGCCTCTGATTCACTTCCAGAATCCCATCTTTAGAGTCTGCTTCTTGGAATGATTCCTGGTACTCACTGTTTTGGGTCAGGTTCCCTAGAAACAAAGACAGGGATTCTTGAGAAAGTGATTTATTAGGAAAGTGGTCTCATGAAAAAATGGGGAAAGCAGGCTAGGACAGGGGAAGAATGCTAAGTGAGGATATGATTTCAAGTGGAGCTTAGCTTCAGCTTGATCCCACTGGGAGCTCTGGAGTAAAACTTACACCTGGGAGTCGGACCCACCTTGAGACAAGTGATACCACTTGGCCTCTGTTTTTCTGGATCTCTTTATATCCCCCATGCCAACTAGTCTTGCTTGCAGGCTTGTGGGTATGATGGCGCTCCCAGGCAAAGAAGCTCTCGTTTGGCCAAGGGCAAGTCGCTATGGCAGGATGTAGGCGTGAGTCGGTATCTGCCAATACTCCCAGCAGCAGTAAGTTGAGTATCTGGTCAGGCCCCAGTAATGACCATTTTGCCCAGTATCTGTTAGCACCATCCACAGTCCTGAACTCTTAGATCTTTAATTCTTCAATGGTCCTGATAAATGGAGGTAACAAAAGAGGCACATGCCTGAATATTTATTTAGGCCTTTGTGCAAACTCTTAAACGAGAATTTTCTCATTTGCTATTGTTTCTTTCTAAAATAAGACCGTGTTTTGTTTGTTTGTTTGTTTGTTTGTTTGTTTGTTTTTTAAAGTATACCAGGCTGCTATATAGTGTTCATAGAGTTTTTGGCCTCAAAAATGACTATTAAATAATGGAGCTGGATATTGCCCGTCGCATTTTTAAAATCTGGTTTTAACAGGACTAGAATATTAATGAAAGTCAACAATGAGACCCCTATCCACTCCCAGTTTTTAATTCGAAACTTCATGGTATGTATGAAACTATAAAAATACTGTTGCACTTTATAATAAACCCATTGGAGCTACATTGGAATAACTCTGAATGGACTTCTGTATAAATAGATACTATGTTTATGTATTTAAAAAATGCATACGTCTCTGGAAATATATGCACATTTTGCTGTTAAATAAAATACAGCATTACAAAAAGGAGTACCACAACTTTATATAACATAAAATTGACGGGTTCACTACCAATCAAGTCAGTGAGAGAATTACTTCACAACATGATTTTGCTTCAAATTATTATTGTTATTATTTTCCTACCTTAGCTTGAAAGAACTTAAGATTTGGTCACATTCAGATCACAATGAAAGGAAACCTAACCAAGTAAAAAATGTTTGAGATATACATATATATATATATGTATATGTATATATATATATATGTATATGTGTATATATATATATGTATATGTGTGTGTATATATATATATATATATATATATATATTTTTTTTTTTTTTTTTTTTTTTTGGTCCAAATATTTTTATGACAGCCTTCAGAACAAATTCCTTACCACTTTGGAAAGTGTTTCAGCAGAAGAAGTTAACACATTCTACCTTTATAGTGGCACATTAAACAGGATACTAATAGAAGGCAAGATAAGTTACATAGTAAAGGGGAAGGAGAAGGGGGAGAGGGAAGGCAGGGGGAGAAAGGGCAGGGGAGGAAAGAAGAGAATTTACCGAAGGCCCCCTTGTACGGTGATAATATTTTAGATTTCTGTATGCTTATCTTTTCTGTTTTTGAACCTACATCTATTATTTAATCCTCAACACAAGAGTGTGAAATATTGGCATCTTAATTTTACAAATGAGAAAAATAACTTAGTGTCATACTATTAAATAGCAGAGCTGGGATTCTTAGAATTCTGAACTATCTGGTCCCTCAGTGCCCCTCCCTGTTGCAGTGCTTAATGATCTGAATTTAATTCTGTCTTTACCATTTATAGGCAAGTCATATTATCTCCTTGAGTTCACTTTCCATCTGTAAAGTAACTTGTTCCAGCTGTATCATTGCGGGATCTTAACTTGAGACCAGCTAAAGAGAGCATCGAGTTTTCAAAGATAAAATATACTTATCAAATCAGTAAGCTCTTTTTCATTAACTCCAGTCTCAAATCAACACTTAGAATAATCGTACTTTTATAGTTACTGTAATTATAAAAATTCCATAGTTTTGTACAATTTTGGTTGACAAAGCCCTTATACACTATTTTGCAGTTCCCCTGTAAATAAAGAAAGCTGGGCATTGTTATCTTCATTTTATATAAGACTGAGACACTTTTGTTGCCCTAGCCATATTTAGATATTAATGTCAGTTCTTAAGCAGTCATAAATCCACAAATCAGATTATCCAGTGAGGGCAGCAACAATACTTTCTGTAAAAAGAGTATTATAAAATTACACAGTATAAGGTATTTTGCTTATATTTAAGCAGAATAAATCTAGAAGAAAATATTAAACCTTTACCTCCAAATTTAGTATATTAAAAATAGAAAAATCCAGAAAACCAGGAAAAGTTAAAAATAAATTAAAGTCTAGAGATGACTCCAGGAAACTGGATAGTGACTGGAAAGTGCCAGCAAAAGCAATAGTTACAAATAGAGATCTAGGGAGGATCTAAAAGGAAATGGATAGAGCATGGAAACTTATGTGGAGAAGTAGGGTCAGTAATGTCTCTGGCTGAAGGGAGCATCAGGGAGGGAGAAACCCTGGGGTCATGAGTGCCCTGCCAGTTGTGATAAGTGAGCAGAGTGGGGCTGGATGTTAAAAGTGTGAGCATATCAAAGAGTGACTTCTGGAGGTAGATCCACCAGCAAGAGATGTTGGTTAGCCTATCTGTGGTTGAAGGACAGTCCAGTTTTGACCACTTCTATCTTTTTGATAATGTTTGATTCCCATAACTCTGTAAGACACGACGCAGAGCAAAACCCACACCTATAATTTTTTGACTTATTCAAGATGGAGTGATTGACTTGGAGTCCAGTAGCTGATACCATGGTAGAACTGGATTTTGTTATTCACGGAGCCTCCTGATTAGCAGGAACCACCAACCCAGATCAAATGTTAAATCTGTGCAACGAAAGTGTCCGAAGGTGCCTACTCTTCTGCTAAAATAACAACTGAACTATCTCTTTAGCATCCATTATAAATTATTGTAATTAAGATGAAGTTGTTACATACGCAGTTACTAATCTAGGAAACATTTAAATTTTATTCCATTTCAAATTTCAATATTTAAAGGGCCTTCTTGATGTTATAACCCACTTCCCTGTCTTCAAAGAATTTTAAAAATCTCTCTGGTTCACTGAGAAATGCTTCCTGCACAATTTCTGCCAAAGGGTGGGAAAGCTTATTTTTGTGAGAAAGATCCAGGCTCTGCTGTTGTGAATGGCATAATTTAACAGAGTAGTTCTCAGTTTTGTTTGTTTTGTCTTCAAGTAGAGAGATCCAGGATACCAGACATTGTCTCAATTCGGTAAATATGTAACAAATACACAAAGAAGAAACAAAAGTCTCATGAGACAATATTGAGCATTGCCATGTGTATTTCACTTTGCTCTTTTCCTAAGACTCTCTTCCTAAAACCCCACCACACACATCTAGACACATCCACTTTATCTGTGTCTCTTTTGCTCTTTTCTGTAATTTTCAAGTTCTTGTTTCTCTCTACTTCATTTTATATATATATGTATATATATATACATGTATTTCTGACTTATCTTTAATGTTGCTGATATTGTCTAAAGCTCTTTTTTTAATCTACTGAAACCACCCATTGTGTTATTTCACCTAGTGTACTTTGAGTTCTAGTCTTTTTCTTGATTGTTGCTTTGGGCTATTTTTATAGACTTCTGCTGAATTTCTCAGTCTCATTTATTATTTCCTTGAACATATACAGTACATTTATTTTAAACTCTCTATGATGGTCCCATTATAAGGATCTGCCTATGTTAGGCATTGAATATGGAAATTTTCAGGTGTTTTGAGATGTAGAATGATGTTATCTGCCCCCCCCCAAAAGATTTATATTTGTTTCTAGCATACAAATAAAGGCAGTATGAATACAATCCTTCAGAACTACAAATCAGTTGGATTCAACCCTTTTCCATTAAGAGATATTCCATCTGATTCTCTTGTTCATGAATCTGAGTTTGTAAAAAGCAGTTTTGAATTAATTAGGAAAAAATATCTTACCTGTATTTGCATAACGTTTACTTCTGACAAAGATGATAACATTCACTATGGCCTAAAGAATGCAGTTCTGCTGACATTTTTGTCAAAATTTACTTTTTGGAAATTTACATGTATAAAGATATGAGAATTAGTGTTCTAATAGCACAAAAATCTATTGTAAACAATGGTCCCGTATTATTTTAAGGCTGTGAACATATTAGAGAAATGCACATATGTTTTACTGTCTGATTTTTAAGATATCCATTTGGAACAACAAAATAGGTGTTGTTCAATTCTATGAAGATTTAATAGCATTAAAATCTCAGCATATAAATATTATTCTTTAAAAACTTAATTTTTCTGTATTGATACTTGCCTATATCTTCAAAGGAAGGAGTCTGGATAACTACACTTTACTCGTACTAGCTTTATGATACTTAAAAACAGAAAATTATAATTAAAAAAAAAAAACCCTGCAGAAATATTACCTATAAACTGCCCTCTTCCCGCATTTTAAGAACATGGCTGCATAAAATAAAATATGTGTATGTGATATTGAAATTCACTGGCAAAGTATTTATGTGAGAAACCACTGGTTGACTAATTTAAACCTTACGTTAACAATTAGTCTAAAAATAACAAAAGGAATAAACTTTCAAAAGAAATAAAATCTTGAGAGCTGCTTTATTACAATTCTGTGGATTAGCAGTACCACCTAGTGGTCAACAATATTTATGCTTCCCTAACCGCCTTTAATGTAGATGTCTATCTACTTACATTCCTTCTTAATTTCATTTCCCTCTAGCATATTCTTACTTTATTTTTCATTTAGAGTTTTGAATTTTCAATCAAATTAAAGGAAAAATAGTGTAAATCCATGCAAATATATTTACTTGAAAATAAAGTGGCAGAAATACGTGAGAATATATGAAAACATATATTTTTAATTTTTACGTCTGGTTTAAATTAATTTTGATGCAATAAAATATGAAATGTAAAAGAGAGTAAGAGTTGAACAAAAATTTACTAAAATGTAAGTGCTTATAATGTAAATATTTGGAATATTTGAATAGGAGATTGATAATTGATAATTACCAATCTTCATAAATGCCTCTATGAGAATTTCATTTTCTACCTGATCCCCAAATCATCGCCCTCTAAATAAGTATTCACAGCTATCTACTTCAGCTACATAGGGACTGTAGTAGGTTGAATAATGGCTCTTAGATATGTCCACATCTTATGCCCAGAACCTGTGTATATTATCGTATATGGCAAGAGGGACTTTGCAGATGGAAATAAATTAAGATTATGTTATAGAGAGACTACTCTAGATTAGCTGGCTGGACCCCATGTGATTGCAACGGTCCTCATAAGACAGTGGCAGGATGAGTAAACCGCAGAGGAGAAGGCAATGTGATGAGGAGTGCAGAATTCGGAGTGATGAGCTTTAAAGGTGGAGGGAGGGGCTACAGGGCTACAACAAGGAATATAGGCTGCCACGAGAAGCTAGCTGAACAAGACAAGGAAACAGATCCTCCCCTCAGAGCTTCCAGAAGGAACCAGCCTGCAGATACCTTGACTTAGCAACTAGTAAAACTGATTTCAGACTTCTGGCATTCAGAACAGCAAGAGAATATATTTATGTTGTTTTAAGCCACTAAATTTGTGGCAATTTGCTGTGGCACAATAGCGAACTTATACAAATATAGTCATCCTTTACACAGCACAGGCTGGAACTGTGCAAGTCCACTTAAATGCAGGTTTTCTTCAATAAATGCAATACCGTACCCTAAATGTATTTTCACTTCCTTGTGATTTTCTTTCTTTTTTTTTTTTTTAAGATTTTATTTATTTGACAGAGAGAGATACAGCGAGAGGAGGAACACAAGCAGGGGGAGCGGGAGAGGGAGAAGCAGGCTTCTGCCGAGCAGGGAGCCCAATGCTGGCTCGATCCCAGGACCCTGGGACCATGACCTGAGCCGAAGGCAGACGCTTACCGACTGAGCCACCCAGGCGCCCCCCTTGTGATTTTCTTAACATTTTCTCTTCTCTAGCTTACTTTATTGTTAAGAATACAGTATATGATACATATAGCATATAAGATATATGTTAATTGACTTGTTTATGTTATCGGTAAGGCTTCTGGTTGACAGTGGGCTATTACATTTTGCGGAAGTCAAAGTTCACATGTGAATTTTTTTACTGTGTGAGGTATGGATGCCTTTAACCCCTGCATTGTTCAAGAGTCAGCTGTACTTTCCTACAAATCATGAGTTTGCTATTTGTAGAGCAACGACAGTTTTCTTTAGAGCCAGAATAACCCTGTGACTTCACTGAAAATTTTAGTTCTGAACTGATTTCGATGTTTAGTCATTAGTGTTCCATAAAAAGAAAAATAAGTGTTTATTAAGCATTTTATTTAAAAGTTTTTTTTTCATTTCAAAATTCTAGTTTTCTACTAGGATAGCTTATTAGAAGAAATACTGACAGACTTTTCCATCTGATTTTATCTTAGTGCTGGTAATCCCTACACCTTCTATTTAGGAGGCTTTCACTAATATGTGCCTCAAAATGCTCTTATGTGTTTCCGTTGGTGATAACTCACTGGTTCTGGGCCTACCTTGCATCCCAAGGATACCAATTTTTATCTTCCCTTATTGTATACTATAGTCCATCTTGTTAAACAGTGTCCAGAATATGGTAAATGGGGAAGGTCCTGCAAGATGGTTTTAGGAAAAACATGATGGGGCACCTGGGTGGCTCAGTTGGTTGAGCGACCCGCTCTTGATTTCGGCTCAGGTCATGATCTCAGGGTCTGGGAGATCAAGGCCCATGTCAGGCTCCATGCTCAGTGGGGCGTGTGCTTGAGATTCTCTCCCTCTCCCCCCCAATTTCTCTCTCTCTCTCTCAAATAAATAATAAATAAATCTTTAAAAAAAAACAAAACGAGAAGCCTATAAGTACACACATACATACCATCACTACCACTCCCACTATAACACCTTTGGAATCTAAAAGCCTAATAGCAACTTTCTCTTTGTATGCCTCCCAGCAGACCAGGGATCTCTCTCTCTCTCTCTCTCTCTCTCTCTTTTTTTTTTTTCTAATTTGGATAGCTGGTTGTTATATGTAGAGAATTAATCAGGGTGAACTATTAGGGATGCTGCCACTTTAAGTGACAACCCTCCCCCAAGAATCCTAGGAAGGGCACCACTGGGTATGCATAGAAGAAGCAGAACATTAAAAAAAAAATGTTCTACTAATGGACAAATTAAGATAATTTTTTATGCTTACTATTTGTACTCATGAAGGGAAAGAACCTCTTTATAGACATTTGCCACTCTATTCACTAATACATCTGTTCATTTGTTCATTTAGCCATTCTTTTGCTTATTTGATTAATATTTAATGATGGCTTATTATATATCATCAAACTATTCTTCTCTGGACATCCACCAAGTTTTCTAAGTGCATTATAATTCCTGCAGTCTTTAACTCCTCTAAGCATCAGAGAATCATACGTATAATATACAAATCTTATATACTACTAAGGAAGGAGTTAGCAATGCCAGGATAGTGGTTTTATAGTGCAATTTGTACCATTAAGTCTCTATTAAATGGAAATCTTCATTTTTATTTCAAATGTGAGATAAAGATGCAAACAGCAATATTTTTATTTTAAAATGCAAGCTATACCATGTGATTTATGGTCAGTATACATTCAACTCAAATTGTAATTCCTATAATATTATACAAGAAATGCTGGTTCACAATGTGACAGGATTAACTGACACCTCTCTTTTCACGTGAGTTTAGAAATGTCAGGACAGGGAACACTATTAGCTGGTATTAGCTCCCTATTTTTGGTGCTTAGCAGGGGAATTCTCAGCTAGAGAGGGCTCCTTGTAATCAACAAGAAAAATACTCCTTTAACATCAATGGTAGGACTATTGAATAGGAGACATACTCTTATTAAATACTAGACCGTATAGTTTTTATCAAGAAATCAAAATTCATGACAATGGTGTATGCTTGTCTTTAGGTAAGTAGTTCAGTAGAAACTGAGCCACATTCATTGCTGGTTCTGAGACATTTCCTCTCCTACTTTCCAGGGAGCTAGTGCTCACCTCTGTAAGCAGATGTACAGAAAGAAAAGAAAAAAGAAAAGAATATTAAAATGTATGCAAGAAACAAGAAGGGACAGAAAACTGGTTTCCATTATATTTCCATTACACTCAGAAGCATTATGGTGGGATTAAAGAAGGGAATGTTTGCAAGCTCCTCTAATCCATTTATTTATCTCCTTCCTGGATCTGGCCAAGATCCTAAGGATCCAGTTTTATGGTAAACAGTTAAAAATTGAGCAAAGAGTAACATATCCATTAATGTGTGTGGCTTAAACTTGACTCATTCTCAAACCAATATGCAAATATGTAACCATTACTTGATTAATTTTAGGGTAATCTACCAAAAGAAAAGTGTATATTATACTTATCTCTTGATTCTTTTCAGTATTTATTGACTATGATGAAGCTTCCTGCCTTCGAGGCTTAAAAAAAAAAAAAAAAAAAAAAAAAAGCTTTCCTTTTCATACCACTTATATCCATTAGGTGGCAATATAATGCAAAAAATAAAAATAGTTAAAACTTCATCTCTAAATTTTCTTTTGCTCACTAATAGTCTTACGGATATTTTCTGTGCTTCTCTGAAGTTTACTTTTTAATTCAAGAATAAGATTCTATAATTGATGGGTTTATCACCTTGTACACCTTACTATGAAATTATTTCTAGGTATATAATTGCAACTGAAAATTATGCCAATGATGACTTTAAAATGGATGGAACTTACAACGATGTAAAAAGGAATACTAGAGTATGTAAAGATAACTTACGGGTTCTCTTTTCTGGTAAGATCAGGAAAGACTACTTTCCAAAATAATTAAAAAGCTGTAAGTAGGGGCATCTGCGTGGTTCATTCGGTTAAGCGTCTGCCTTTGGCTCAGGTCATGATCCCAGGGTCCTGGGGATCGAGCCCCGCATCCGGTTCCCTGCTTCTGCCTCTGTCTCTGCCCCTTCCACCTGTCCCCTGTTCATGCTCTTTCTCTCTCTTTAAAATAAAAAGGGTTTTAAAAAAAAAGCTGTAAGTATATCCTCTCCTTTAACTCATCTTTGATTACAACAAAGGAGTATCTCGGAGACCCTCCAGGACACATGTGAATTAGGCCTGAGGATTCACAGTTACTCAGAGCAACAGTGAACTGAGGAGCAGGGATGCAGCCATGCTCAGGAGCTCAAAGATCTAAAACTGACCAATAATAAGTCCCTTCAACTACAAGGTAGATGGATTTACATCATTGGGCACACCTCTACCAACATTCCTCAAACTACTTTTTAATTGTTTATTATCCCTTTAAAATTGTCCACAAATATTTATATTAATCCAGTTTACTACAAAAAGTATTAGAGAAAAAGGAGACATAATGAGACACAATTGCTGTTACAAGATATTTGATCTTATATGTAGAAAACCCTAAAGATTCCCCAAGACAAACAGACACACAACCTGTTGGAACTAATAAACAAACTTAGCAAAATATCAGGGTACAAAATCAACACACAAAATCATTGCATTTTTATAAACTAACAATGAACCATCTGAAAAGGAAATTAAGAAAAATAATTCCATTTATAATAGCATTAAAATTATAAGATACTTAGGAATTAACTTAATCAAGGAGGTGAAAGTCTCATACAATGAAAACTATAAAACATTGCAGAAAGAAATTAAAGACGTAAATAAATGAAAATATTTTCATGTTCACAGGCTGGAAGACTTAATATTAAGGTATCAGTGCTACCCAAAATGATCTCCAGCTGACCCTTGGAAGCCCAGGTTTGAACTGCACAAGCCCACTTATACACAGATTTTTTTTTATGAATATAATACAGTACTATAAATATATTTTCTCTTCCTTATGATTTTCTTAATAACAGTTTTCTTTTTTAAAAAAAGATTTTATTTGTTTATTTGAGAGAGAGAGAGAGAGAGCACTAGAGAGAGAGAGCATAAGCAGGGGTAGTGGCAGGCAGAGGGAGAAGCAGGCTTCCCGCTGAGCAAGGAGCCCGACTCTACTCGGGGCTCGATCCCAGGACCCTGGGATCACGACCTGAGCCAAAGGCAGACTCTTAACCAACTGAGCCACCCAGGTGCCCCTTAATAACATTTTCTTTTCTCTAGCTTACTTTATTTTAAGAATATAGTATATAATACAGTATATAACATACAAAATATGATTTTCAACTGTGCAGATAGTCAGTACCCCTAACCCCCACGTTGTTCAAGGGTCAACTCTACATATTCAATGCAGCCCCTTCCAAAATCTTAGCACAACTTTAGGCCGAAGTAGAAAAACCCATCCTAAATCATACAGAATTTCTGATAAAGAAGAACAAGGTTGTAGGAAGCACAGTTCTTGATTTCAAAACTTACTTCAAGACTACACTTATCAAAACAGTGTGGTACTGGTGTAAAGATGGACATACGGACCATTTTAACAGGATAGAGAGCCCCAAAATGAATGCTCACACAGATAACCAAATGATTTTTAGCGGTGGTGTCAATATCATTAAATAGGAAAAGGACAGTCTTTTCAATAAATACATACAGGAAAAACTGGATATCTACATACAAAAAAGTGAAGTTGGACCCTTACCTAATACCAAATACAAAAATTAACTTAAAATGGATCAAAGATGTAAAGATAAAAGCTGAAACTATAACATTCTTAAAAAAAAAGGAAACATTCTTTAAAAAAAAAAAAGGAAAAGCTTCATGACATTGATTTGGCAAAAATTTCTTGCATCTGACACCAAAGGCATAAGTAACAAAAGAAAAAAGTAGACAAATTTGACTTTATCAAATTTAAAAAAATTTTATGCATCGAAGAACACCATTAACAGTAAAAAGGCAGCACACAGAGTGGGAGAAAATATTAGCAAATCACATATCTGATAAGGGATTAATATCCAGAATATATACTGAGCTACTTCATCTCACAGAAAGCAAACTATCTAATAAACAAAAAATGGGCAAAGGACTTAAATAGATCGTATAGGCTACAAAAGAAATTATACTGCTATGAAGCAGTAAAACAATAAGTTATTATTTATAAGGGCAATTACAGTATCAAATATTTAGGAATAAACTTAGCAAGACTTTGTGAGACATCTATGTAAAACTTTTTAAAAATACATTATTGAGAAGGATTAAAAGAGGATTAGATAAAAGAATTGAAAGACTCAGTTATGTATATGGATTGGAAGACTCAATAGTATGAAGTTGCCAATTTTTCCCAAACTGATCTATGGATTTAATGAGACCTTTATAAAAATCCTTGCAGGTTTTATTTGTGTGTGTGTGTGTGTGTGTATGTGGTTTTTAACAAGTAAATTCTACATTTTTAATCGAAGGCAAGTTCCAAGAATAACTAACAGTCTTTGAAAAGAAATTAAAATCAGGAAAACTTGTTTAATGAGCTATTACAAGATTATAGTAATAATGAAAGTGTATTTATGCTTCAAGGACAGAAACTTAACTGATGGAAATGAGTAGAAATTCCAGACTATCGCCCAAGCATAAAGGAACACAATTCTTGATAAATTGGACACTTTGGAATAGTGGCAAAAGTAAAGACTCCTCAGTAAGTGATGCTGGGAAAATGAATACCGATATGGAAAAAAAGAAAATTTACCCTTTCTCCACATTTATACAAAAATCATTGCAAAGTGGATTTTCGATCTAAACAGGAAAGGTAAAATACTAAAGCTTTCAAAACATTACAGAAAAATTCACAAGACAGTGAATGATTTCTTAAACACACAAAGGATTAATCATAAATAAAAGAAAATATTTACAAATGTGACTACAATAGAATTAAAGATAATCATTTCTTTATAATACCATCAATAGAATGAAAGACACCACAATTCTATTTAAAAGATATTTGCAGTACCATGCAATAGTGTAAAAAAAGAAAAAAGATTTTTTTTGTCTTATTATTGATTTCTAGGTGATAAATGTCAAAATGAGGATATTTAAATAGCCAGTAAAGATATGAGGAAGTGTTCAATTTCATTAGTCATTAGGGAAATGTGAATTAAAAACAAAATTCAATACAACTGTATATGCGTGACAATGACTAAGATTACAGACTGAGAGTAGAGAATGTTGGTAAAAGTGTAGAGGAATTTTCATACATCACTGGTGGGATTATAAATTGGTATGACATCTTTAGAAAGCCGTTTGGTTTTCTTTAGAAAATTTAAGAAATGCATCATCTAAGAGCCAGCAGTTCCACTCCTCGATATATGTTTCAGACTAGATGAATATGTAACTAAATGCACCAAGAAACACACTTAAAAATGTTCATAGCAGCATTACTTGTAGTGGCAAAATATTAAAACCATTCCAATGTCCACCAAGAGGAAAATGCATAATGTATGTGGTGAATTCCATTGAGTAATAGAGGGCAATGAACTACGGTTACATAGAGCAATGTGGATAGATCTTACAAAGTAATGTTGAGCAAAAGAAGCAAGACACAAATAGAACATTGTGCATGATTCTATATATGAGACAGACACGGCCAGGATATAGATAGGGGTTAGCATTACATACTTTGGTGATAAAATACATAACAACAAGTGAGGGTGATCCAGAAGAGTCAGGACAGTGATTGCCCTCATGGAAAGGTCATTGCCCAGGATTGTGGGGATTCTGGCAGTGTTCTCTTTTTTCAGCTAGGGGGGTGATCATACAAGCTTTTGCTTTATAACAATTTATGAAGCTGTACTTTCAGATTTTATGCATGTTTCTGAGTTGTATTTTCCAGTAAAAATTTTAAACATAAAAAAAGAAATTTAGGCTCATTTTGCTCTTGTATTGCCTTCACTAAGGAAAATAGAAATTTATCACAATCTCTACCAAAAATTTAAAAAGTTCGTAACTTTAATCTGAGTACATAGGGTGTTTAAACCTGAAATTTTAACTCAGGAAGTAACCATTTCATATCCTTTCTGAGGACCCGATCACCCAACCTAAAGTTGCCCCCATAATTTTTCATGTTATTTTATTTTATTTTTCTTCAGAAAGCAACTTACTAGGTTAAATATTATTGTTTATTTATTTTTTTTAAATTTATCATTATCTTTGTTCCCAGGTCTAGAAAAGAAGCTTCACAAAGCAGTGACCTTAGATAGCTTGTTCTCCTTGTATTCCTAGTACCTATAACCATGCCTGGTATATAAAAGGGGTTCAGGGAGTAATTGTTAAGTTAGTGTTGGTGCAGGTGATATTTCTCAAAATGTGTGCATGGCCATTGTCAATAAATGTTCCAATAAAGACAGTTCTCTGAATCAATCAGTTTAGGAAATCCTGAATCTTATATTTTCCTCATGGTGATATGCAATGTATATTAACATATTAAGGGTGGTGCCGAATCTTAAATATAGTGAATTAATTTCTCAGAGCATCTTCCAAACTTTGTGTAAAATATTTTCTCAGAGTAGCAGGCCAGAGGCTTGCCAAAAATGAGGAGTCTGACAAATAAATCCTAAAGAAGTTATGGCCCACTCAGCAAAACATATAGGAGTTATTAGATTATGGGAATGTTTGGGACAGTGGCTTCTCAAGTTCCCAAGTCCTCAGAGAAGACAAAATGTAGTAGCTGATAATGATATCCTCCCTGCCCCAAGGTGGGCCTTCATGTCACTGGAAATTCAGAGTGGGCTTTTCTATATCTCTTATATCCTAAACATGTCACCATGAAACCTCAGCATAATTACCTTATATGGTTATAAAACTACCTTTTACAAGCTCAATCTCTTGGATCTCACATCTGGGTTTGAGGTATAATTGCTTCCTATGGCCTTAGCCATAGGAAGTTACTTGTAATTTGTCCAGGCATCAAAATTTTGGCATTCCTTCGAACCTACAGTGTGATGAATAGTCCCAGGACACATACAGTTGTTCAGCAGTGTCTTGAAGAAAATGACCACACTAGGCCTGGTGGGGCCTCCTCCATCAAGGAAACTTAAAAAAAAATTTAATATCTCAGAGAACTAGTGTCATATGTAAATATTTTGGAACAACTCGGCTATGTAATACAATAAATGTGTACATATTAATTGAATTTTTTTTTTACCAAAGATTTATTCTATTTAAACTTCAGATGAAAATACATTGACAATGTTTCAATTTTCACGCAAATATTTTGACATAATATAAATAAAGTCAATGCCAACTAACAATATTTTTCAGGCCATCCCAACCTAAAGGTAAAAGTTGGATTGCTCTTCATCATTTTAGAGAAAAACTTCAAAATACACTGGCTTTTATATTTCATTCAGTTTTCCTCTTGATATCGATTTGATGTTTCCTTTGGTTATTTTAATATTGAACTCTTTCATCACTTCCTGTCATTGAGCTCTTGAAAGGAGAAAAGCTTGTTCTCTCCATTCTCATGTTGGCATATTATTTCCCCACTCCCTTCCAAAATCACAGAGGCTACTCTCCTTTACATATTTATGGCAAACTTTGACTAATGGGCCAGAGCATTGAGCTACATGTAGAATTCTACCCCTTTCCCAGTTAATGAGTGTGACCTTGCTGCGGAGGCAGAGTGGCTCTGGGAGCTGTTTCCCCTTAGCTTTTAGTCACAAATAATGGAGCAACACAGGTTCTGCACCATTACCGATGACTCCTCTGGATTGATGCAGCATGCTGATTGCTTCAATAAGAGCTACAATGAGAATGATTCTCAGAAATTGCCTGTTGCCAAAAAGCATCGAGCTGACCTGGTTGATGTACAGCCCATTGCAAAGAGACGAAGAGATTCTTTTCAAAGACGTTGCCAACCATCTACTGGGTACTTTTCATCTTTGCATTTGGCTGAAGGATCCAAATAGAACTGTATACATACTTATTTCAAAGACTGTTTGGGTCCTGGGAACAGGGCAAAATATGATTCATAATAGTCTCCTTGCATCAAATCATAGATTTTTTTGAAGCTGCTCTGCTCCTTTGTAGTTCATATAAATGTCCAAAACACATGTTGGTTCTTTGTCCATAAATACATAGAAATTCTGACTCTGGTCTCAGCATGTTTACATATTACGTTATTTCCCAAACCACGATTGAAAAAAACTGAACTAAAAATGGAAAGGTTGTCAGTAGCTGCTGGAAAACAAAATTAGTTTGGAATAACTCTAGCAATTCTCCAAGCTAAGTTTTGTTTTGTTTTTTTTTAAAGTTCTCATTCAAAATACCTCATTCCAAATCTTCACCTCTAAAACTCAAGCCATCTGATGCAGACATATGCACACAGTGTTATGAAGAAATTAGGTTTTTAAACTGCTACTGGAAGGAGAGAGAATGCTTATGACAATTTAATAGGGTGAAGTCCAGCCCATATTACCTTCCTATTTTGTTCTGAAAGATGATGATGTTTTTAGTGTTTCCTTTAAATAATGAGTTTCCCGTGTTCTGTCTTCGATACAGTACTTTCCATATGCCCTTATGGATAGTTGAATAATGATATTATTAATAAATGTGGTTCTAGTCATTTTTCTTCAATAAAGCTCAATGTACCATCCTACCTTCTCTTTATTATCTTTCCCTAATTAACATCAACAATACATAGGGCATTAATTAATACCTATATAATTATGATTCCTAATTTTATAATTTGTATCTACAGCTTGATCTTGCCTTGAAGCGCTATCTCCTATGGGAATATCAAAGAATATCTCAAACATTTATGAGGCCCAGTATGAGCCAACGTCAACTCCTGAACTGTGATGTCCTTGTTATGGATTGAATTGTGTCCCCCTCAAATTCTATGTTGAAATTCCAACCCCAGTACCTCAGAATGTGAAGTTATTTGGAAATAGGGTCCTTGCAGATGTAATTGGTTAAGATGAGGTCATATTGGAGTAGGGTGGGCCCCTCATCCAGTATGACTGGTGTCCTTATAAAAAGGGGGGATTTGGACATAAACACCCTCACAGGGAGAGTGCCAATGAAGATGAAGGTAAGGAGCAGGTTGATGTTTATACAAGCCAAGGAATGCCAATGATTGCCGGCAATTCACAGTAGGGGAGACACAGAAGAGATTCTTCCTCACAGCCCTCTGAAGGTGCCAGTCTTGCTGCTACCTTGATCTAGGACTACTTTAAATATCCAGAACTGTGAGACTCTACATTTATGTTGTTTAAGCCATCTAATTTTTTACTTTGTTCCAGTAGCTCTAGAAGATGAATACACCTTCCCACCCACCCGGAAGAATCAACAATGACGACAAACAGAAAACACATAAACAAACCAAACAAAACAACACTGTTATCAATTAGTGTTCTCTAGGTCCTTGGGGAACTATCCAGTTGTGCAAGTCCGAACCCTTGGAGTCATTCTGAACATACCTCTAGAGTTGACATGCTTGATCCAATCACCACCGACTCTTAGCTTTATCTCCAAAACAGCTCTCAAGTCTGTCCTTTATTACCCATCTTCAGTACTAGCACTGAGCCCAAGTCACATCATCTCTACCCAGAATAGCACAGAAGTCCCCAAAGTCCTCTTTCTCCCATTGGCTCTTGACCTTTTCTAATCTGTTCTCCTCTGTGCAGACAGAGCAGTTATTTTAAAACGCAGCTTTGCTAAAACCACCCCCACCCCCACTTCAGAGCATATGATTACTCTTGAAATCGAAAAAACAAAACTATTCTTGGTCCAACAAGGTCTTTGCGACCTGCCTTCCCTAGCACATCCTGTGCTGCTCCTTCCTTCTACACTTTCAGTACTGTGGACAGGCTGTTTCCTCCTTCCTGGGATTTTCAGAATGCTGTTCCCCCTGCCTGAAATCTTTTTCCCTAGTCTTTCCCATCCTCCACCTCTTCATCTGCATATCATATTTAACTCATAGGACTCATATATATTCCTTTGTCAAATTTCTGCTCAAATGTTTATTTCTCAAGGAAACTTTTCATAACCACCTGTTATAAGGCGTTGGACAGCATTGCACAGAAGTCCCTTCCTGAAGGAGACCTTCCAGCCATCGCCTCAAAGGGAAAAGGGCAAGGGAAACCCCCAGGAAAGAGGAGAATTGGAGAAAACACTGCTGTGTTTAGCTGATGTCATGCAGTAGAAGATGGGAAGTTTCCAGGTCAGAGAGCTCTGAAAGGTGGCAGTGATTTGGGGCTGATATACAGGGACTATCTTTGGGCCATTTATATAACAGGCTCCAGACTCATTGTATTAACTATTTACTGGACCTTGCCATCCCAAATATCAAATAGATACCAGCAACACAAATTTCCCCAATCTGACCACATAATCTATTCCTGAAAAACCTGTTATTCTTATTTATTTATTTCTAATGAAATGACATCATCGTCCCAGTCAGACAAGTTAAAAATCTGAGCATCATGTTAGAGTCTTCTTTCATACTCCATCCCTTGTTCAGTTATGTGACTAGAAAATCCTATATCTCTTCCTTCCTAATTGTTCTTGTTCTGGTTAACACTGCCCGATGTTGGTAAATGACCAGTAACCCAAATGGTAGATCAAATTAGAAAACTTTTGGCTTTTGGGGGCCATATTCTCTATGCCTCCAATTCCATTAAATATGTCCCTCATCATTGCTTTTAACCTTTTTCTGACTCTTATGTGTTACATTTAGTAATTCAAGTCAGGTGCTACCATCCCCAAGGGTTGTTTATTAACATCACTCTGCTAAATATAGTGTGCTTTCTCTGGACACTTACAGCATTCTGGTGTCTCTGTGACTGTTTCCCAGAGATTTCATGAAAATATTTTGGCTGTCCTTTATCAGTTTCATTTTGGCACATTTTATTTTCCTAGTCTCTTTGATGTTTTTAAAATATTTTTTAAATTAGGGGCGCCTGGGTGGCTCAGTCGTTAAGCATCTGCCTTCGGCTTGGGTCATGGTCCCAGGGTCCTGGGATTGAGTCCCACATCAGGCTCCCTGCTCTGCGGAAGCCTGCTTCTCCCTCTCCACTCCCCCTGCTTGTGTTCCCTCTCTCGTGGTCTCTCTCTGTCAAATAAATAAATAAAATCTTAAAAAAATAAAAAATAAAAATATTTTTAATTAGTTTCAGAGGTAGAATTTAGTGATTCATCAGTTGCATGTAACACCCAGTATTCATTATATCACATGCCCTTCTTAATGCCTATCACCCTGTTACCCCATCCCCTCCCCTCCAGTAACCCTCAGTTTGTTTCCTAGAGTTCTGCGTCTCTTATGGTTTGCCTCCCTTCCAATTTTCATCTTATTTTATTTTTCCATGCTCCTTCCCCTATGTTCATCTGTTTTGTTTCTTAAATTCCACATATGGGGGCGCCTGGGTGGCTCAGTTGGTTAAGCGACTGCCTTCGGCTCAGGTCATGATCCTGGAGTCCCTGGATCGAGTCCCGCATCGGGCTCCCTGCTCAGCAGGGAGCCTGCTTCTCCCTCTGACCCTCCCCCCTCTCATGTGCTCTCTGTCTCAAATAAATAAATAAAATCTTTAAAAAAAAATTCCACATATGAGTGAAATCATATGGCACGTGTCTTTCTCTGACTGATTTATTTCACTCAGCAAATTGCAAATGGTAAGATTTCATTCTTTTTGATGAAGATTCACCCACATCATTGCGAATGGTAAGATTGCATTCTTTTTGGTGGCTGAGTAACATTCTGTTGTATATATATTCCACATCTTTATCCATTCATCTGTCGATGGAATCTGGGCTCTTTCCATAGTTTGGCTATTGTGGACATCGCTGCTATAAACATTGGGGTGCAGGTGCCCCTTTGGATCACTATTTTTGTATCCTTTGGATAAATACCTAGTAGTGCAATTCCTGGGTTGTAGGGTAGTTCTATTTTTAACTTTCTGAGGAACCTCCACAGTGTTTTCCAGAATGGCTGCACCAGCTTGCATTCCCACCAACAGTGTAGGAGGGTTCCCCTTTCTCCGCATCCTCACCAATATCTGTTATTTTCCTGAGTTGTTAATTTTAGCCATTCTGACCGGTGTTAGGTGGTATCATTGTGGTTTTGATTTGAATTGCATTTTGGCACATTTTAGGCAGCAGGAAGCCATTTCAGGAAGAAATAAACGGAACATCTCTAAACTGTTGTCTGTAGGCAGCTTTCCCTTGAATAAAAAAATTGGATGGGAACAAGTGAGTCAGATTGCTTCCTTGAAGAAAGTTACACAGCAGGCTTCTATCCACTGGGGAAGCGGTAAGATTTTAAGTGAACAGGAACTGGCTTTACAAGCACAACACTAAGGGTATTTTTACATTCATTGAATTTAAGTCCTAGGGACGTGAAGCCTTTTTTGTAAATGTCAGATGCCTTGTCTTTCGTTAGGTGGTACCATGGTAAATGAAGCTGCCCCTTATGTTGCTTTACACCTCCTTTTAAAAGGTACCAATAAGGGTGCCTGGGTGGCTCAGTCGGTTAAGCGACTGCCTTCGGCTCAGGTCATGATCCCGGAGTCCCGGGATCAAGTCCCACATCGGGCTCCCTGCTCGGCGGGGGGTCTGCTTCTACCTCTAACCCTACCCGCTCTTGCGCTCTCTCTCTCACTCACTCTCTCTCAAATAAATAAATAAAATCTTTAAAAAAAAAAAAAGGTACCATTAATAATAGCGCCAGAAATGGCTTATATCCTCTCCCTTTATTTTCCCCCTGGACCTTGCTGAGAACACTTAAAAACTCTTACTTAGGTTCATTGGGCTCATATTTCCCGCTGATAGTATTTCAGTATTTGTTTGAATTCTCCTAAAGTGAAAATCCATATATTGAATGCCCTATAAAAGTCTGAAGTAGGGGCACCTGGGTGGCTCAGTTGGTTAAGCGACTGCCTTCAGCTCAGGTCATGATCCCGGAGTCCCGGGATCGAGTCCTGCATCGGGCTCCCTGCTCGGCGGGGAGTCTGCTTCTCCCTCTAACCCTCCCCCCCTCATGTGCTCTCTCTCTCTCATTCTCTCTCTCAAATAAATAAATAAAATCTTTAAAAAAAAAAGTCTGAAGTAATTTAAATTGAAACAAGATCAAAATCAGGTGCCATCATTTGCAAAAAGCTTCAAAGCACTGAAAGATTTTCTGTCACAGAAAGCCTGCCTGCACGTAAGCAGGGAAAAAGGGATTTGCATTGGTCCTGCTCAGGGTAGCGATACCTGGTGGGGGAATCCATTTGTCAACCAGGGTAGCTGGACTTAATAAGAAGATATTAAACTTCAAGTGTCTCCTGGATGGATCTCAGACAGCTAGGAGTGCTTTCTTTCAAGAAGCATATGTGTACTACTTATCACACTGAGCTCCATAAGTGAATCCTTAAAGCCACTAGTTCTTTACGGTGCTGATGGCACTCCAGATTTTGGGAGAGCTCCATAGCCATTCTGAAATAAGAACTGGAGAACTGCTATAAGCAAAATCCTTACAGAAAGAGTGTATCTTATAGCTGAGTCTACAAAGGGGTAGATCTGGTTCTTTCTAGAGGGCATCTTGAGGATTATCCACAAAGAAGTAGGTTGAGAGTAAGAGATGCCACCATGACAATTGCCTATCTCAGCTAAGCAATGATTTATTCGTTCAACAAACATCTTCATGAGTGTGCCAAGAACAGTGAAGGGATATAGAGATGAGCAAGGCATAATATCTAACTTAAAGGTGTTTGGACAGTTTCCAAAGAAGCATACAACCTCTTATTGTAACAGGTGGAAAATATCCCAACAGGGACATCCGTGGGGTATTAGAGCAGTGCGGAGGGGAGCACAGAGGAGACCTAACTGACCTCTGGGTGGTAAGTTGGTAGGTTAGAAAATGCTTCCCAAAAAAGAAAAGAAAAGAAAATGAAGTGGCATTTCACCTTAGTCTCAAAAAGAACGAGACACGATCAATTGGACAAGGGTAGAGCAAAGCGTAGGTACAATTAACGGCATGAGAAAAGGTGTGGAACAAAGAACACAAGCAAAAGAATCACTATAAATGCACAGAAGGTGAAAACGAGGGAAGATGAACCAGGGAGATAGACTATATACTCGTGTGTAATGTATGTCATGCTAGAGGCTGTGCGGCTTCTTCAGATGTGTTCTCACATTCAAGTTTGGGGCAGAAGGCAAGTTCAGGCTCATTTGCATTTTTCAGTTTTATCAGTGTGCACAAATTTAAAGCCTTGTACTATTTTGATCCTGTGAGCTGAAATGTCTGGATGCTTTATTATATCAGTCTCCACTGGCTTCAAGAGTCTGTCTTCACCATTAACAACCATTCAGGTGACAACTGAGAGACCGGTAACCAGCAGATGTCCCCCTCTATGACACCCAGCAGATGCCCTATCTTAGTGTGGCATGGACGTTTTGTGGAGGAACGGGAGGAAAATTGTCTAAACATCAAGAGCCTGTGTAAGGAAAAAGTAGACCTTGTTTCTAATCCCAGTTCTGTAATAAACTACCACTGTGGCCCTAAAACATGTCACTTCACTACTTTGTACCTTGTTACGCCTGAGAAGCTAAACATGTCGTATAGGAGTGACCACAGAGCACCTTCCTCTCTAGCCAATCACAGAGAGCTCCGTGACTCCAGGACACATATCCCCTCTTCAACAGGAGAAGAAGCTGTTTCAGAGGCAACTCTTCCCTCTGAAACTGCTTTATGATGA
>NW_023270739.1:29856930-29934495 GCF_011800145.1 Mirounga leonina
TAAGCTCCTGACAGAGAGGACCCAGTCTGTCCATTCACTGATCTATCCACAGTGCCTACCCCAAGACCTGGCCTAGGCTCAGGAAATAGATGCTGACTAAATGAATGAATGAGGCTAATTTGTTTTCATATTTCTGTAGCTCCTGTGAATGATTTAAAAGCATGATATTTGGCCCTGCAGGCCAAGATTTGATCCCAAGAGAAAGTAATTAAAATCATGTTAATAACTTTACTAAGGGGTAATGAAGAGGTCTAAGAGACTCATTTTAAATTCCTGCCCAGCGGAGGAAAAAATAATAAAAGATGGTGGCAGCAGATAAATTGGAGAAAATTGTTTCCTCGCAATTTTGTCCAGGATTAATTCTGACTTCCCCAAAGAATTATATCACAGAGATAGACTTGGATTTAACTCTCTTTCTTATAAAGTTTAATTTGTCACTTCAATTCATCAGTAATTTAATATGTATTGAGCACTGAATGCTGGACAAAAAAACAAGATTTTTTTTGTTTTCTCCTTTAGAGTAAAGAGGTACTTAAATTAGTATCCAGTTGATATTTGAATTGACAAGCACTTTTAAGTCCTTTGGCCAGTGTCTACATTTGAACAGTATGTGCCCCGCACAAGGATGGAGAAGAGAGGGTGGGTGGGCACAGGGCTGACCATATTCTGCTCACCCAGTCATGTCCATGAGCACAGGGCTGTGCCCACTGGGAGGAAGGGGCACCCTCTTCTGAAGACGGCAGCGGCTTCTTTATGTATTCTCCAGCAATCTGGTTTCTAAGAGGGATCGTTTATTTGCAATGCACATCTCAACAGGAGACAAAAGACAAGTAAGAGTATAAAGTTTTTGAAAACCTTAATACATTTTTAAATTCCAAGATTCTGAAAGAGACATGTTTTATAATACTAATTGCTGTGTTTTACAAATAATAAAAAGATTGGTAAAGGATCAAATGGTTTAGTTTTTATGTTATTTTTGGTACAATAAAAGTTCTTCCATTTTAGGGAAATAGATGGCTTTTCTTTTCAAGATCTTTGTTTTTTGACATTAAAAGCTGAATTATGTTTTCATATGCAAATAAATGGGAATGAATAATAGCTAACCTTTTCAGTTGTTAAAAAAAAGTAAAAAGATTTCCATACTTGGATAGTGCATGTATTAATATACAAGATAGAATTTTGTTGACATTTCTGTATGGCCATTTAATGATTATATTTTTGCACAGAAAACGTAGACATTTATTCAGGGGAAAAAGCAGCAAAAGAAATATTTATGCATAATATAACAAATATATTTGAAAAAGTAATGTTCTAAAAAGTTTTCAAACCATTCATCATTCAATTACTGATATTTATCTGATAAAATAATTAGAATGTATTGAAATGTTTTATTTGAGAATGTACATAATTAGCACATTAATAAGGAATTGGAAATTACATTTTCAGAAATATTGTGTTCATTTTCTTCACCCACCAAAAGAATGTATTTAAATGTTTTTTAGCCATTATTCGTATAAAATTTCGAATATGGAACCTCACTATCTAAAACCTAAGTATGCTATCAATAGTGTGTTCTTACTGGGGTTAACAGGAGTATAGCAACAGGACCGTGGGCCTTTGAGTTAAGCACACTTGAGTGCAAATCCCGATTCTGTCACTTACACTCAGTTCAAAACTGGACAGGTCATTTGATCTCCCCTCAGATTCAATTTCGTCATTTGTAAAATAAGGTTGATAATACCCACCTTTAAATAATATTATGGGTTTTAATATAATAGTGTACCTTTTATATAATATTGTAAATATATATTTATAGGAAGAGAACATGCAAATAAAATCCCAGAAACATAATGGGACTGCTACATTTTTTTAAGTTTTATTTACTTATGTGACATAAATAAATTATGTATATATGTTCAAATCACATTTTCTTTATTCATTCATGTGTTGGTGGACACTAAGGTTGTTTCCATACCTTGGGTATTAAAAATAATGCCACAATGAACATGGGAGTACAGATATATTTTCAAGATAATGGTTTTGTTTTATTTGGATATATACTGTTTTCCATAGTGCTGTACCAGTTTACATTCCCATCAACAGAGAACAAAGTTTTCCTTTTCTCTACATACTTGCCAGCATTTATCTCTTGGTTTTTTGATAATAGTCCTAACAGGTATGATATGGTATCTCATGATTGTTTTGATTTGCAGTCCCTTGATGATTAGTGATATTTAGCACCTATTCATACTTGTTGGCCATTTGTATACCTTCTTTGCAAAAAAAAAAAAAAAAAACTATTCAGGTCCTTTCCTCATTTTTAATTGGATTATTTGGTTGGGGGGGTTGTTTGTTTTGTTCTATTTTGTTTTGGGGGGGTTTTTTGGCCGTTGAGTTGAATGAGTTTTTTATATATTTTGGATATATGATTTGCAGATACTTTCATTTAGTGGGTTGCTTTTTCATTTTGTTGATTGTTTCTTTTGTTGTGCAGAAGCTCTTTAGTTGGATATAGTCCACTGTTGTGTTTTGGCTTTTGTTCCTTATGTTTTTGTTCCTTATATCCAAAAAATCATTGCCAAGCCAATGTCAAGGAATTTTTCCCTATGCTTTCTTCTCAGAGACTTCTAGCTTTAGGTCTTATGTTTAAATCTTCAATCCATTTTGACTTAACTTTTTTGAGTGGTATAAGATAGGGAACCAGTTTCATGCTCTTGCATGTGAATATCCAATTTTCCTAGTACCATTTATTAGACAGACTATCCTTTCCCCATTGAGTAGTTTTGGCTTTCCTGTCAAATGTTAATTGATTGTATACACATGGTTTATTTGTTTTTTTAATTAATTAATTTATTATTAATTAATTTTTTATTTGAGTATAGTTGACACACTGTTACATTAGTTTCAGGTGTACAACTTAGTGATTCAAGTTCTCTATGCATCATGCTATGCTCACCACAAGTGTAGCTACCATTGGTCACCGCACAACGCTATTAGAATATCATTAACTATATTCCCTATGATGTACCTTTTATTCACATGACTTACTCAGTCCATAACTGGACCCTGTATCTCCCACTCCCCTTCACCCATTTTGCCCCTCCCTCCCATCCCTTTCCCTCTGGCAGCCATCAGTTTGTTGTTTGCATTTATAGGTCGGATTCTGCTTTTACAGGTGGCTTATCTCTGAGCTCTTGATTTTGTTCATTTGATCTTTGTGTTTGTTTTTATGCCAGTACTATAATGTTTTGATTACTATAGCTTTGCTACATAATTTGAAATCAGGAAGTGTGATCCCTTCAGCTTTGTTCTTTCTTAGGATTGCTTTGGGTATTGGAGGGGGGAGTTGTGGTTCTACATGAATTTGAGGATTTTTTTTCTATTTCTGTGAAAATCACCATTGGAAAAAAAATGAGAGATAAGGTCCCCGGGCTGTCATTGTAAGTGGAAGTGAGCTTCAACATCTCAGATTCTCTGTTGCTTCATTTAAGACCAGGTACCTCTTGTAGATACCTGTGCTCAAACCCATCCTTATGAAATGTAATCTTTAAGGTAGGGCTTCAAAATCTGTAGACACTATGTCTAAACCTTATTGTTATAACAAAAAGTGCCCTATTGCTGCTAATTTATTCATTCATGAAATCAATCCTTGCTGACATCTACCAGGCCTTATGCTCAACCTTGGGGATTCAATGATGAATAGGAAAGATAAAATCCCTGTCCTCAGAGCCTACAAATTCTAGTAGGAGTGATAGACTATAAATAAGTAAATAAATAAATGAGTATGTAGTTCCAAGTTATCCTATGTCTTGTGCCGATGTCCTCCAGCTGAAGACCACTGGAAATATCCTCACATGAAGTTGGGTTTACTGATACTGGATATCTCATTATTTGCGAAATCATGTGGTTTCTCATTAAGGGGGTTTAAGTAGGGGCCTTTTACAGGACTTGAGCTTGTGTTAGGTGCTTTGGGGAATATTCCAGAAGTGTGGTTTTGCTCTGGTTTGGGTGTTTTCAGAATGTGAAGGTGATTCCGAAAAAAAAAAAAAAAAAGAGGGCAATTTTTTTGGGTGTTATAATAGTTTTTATCTACGAAGTGGAAGAACAGAGAAGAATTAAAGCAATAGTTGGTTAAGAAGCAGTGGCCACTCAAATTATGTGGGAAAGGAGGGTGGATGTCTGATCATTTTTGTGGTTTACAGTGTTCTTGTTTTTGTTTTGCTCAGACATGATGTGCTCAGAGTGGGTTTGTTGATTGTCTTTTGCCATCACAGTTAGAGTGACCTTGTCTAAAGTCTTAGTTCAATGGAATTATTCATGTTTAACAGGAGAAATCTGTGGCCTAGCTCTAGTGGTGCCAGGCCAACTCCCAGCTAATGGCTCTCAGTGACTGTTCTGTTTTGTTTTTCTTTTTCAAATGTTCAAAAAAATAGAGCAAGTTAAATGGAGACACTGACTCATGAACGAAGGTTATTTAAGACAGGATGTTAAGAAAAGGTCTCATTGTACATATCATATGTGCAGAGATCTGGATGATCTGAAGAAATAAACCCTGAGAAGGCCAGCAAAAGACCGTAACAATTAAAATAAGGGTTGAGATGTTGTATCAACCAGGTTAAAACGTATAGTGTTTTAAGTAACTTAAAATGCATTTCTCTTTCAAGTAATGGTCTGGTTGGCCCAGGATGGTGAGGCAGCTTTTTTCCATGAAGTTGTTTAAGGTGTAAGCTCTATCAATCAATGCCATCCTCAAGAAAATGATATTCTTTGTGTGGTTAAAATAAATTCATATTTAAGACACAAAAAATGAGGAAAAAGTCAAAGTTTAGGGAATGAGGTTTCTGTTTAAGTTATAAAGGACCCACAAGTTGAATACTTTTTTTTTTTTTCCCATTTGATATCCCATTGGCTCCAACTTAACCATTCCTACCTACATGTAGTCTCTAAGTGGGTGTTTTCACAGGCTCATATAAGATAGAAAGTCAAGATGTTCAGGGTAAAAAGAGAGTGATTTTAGTTTTGGCCCACAGAATCTAAGCCAAGTAAAAACACAGTGGGGTCATGAGTAGAAGGTGAAGAGTGAAGGAGGTTGAAATAATGGATTAGTTGGCATGAGAGTGTTAGGTTATATGAACTGGAAAGAGAAGATGACATGTAGAGAGCAGTGCTTACAATTGAGATTTTGAAGAGGTTGAATTTATTGGTAGTAAAAAGTTGTATGGTGTGACCATGAAGTGATTGATGATGAAATGGATTAAATGTTTATTACTGGAAGTGAAGATGTCATGAACTGAGAAGGGAGATTATTGGATGGCTCTTGCACATGGACATGGAAGTCCTCAAGGACATTGAATGAAGCAAGTAATTACGAGATCAGTAGTTGCTCAAAACAGAAGGTTAGTATGAAATTGTGTTATGCTGTGTAGTTTTTGAGAGAGAAAGAAGAAAATAAGATTAAAGTGGCTGGAAGAATGTCAAATATAGTGTATTATGAATATGTTCAAGCTCCATTCTAGGCATTTTATATATATAAAACCATTTTATCCCCCTCCAAATCCCATTATTATCCACATTTTGTAGTTGAGGAAACAGGTTAAATAAGTTGTCCAGGGTTACTAGTGAAAAGTAGAGTTGAATCTGGACATTCTGATTCCAGAGTACACACTCATAAGCACTAGGAAATAGTTTTTGCCTTAGGATCAGGGAGTCGGACTTTTTTTTTTTTAAGATTTATTTATTTCAGAGAGAGAGAGCACAGGTGGGAGGGGCAGAGGAAGAGAGAATCTCAAGCGGACTCTGGGCTCAGCGCAGAGCCCAATGTGGGGCTCGATCTCATGACCCTGAGATCATGACCTGAGCCGAAATCAGAAGTCAGCTGCCTGACCAACTGCGCCAACCAGGCACCCTCCTTGGGCACTTTTTGTGAGCACTTCATGAAGCTGATGAGATGGTGAAAGACAGTTGAGTGGTGGTCATGAGAAGTCATGGCTTTACCAGAAAAAGTCAGAGACTACTACCCTGTTGTTATATCCTACTGAGTGGGATTTAGCCTAGGGGTAGGGCAATCTTATCAAAAGTACATGGAGTTCTGAAGCCTCCTTCATTCCACAACTTCAATCCTGATATCTTCTCTCATATGTGACTATGAACTAGGTTGCAGCCCTGGAGGAGAGGTCTTCCTAGACCTCTGTTAAGAGTGAGAATCTAAAAAGCCACAGCTAATGGTGGAATGTATAGACTGTGAGGGCTTATGAGACTGTAAGTATGGTCTTAAAAGAAATTTATGAGGAATTATTTCAAGTATTCCTTCTGCCTCAGAAATGTTCTTCTAGTTAGAAAAAACACTAGTCACATAAATTCTTCAGTCAAATTAAAAATAAAGCTATCATTTACTGGATCAAAGTGTGAGAAAAAAAGTCTGTAAAGGGTAACTCTTCTAATGGAAGTAAATTTGTGGAGAAACGTGTTGCTTTTTATTAGCCATTAAGTTTATTTAATGGAAAGACAAATTCAGCTGAAGATCATTCATTAAGATAGGCATAATTAACAATAGTTTATTAATCATTCTTTTAAGATGATCCTATCTTACCACTATTACCTTCCCCATATCTGAGAGATTTATGTGAGTCTTGCAAAAGAACATGTAATTCTCTCAATTAAAAAAAAAATCGAATAATAAAAGAAGTACTATAACTTTGTTTTGAGTCAGTGATATCTATGCTAGGCTTTGCCATAGGACTCTGTTGTAATCCCTTATAATTTGGTTTAAATTTCAAACATTTTGACTATTTAAATAACCCATTAAGGGCTCTGCAAAATCACAAGATATTCTATATGTGACTTAATTACTATCTATTCCAATTACACACAACACATTATCATGCTCAAGATCTAGATTTATTTTAAAACATTTAGTCCAATTTATATTAATGCAGAAAAACCACAACCAATAAACCATGACTGTAGAAGAGACACAATAATTGTGTTCTGTCACATTACCACACAAATATAATTTGATATTTAATTAAAGGATGATCAATCACAATCACATGTAAATGAAATATTTATCCTCTCAGTAGTAGTAAGAACCTCTTTTGAGTATGTAAGGTCTTCTGGGTTTATTCTCATACAGCTGCCGTTTCAGAATGTAAGGGATTTTTCTCTTTATAACTTCTTCCTTTTCATTTTTGTCATTTCCAGCATCAAGAACATCTTCCTGAATTAACTGCAAGATAGGCAGAATAGAAATCAAACTTAGATGCATGACATCTTCCAGAGTATTTTTCTACATTTTATCTCTTTTGCTATTCAGATTAAGACACATGTGGATGAGCTATATGAGGTTTAAAGCAATTAAATGTTTTGTCCAAGGACAGATGACTATCAACTGACTGAAATAGGATGAGAACATGGTTTTTTCTGACTCTCTGTTCAAGGCCAGACACTAATACCTCCAACTGATGCAACACACCCAATAAGTCTATGAGTATTTTTCAGGCTGTAGTTTATGATAGATGAAAATGTTATGAAAATATATCATAAATCACAGCAAATATAGAATTTTGAATTTAGTAAGCCAAGTTTGGCCTCAAAAGGCAATAGGATTTTGTATTCTGTTTGGTTAATTACTGACTTGACTTGAAAGCCATTCCAAAGATCCATTTCTTAATCAAAGAGAGAGGAATGCCTGTTCTGTCTAACTTAGTTGTAGAAATTAACACATGTGAAAGCTCTGTTTAAATAGTAAAGATCTCTTTAGATTGTGGTGCCTAATAATTAGAAGCAAGTTCAAATTCAATAACTTAAGGGAGTTCATTTCCATGTAGAATCTAACCTAATATCTCATTGAATATGACACATTCTAAAATTAGTTCTGAACACCTTTTTCTCATACAGTTCTGAATAAAAAATTTTAGCTAGCAGAAAATGTTTAAGAATTCATCCCAGAATTTTGCACTTAATTTGTGTGAAATTTTTAAACAAATGTTCAAGATAAGAATTGTATTTGTATTTGTGATTGTCTTCTAAACTTTGGGGTCATAAGAAATACTAAGAGGAGACTAAGTTTTTAATTATAATGCATGTGCATTGAATTGTATCACCAAGTACTTTATTTCAACCCACAGCATTCAGTTTCAGAGAAGGTAAAACAGGTATTGTCAAACAATCTAGTTTCTTAATCTTATGTTTCTCTGTGAACATAGTCTGTAATTATGCATATTATGTTCTGAATGATATTATCATTTTTTAAATCACTCCATAACATTTAAAATAATAAAAGTTCTAATTTTATGTATGCCTGATTTGTGTGTATCATAGTTTATTGAGTTGTTGTTGTTGTTGTTGTTGTTATTGTTGTTTTTAATTCCTGCATAAAGAGTACACAACTGACATTTCCCTATGTTAAAATTAACATTTTTCAAGTTTTATTGACTTAAAGAATATTTTAAAGACCTAAGCTATTTAGCTGGAATCGGAATTAAGGGATGAGTAGGCCACCAAGTAAAATTAAAACTAGTTTTTTTGGTTTTTCATTTAGAAAACATCTTTTTGCTTATAAGTTAGAATAAACACTAGAAATTCTGTTTTGCATTTCTTCTTTTCCACAGGGTATCTTTGTGATAGTCATTTATAGAGATCGCTATATTAGCAGGAAAGGCACCCTCGGATTTCCAGTGTTGGTGTAAACCCAAAATATAAAACATTAAGCAAATTTCTCTTAGAGGTTAATACGAAAGAAATGGTTCCCTTGTTGGGAAATTTTTAATTTTTTTTCTTTAAAGCATTTTCATCTCTCTTTTCCCCCTTCAAACAAATATTTCAAAACCAAAGGCGGTAACTCACTAGTATTTAATACAATTGTTTTATCCTACTTCAGTGTAGTTCTTTTTGTATAATGGATTTTGGATGTCTTGGCTGTGGTGGACCTAGTTTAGATGCTAAAGACCTGAAATCTATGTATTCAATTGAAATAGGAATATATATATTTTTTCCAGTTTTATTTGCCTAATATATTCAAATACAAATGGAACCTTTTGTGTTTTGTGCTTGTTTATAAACACACATGACTTGGTGTTTCTAAGAAAACATTTTGAGTCCTTAAATTTTGTAGGCATGCCACCACCAAAAATTGCCTGAATATGCCATCCATTTAAGCACAATAAAATCATGTGGATCAAATCTGCCTTAAGATATACCCCCCTTTTAAGATTAAAGAAAAAATATTTTGCTCCAAATATTTGAAGATCTGAAGGAATGTTAACATCAACACGTGGTTTATTCTTTTTTAATATTTGTAAGTCTTCCTGTTATGATAATGATCAGGGTAAAAAAAAAATCAGTACAAATGAAAGTTAACTAGTATATCGATAATTGCATTCGTATTTTGTTTTTGCTTTACCTCCCATTGTTGAAAGGCCCTGCTGTGACAGATTTTTTGGAGCTGGTATATTGTCAGCATTGCTTCCAAGCTAAAGCCATCTAAGGCAGTGGGAAATTTCCTTCTTGTAATAAGCTCCTCTTCACGAAACTCTCCTGTTTCCTCGGCATGGCTGTTCAGGTTATTTACAAAACTGCAAACATTTAGCAGGGTCATTTTCCAAGAAGAAACGCTTGCTTTACTGATCTGAAGTATAGAAAAAAATAGGTACTTAAAATTTAAAAAAAAAAGTAGTTAAAACTTGTATTATATGAATAAGAAATAAATTTCCATTGTGCTAAGTCATTACATTTTAGGGCCTAACTGTTACTCTAGCCTAATAATTACACTGTGATTTATTTAGTAACTTTATATCACCAAATTGATTATATTTTATATGTATTTCTATTTTTAAAAATGTAATACAGTTATACACATGCGCACAAGCACACATAAATGAGCAAAGCAAAAAATAGAAATAATAGTGAGTATAAATATGCAAATATATGTATACATCACAGATGAAAACACTAAAATTACCATTCTCTTTGGTATACTTCAACTTAGTGTCTAATGGAGCATGGACTACGATGATACTAATAGATTTGGACAATTACAGTAGTGTAAGATCACTAATCCATTCCACACCTTGATAGTTTTCATAGGCAGCATCATAGTTGATCAATATATTTATTTGCAAATTATAATATTTTCTAGACTTACCATTTTTTAATAAGATCTTATCCAAAATCACTATTACCATCAACAACTTTCCTATGTGCTAATAACAATCAATGAGGAAACATGAGGACTTAGGAGAGCCAAAATGCAAAATAATAAAAATTAACAAAAATTTCAAACGGCATAGATGAAGAAAATCATACATTTTTCCTAAAGACACACACACATAGATGGGAATGACCACATAACCATGATGGGAGGATTCAAAAACAGTAAATCACATGTCAATTCTCTCTGAATTACTCCCCACCTGTAATGCAATTTTGAATCAAAGTTCCAATTTGGAAAACATGGGGAGACTGGAATTTGGAGGTGGGGATTTGGCAAAATAATTATAATGTTAATTTGGAAGTATGAATATGTGAGAATAACCAAGAATATTTAGAAAAATGAAAAGGTAATGAGGAGGAACTTATTTTACCAGATGTTGAAATGTATCTGAAAGGCTCAGTAATCAAAGGAGTAAATTAATAGAGCAAGAGTAAACATTAAACCCAACAGGAAATAATATCCTAAAATTGGTCCAAGTACAAATGAATGTGTAGCATATAGCAAAGTTTGCATTTGAAATCCTTGGGACAAGTGGCTACCAGGAAATCTGGACTTAGATCTAGTTATAACTTTCTTGACATATTGTTTAACAGTATCCAGATGGGTTAAATATGAGTAAAAATAAAATAGTGTCTAAATATATAGAATTTGCTTTATAAACCCAAAAAGGTGTTATTAAACAAATATCCAAACCGCAATCCACAATGAAAAGGATAATTTTAAATACATAAATGTGTAGAGCATCTCTGGAAAATTAACAGTCTGAACCAACATCAGAAGCAAGATATATTGTAAAAGCTGCCCCAGAATGTTAATATCCTTTTTTTTTTTTGAATGTTAATATCCTTAACACAGGTAGAGAGAGCTCTTCAAAAAGAAACTGTTGAATCCACCAATTAAAAAAAAAACTAAAAAATTTTAAACTTTAGATAAGTAAAATGAGTGAACAAGTCAGAATCACTCCTCAAAAAAGAAATATGTGGAAAGATGTTCAACTTGGTCACCACCAGATCAGAAGATTTTCAAAAGAATAGGCATACTCATTTGGTGTAGTTATAGGAACATGAGGAGACAGACACTTCCTCTTCTAAATATTTGTTAGTCTGGGTGTAGATTGTTGTAACTTTTTAAAGGGTGTTTTGCATTACAATTCAAAGTGTGCACACTCTTTGATTAAGATTTTATTTGAAGAACATGCAAATATTTGAGTACAAAGATATTCACTTGAAAACATTATTATGATATATAATAATATAATATATGATGGTTTTAATCAGTTTGGAAATCCTTTCAGCTATACCCCGTGAATACAGTTATCCAGCCATGGCTTAAACTTTTCTGCTATGGGAAACTTGGAGAGGACATACTCCATTGTCTGGCAGCAACACCTTATATCATGCCAATTAATGGAATACCATATTTTTACATTTTGAAAGCTCTTTATAGATCATCTAATTGAATGTTTTCTCGAGTGTACTCCTTAGAACACCAGTTCTGCACTCACTGTTTTTCCAAGAGTTCTACTGTCAAGTAAATTGGAAAACTTGAATTTAAAGAAAATTTAAAGATTTCTTGAACTTTGGTATCCTCAGAGCTTTTAACTTGCAAATATTCATTGTAACTTTTAATTTTATTTATGTATTTTTAAATGTTTTATTATTTTTAAGTAATCTCTACACCCCACGTGGGGCTCAAGCTCACAATCCCGAGATCAAGAGTCGCATGCTCTACCTACTGAGTCAGCCAGGGCCCCATTGTAACTTTTTAATGGTGTCAATATAGTATCAAATGTTTCCCAAACTAATTTGACCACAGAATGCTTTATTCATAAAATATTTGTTGGGACTAGTGTTATCCGGTTACTTTTTTGGATGAGAAAACTGAATTAATCATCTGGTTTCCTTCTGCCAGTTAAAGTAGTCAACTACATGACTCAGTAATTATTTAAGGTCCCATTAGTCCCTGTCATACCTAGGAAGCCCAGCAGAGAGAGCACTACTGACTAAAGGATGTCTAAGTAGGAATCTTGCATTTGAGAACACTTTGTATAAGGTTTCACTATTTCATTCAAAAAATGGCAAAGACTCTCTTTCTTTGAATCAGGCTCCTCTGAGCCCCCTTCTTGACGAGGTCCCAACTTTGGGCTCTGTCCTTGGTCTCCTTAGTCCAGTTTTAGCAAGAATCATGCTGAGTCAATTTACACACGTACATGCCTCTCACCCTTGATATCTGATCACCCTAGATACCTGATCAAATATCAGATACTTTAACACATTTCTGTCCTTAATATCAGAATCCTGTTGTGTCTTCTAGCAAGAATTCTTCTAGCCTTAATGTTTCCTCTTATTGCATCTACTGAGCCGCACTCTGCCTCGGCTATAAATGCACACTTGCCCTAGTTGTATTTGGAATTGAGCCAATCTCTGCAAAACCCCCATTTCAGTAGCCCTCTTGGCTAAAGTCTTCCATACTACCTTTAGCTGGCATCATGAATAATTTTTCTTTAATAATAAACATTCTTAATTATCAAATTATTTTATACAAATGTTTATAATAGACCTAAGCCTATAGATAAGAAATTTAGAATATTATCTCTTCTTGTTTGCAAGATAAGGAAAACAAGAGTATTTGTGGTTCTTACTTAGCATTACTTGATTTAAGTTTTTAATACTAAATAAGATTCTGGTCGAACTTTTGTTACCTTAATTAAATGGGAGCTAATCTATATGACCAATACTCACTCCCTGTACATTGAACTCAGATGAGGTCAGCAAATTGTGAATTCAAACATTTCACTGAATTGAAAATAATTTAAGTCATCTGTGGTGGAGCTCTGAAGTTTCGTAGTTGAATACAAAATGGGAGGGTTAGTAATGAATCCTAGATTCCCATTGTTAGTTCAGAAATACTTATTAAACTCTTACTGTATACTAGGCATTAAGTTTGACCATAGAAAATTACAACATTGTAGCAGCTTTTTGAGATCCTGAAGAAAATATACTATACCAGGTTCTCTTTCCTAATAGAACAATACGAAAGTACTAGCCCTGGTAATAAAGAGAATTGTATTGTGAGAAAAAAATATCTTCCCTTTTTCAAGCTATGAACTCTCTCTTGACCTTCTGTTGCTTAAGTAAAATTTGCCATTAGCATTTCCCAAAGTAGTCTAAATAGCTTTACTTTAAAATTGAAATTGCTCACATATTTTACCTTTAAAATGGAAAGAAGAAACCTGAAGCTTTCTGAAGCTTTTAATAATGGAGTTCTACCAGTATCAAATACTATTCTTTTAAATTTTTAAATGTGGTAATTTAGTTAAAATGATCGTAAGTTTGGAGTTTTCATTTGCATAGAACTCTACTCACACCAAAAATCAACTGAGTCAAAGAAAAATAAACGATAGTAGTTTTGTGAAAAATAAGGAATGAATTGAGCTTTCTGTTCCCATCCTAGCAGCAAAACTGAAATAATGATGCTTCTGGGTGCTTTCTCATTATAGACTGTATTTTACTTTTCTCAATTAAAAGGAGACAATGCGATTCCGTTTTTTTTCCATGATGCGTTTTCGAGACATATTCCAAGACTAAATAAAAGAAAAAAATTATTGTGCCGATATTTTTATGTATTTCTTTTAAGAGAAAAACTAAACCACTCCATAAACTGGAATTGTTTTTCCCTTGTAACTCTAGAGAAGGAATCATAATTCTACTTCCACGCTTTCACAAAGTAACTAACACTTCCCAAACTATACTACATTTTAGAGATTATTTAGGAGTTTTATGTATCAATGTAAACTTAGAATTATAGGAGTAAAATCTCTACTGAGAAGCTAAGGCATTCCAATCTGCCCCATTTTTAAACATAGACTATTGGCTTTACTTGTCTTCCTATTTGTGAGTTGAGGTAATTGTCACCATTGCTATTCAGACTGAGTATTAAACAAGGGATCCATTATCTTAAGGTTATTATTTGGTTATTGAGTTTTAATGACTAAACTAAATTTGATCTTTCCTGATATGAAGCCTACCAAATTATGAAAAAAATTGGTTTCAATCCATTCAACTTTTGTAGATCTGGGCAATGGTAAAAATATATGCACTCGAATTTTCCCCAAATGTCTTTTAAGGATCATAGTAGACGACATATCTTTGTTAGCTTTCAGATAATGATGTCTTATATTCTCAAATACAGACAAGAAATGGATATTTCCCCTTCAAACCCACTATCAAAGATAATTCTACAAATATAATAGGGATTGTTGTATCTAGAACATGCTTATCCAATTAGGGAAGAGAAACGTGAGGTGACAGGACCTGAGTTGGAGTATTGCTTCAAAAATTAGACAGGAGTTTTGAGCACTGACTTTCTTACTATAACATCTGTTGAATCCTTTGCATTGATATCTCAGTGCTTATAATAGTAATTGTACCAAGGGTCTGCCTCAACTCAAAATTTATTTTTCTTTGAGAAACATCTTTCGGTTGGGAACACTTTTTCTATTCCTGCATTTAGATACACACTGATCGACTCACCCTGGCTAAATCAATACTGTGTGGTAGCTCGGTAATCAGGTGTTTTCTAATTGTGTTTTATTCCTAGGTACAGGTTGGGATCTAGGACTCTTGTTCTCAAGACACCAACAGAGAAATAACAGGTACGGGTATACAAAATTTCACTTGGTTCCATAAAAACCATAAACAAGTGTAGATGATACTTCTGTTATAGGGAGAATGTAAATCTAGCCCCAACCCCAGCGTTAAAAATAAGGAAACGGGGGCGCCTGGGTGGCTCAGTTGGTTAAGCGATTGTCTTCAGCTCAGGTCATGATCCTGGAGTCCTGGGATCGAGTCCCGCATCGGGCTCCCTGCTCCGCAGGGAGTCTGCTTCTCCCTCTGCCTCTGTCTCTCTCTCTCTCTCTCTGTCTCTCATGAATAAATAAATAAAATCTTTAAAAAAAAATAAGGAAACGACGGCAAGCGATGTTAACGAAACCCCTTGCTTAAGATCAAGTAGTTCATAAATTCACAGTTGGAGGATTAGATCTCCAAGCTTCTGTTTGCAGTCTACTGCTCTTTAGTTTCTACCACATTTATTTCACAAATTGTCATGAACTTTCATTTTTAATTTAGAACTCCATTTTACTCTTCCCAATATAACCAAAATGTCAACTTCGTTTTCCTGAATGGATTTAACTTGAGGCATACCTTTTGCCATACACGATGTGATACGAATGGAAACAGGATTCCTTTAAATACATTTTCATCTCCACATAAATAATATGTGACTACCTAATTAAAGCTGCAATATGCTGATTGATAGTCACTATAATTTCGTTCCCTTTTGCATCAACACCCTTAACTCCTTTGAACTCAAGGAAAAGTTTCCCGAGAAAGGAAATGCCTCTTGATGAACTTTTCAGTCTTGACGGGAAGTTATTAACTATAGGAAAAAGACACCATGTTTATAATGAGAGCTTATATGTTCTTCAGTCCTTGGTTAAAGAAAAGAAAAAGTTACCTTTGATGTATGCATATTGGTCAATAAATCTGCTTCTAATGCTTTCATTTCCTCTTCTGAATCTGAGTGAAATCAAAACCACATGTTTACTATATAATCATATATCAAATAATTATATTGTAACCTACAGATTTTAGATTAACCTCAAAAAAATTTAGTCTTAGAAGCTTATTGTTTTTCTATGCACTTATTATCCTTAAAATAATATTCAGAAAAAAATAATTATGGTTTTATTTTGGGCTAACAGGCAGCTAGAATAATAAAAACACTCCTAAGAAAATAAACACATGATTACATACCAAAAAAGCTATTGACGTATTGGAGTTGTTTAATCTCTGAATCTCGGTATTAAAAAAAAAAAAAACTGATTATATCATATAGTAGAGATTTCATAAAAAATGCTGGTTAATTTTTACCAGCAATAGTTTATATATATAGAATATATGCATACTGATATTTTTAAAACAACATAATGAAAAGATGTGTACAAAATGTTTTTCAAAACCAAGGGGAATTATTACTGATCATTTTAGAAAAAGAAAGACACTGAGATTTAGTGAACTTGAGATGCTATTTTACAAAACACTTGGAAAGATTTGCTTTTCTACTTTAAATAAGAATTTAGAATTATGTGTATTTAGCTATTTTATCACAGGCTATTAAGCAAATTGGTTAAGCCAAAATGGGGTTGTCCATCAATACATGTGTAATTGTGTTGAAAATAGACTTCTGACTTTTATTAGGATATCCTTTCCAGTTTCCCCTAGTGAATATATTGCAGAGAAGAAAACTTTAGAAAATACTGTAAGTAATAGAAATAAAGTTATAGAACATCATAATTACATGACTTAATTCATACTCACTGATCTGTCATAAAACAAAGCAGATGTTAAAATGACTATCTTCCTTGCAGTACACACTGTTTTTGAAAAGAAGTGTCACACTTAGAGTAACCACTTGTTAAATTGTATCCAGGACCTAAGTTACACCAGAGCTCTTTTTGCCCTATTTGTTCAAGGCCAGTCTGTTTCTCAAGGGAATGGCAAATTCCTTTAGCCATTTATGAAAAATGTATATCAAAATCCCTACAAATTCTGGCTGATCACAGCAAGAAGCTCCAAGAGTTAATAAACACAGTGTTTAATCAATAGTCTAATTTTTCTCATATACTCTAAATATACCTTTAACATCATGTAATAGACAAAATCATAATTGTAGAAAATTTGGTATTTATATCATTAAAAATTTTGCAAAGTTAGAAGCTCAAGATCTTTTTCTCATGATTAAAATAAATTAAAAATTTTGCAAGGTAACATTTATGTCTTCTGCTAGTTTTAATTTCATAATTAAAATAAAATCATAACAGGAGTTTGAATTAAATATTTCAATGTCATATTACTAAAATATAAAGGTATACAACAGGCTAAATGATTTTTGCTGCATATATCCCCTACTCTTTTTCCCCACTTTGATGTGATATTGCAATATTATAACATTACATGTTACTCTTTTAAATTTAAGTCTTATTTTCAAGGTAAGTTATTGGTAGATATTTAGCAATACACGGCTTCTTAATTATCACATGCAAAACACTCTATAGGTAAATAATTTCCATTAATGTAACTATACCAATTTTCCAGTTACATTTTGCATGAACTTAAACAACATGCAAAAAATTAAATTAATTGTATGCTTATTTGTCACATAGAAAGACTATACAAAATGTATTATCTAACAGTACTTGGAATATTTTTATATTTTTTAGAAATGATTTTCAATAAATAATGGTTCATTCATTTATTCATTAAACATCAGTTTTCACTTTATCTTAACATACACACATAGTTAAGAAAATAATTGGGGGAGGGAGAAGCCACTGCTTCCTAAAAGAATGACTGAGGTTGAGAAAAAGCATTTTCAATGGAATGGGTTTTAACTATGGGTTCTCACTTTGACAGGTAATGCAGCTACACTTCTCATCAGATTTTGACCAGCCTAATATAAGTTGTCCATAGTTTTTTCTACTCTGGTGGCTACATTCCAAGGGGAGGGCATGAAATGTTTCATTGAAATCTCTTTTATTACCTTGCAGATTTAAAAAGAGAAATGAAATCTTTCAGTTCTTGTAATCATAAAGACAGAGAAATAATATATTCAGTTTCTATCTCTAAAAAGCAAATCCAGAATAAAGGAAAAACTCTTCTCCCTGGATGAATTAACATAAGTAGCAGTATAGTGCAAAAAAAGAAAAAAATCACCTCAGGGAACTGTGAAATGCAGCTGAGCTTACCTGAGCACAGACTCCAAGAGCTGAAAGCCAGAAGTATCATGCATGCCAGCTGGATTTTCATTCCTGCTATCATCTCCTTAAGCCCTCTAGCAAGCCAAGTCCATAAACGTCACAGACACACCGAAGAGGGCTTTCTCTAGCGCTTCCTCTTGCCTTCAGCTGACTTGGAAAGTGAACTATGAGAGATGCTTTGGCCATTCCCTATATATACATGCAGAAAGATGATGTCATGATAGCACAAGGATTATCTTTTCTGGATGTGCCCTCCTTCATCTCTATCCCTCCTCTCCTCTCTCCACTTCCTCCTCCCCTTTTCCTTTTCCCCCCACTCTCCTCCCCCACTTCTGAACTTCAGATGAAAGCGTGACATCTACCCTAATTGCCACTGTTGCTCCGGATTTCTGACGCACAGGAATCATTCAAAAGCAATTCCATATAGAGCACACTGGGAAAAAAACAAAAAATTTACAGTGCCTCTCTTTCCCCATTTCCTCTCATTTCTGACTCCAAGAAGTTGTCATTTTGATTTTGTGAAGCATGAGCTCTGTTACTTCTAATATAAGCAAAGTCTCCAGGATGAATGCATGAAATCAATAATTCTTAAGCTTTGGAAGTCTTAAAGAGTTGGGGTTCTTTTCTGATAACCCACACTTGTGAGCAAATGTTTTGTGGTTTAGGGACAAATACAGGTTTTAGATAATGAATACTAGAAGAAGGAAGAAAGTGGAAGATAATCAGAGAATCAGTTAAGGTATAGGGATTAAGCAAAAAAAAAAAAAGGAAGAAAACAAAACAAAACAAAAGACTAGTAGCTCTAAGGAATAGGACGTTATTTCTTAACAAATTGAAAAGTTTTTATTTTAAGTAACTGGGAAAATGACTGAATTATGTATGCTGACTTTTGGTTAAATGTCTTACAAAAACAATGTCATGTTTATGAAATCCAACTATAAATTATTTATGTGGAAATACATATTATTATATCCCTGAGGTTTTCTGATACTTTACTCTTTTCTCTCTGTATTGCTCTGCTCCTTTTAGATTCATTGGTGTTATATCCTATTCTTTTTATAATGCCCTTCTCACTGGTTTTCACCATTGCATCAATTTTTTTCTCCTGTTATAGTCATAAAAATGAAATTGTTCTTTTGGAAAGGAAACAATCCTAAACAATCACCATCCACCAAAGTCAGATTTCTAAGACAATGTCTTTGCATCATATTTTATAAATTACAATGATACTCATTTCATCTCTGGGTTCTCAGAAAAAAAAATTGCTCAAAATATCTTTTGGAATGAAGCTTTCTTCTTGTATTAAGTATTTCAGGATACACGGAGTGATCTGAAAAGGGGATGCTATTAGGAATGTGAATATTTGAAGGTAAAAGTATCTGAGACTTTTTCACTTTTAAATATATCAGTCATGTAATAACAATAGAGAAAAACCTGGATTATTTTCTATAGAGAGTTGATTTATATTTTATGGTATATTGTATGTGATTAACTTCTCTATTTTACTTTAAACTTAAGGAAATGGTTTAATTCCAAACAGTAATTGTTTAAAACAGCAAGGAATCATTTTTATAATTTGATGTTCAGAAATTTAACAACGGATATTTTTCTTACTTTTAGTTTGTTTTACGAACTTAATGTACAACGTAATACTGAACATGACTCCCTTGGAGAAAATTTTATACGAAGGGTCATTAATTGGCAAAGAAATGTGAAATATATACTGCTAAACATTTGCTTTCCTACCACACGAGGGCGCAACAGAGGTTTGAAAGGCTTTATTTTCACTTAATTAGAATTCTGAGGATTATATTTACTTTCTTCTCACTATCTTTGTGACAGAATCCTTTTAAAGCCACTTTATGAAAAAAAATAGAGGAACTTTATATTCTTTGTGCGACATTTAAATTAGTTGCTTTATCTGCTTTTGGATTGCAAATACAAAGAATAATCTTTAAAAATGTGTGATAGCCTACTAGTAAAGAGGAAGTGTGATTCCTATTCTCCTCAAGTGATTAATAAATAAAGCTCAAGGAAATGTTGACAAAATATCACTTGAATATTAGCTGTAAATGTGAGAATTGTTTTAAATATATAATAAATTGGAAAGTTTTGGGGGAAAATGTGTTAACTAATGTCAAATGATCCAAAATCAAATAGATGCTAGACACCATTTTTCTTCTAGGGAGAAAAAAAAAAGATGTGTAATTTTTGTGGTAAAATTATGATATAGATAAACTTTATCTGATCTCTACTGGTATTTTAAAAAATCTGTTACCCCTTTCCTTTTTAGCCCTGGTGCCTTCAAGTGATAGAAAAGCCAATTAAATGATTTGTTTTCAGAGGGTAGGCTATGTGTGGATATTTGCCTTTAAAAAGTACTCTAGGAGGGCGCCTGGGTGGCTCAGTTGGTTAAGCGACTGCCTTCGGCTCAGGTCATGATCCTGGAGTCCCTGGATTGAGTCCCGCATCGGGCTCCCTGCTCGGCAGGGAGTCTGCTTCTCCCTCTGACCCTCCCCCCTCTCATGTGCTCTCTCTCATTCTCTCTGTCTCAAATAAGTAAATAAAATCTTTAAAAAAAAAAAAAAAGTACTCTAGGAAATACCCAAATGATGCCTTTAAAGCAGTATTTCAGGTGCTTTCCTATGGAGATGGGTAAACTTTTTACTTTAAAGGCTTTGCCTAAAATCCTGCTAGCATTTATTTAGCCCATAAAATAAGTAATACAGAGTTTGACTATCACCCTTTGATAATCTTCATGTGTTGGCCTTCCAGTTTGAGGTCACCATAGAGTGGCTAACTCCAAATAGCTTTATCTATTTATCCATCTAAATAGGTGTATTCTGGGTACCTATAGACTGCAACATCCCTATCTACATAGACTTCAGAGCTTCTACTGTGAATTTAGTCAGACCTTTATTAGGTAATTACTTGAAATAGGCAACAGAAATGCCTGTAAGATTGGCATTTGGAAAGAGTGGTCTGTGGACTTATTTAGTTTGGAGATGGGAAATCTCAGAAGCAACTTGATGAGTTCTTCCTTTCCAGTCGATTTCTTCCTGTCCCTTTGGTGGCTCCGTCATCCCCATTAACAGCTTCCCAGGCTCTCCAGCTTTTTAATACTTTAATACCTAAAACTTCACCTGTGGGGTTTCTACCGTCTGGAATCTGCCCTCCATCTTCCCGTTGGTTTCCATGTCTCTCATTTCTGATATCATCTCTCATTTTTTAAAAGACTGTAAAAGTAAACCTTTCCAAGTTTGAATTCCAAAAGTAGTTTCATCTACTTCTACTCCTCCCAGTTTCTGCTAAATGCTCATCTATTTGTGGCAAACTGGGAAAGAGAGCAGAATTTGCCACCCCAAAATATGCTCTTTGGTGTATTGATTCTCTTGAAATGGTTATTTTTAAGAAACAGTAGACATAGGAGCTCTGAAAACCATGTAGGAGTTACCTTTTTGTAAAACATATTTATGTTAATAGGGAAGATCCCCATTTGTAAGGGTGTCTCCCTCTGTGTACCAGGAAGAGGAGGAATGGCCAAATCTCTAGAAACTCTTACCAGTGGAGAAGGACTTAAATCTGCACAGCAACCTTACATTTGTCTATGGTGCTTTTCTTGGTAGCCTTCCATCCCTGGCTCCCTCACCCACCTCAATATCTTCTCTTGTCTTTAGCAGGAGATGGCATTTAAGGTGGAGGGTTGAGTCATTTTGGAGAGTTACCTCCCATGGATATCTCCATGTATACAGACGGTATGCATGTTATTAAACTTCTGTTTGTTTTTCTCCTGTTAACCTGTCTTTTATTATAGGGTTTCTCAGCCAAGAATCTAGAAGTGTAGAGGGAAAATCATTTTTTCCTCCTCTACAACTGTGACCTTCTAGAGGAAAGGACTCTTAACTCCTCATTGTATTCTTGCAAGGTTTACAATCTATTAGGATTAAATGCCTATCTACTAAACTGAGCTGAAATCCTAATTATTTCAAATTTCTCACATATTTTTCCATGTTTCCATTTGTAACATTCCTTTCAGCCACATCTCTACTTCAATTTCAATTATTTACGACTTTGTCATAAAGACGACTAGTCTTAATATTTGACGTGAGCTTTTAACTAAGTCAGTTTTCTCAGCCTTTGCTCTAGTCATTCCTTCCCCCCCTGACTGGGAAAGTCAACTTTTAAAAATTACTTATGAAGAGCATCCTGGGATCATGTGCATTGATCAGCTGAGTGCTTAGGATAAACTGTGGGTTTACTCCATTCCTCTAAATGAGTCTCTGGTTTGGAACTGTAACTCTGATTCATCTAAACAAACAATGATGTCAATCTCTTTGTAAACTCAATTGATTTTTCCATTCAATTAAAGTCCATTTTCTAGACATACGGATAGCTGTGTGCATGCGCACACCCACACCCACATATACTATCATACACATGAAATGCATATAACCCAGACATTGAAGACTCAGGTAAATGTAAACCAAATACCCAATTTCTTGATCTATGTGTAACCATGCCTTGCCCATAATCTCTGTAAATTCCCAGCTCATTTCCCTTTGGCTCTTCCTGTCTCTACTCTTGCATCTTTATAGGTAATTAACTTGGAAAAATTGATGATGAACTTTTGTAGTCAAAGCATATTTTGCAACTTAAACTCCAGTTATAACACAAGCTTTGCCTGGAATCCACTTGTTAGTGAACTGCCATATTTAACTAAGGATGCTGCACCTTGTAGTTACTGTTGATCTCACTTATAATCTTGTTTCTCATATCATATAGTCTTGTTTCTCATATCAAAATATTGAGGTGCTCACAAAACCACTACCCACTATGTGTAATGCTCAAGTAGTTGTCCTTATAAGTTTCCTTTTAGAGTAAGACCAAAATGAAAGCATTACAGAAAAAAAAAAAAGTCCCTAACAACTTTCTTCTTTTATTTTTCTTACTTTCACAAATTAAAATGTAATTGTCTAGGGTAAAAAATAAGATGAATTTTTCTTGAAAGAAAAATTTTACCTCTTTTTTTTTAATGTTACAAAGTCTAAGAAAATTTCTGTAGCACCTGTAACACTCAAAACAGAACAGATGCACCTGAGCTACCATTTGCTAGGAGGAGATTTAGTGAAACACTTTTTCTTTCTTTATCTTAAGAAGATATTAGATGTTGAATTTGGAACATAATGATTTATGTTATTAGTATTCCTTGGTCTTATTATTTTTTTTCAATTTAGATTCTTTCCTTGGGGTTCCTGATAAGTATCATGGCTTTGAACACCACCTATTCCCTAATACCCTCCCAAATTGCATCTCTGACTATCCAAATCATATATCCAGTCACATCCTCAGCAGCTCTACTTGGAGGATCATTAAGCAAATTTATTCTCCAAAACAAAACTTTCAACTCCTCCAAACACCATTCTAAAAATATCCTTCTCTTCTAGTGTTCTCCATTTCAGTTATTGGAACCATCATTCACTACATTGCACAGATCAAAAACTAGAAGCAATTTACAATTTTTTCTCACTCCCTACCATTTCCAAGCTATCAAAACCCCCTGTGGTGGAGGTCTGCCACCAATATGTATTCCAAATCCAAATGCTTTTTCTTACTCCATTATCACATCCAGGTCTAAGCCATTACTGCTCCCAAGAGCCACTCAATAGCATCCCTACTGAGAGTCTTGATCCATTTCAATGCAGTCATCACAGAGTAGCCAGAAAAGTTGTTTTGTTGTTTTTGTTGTTGTTGTTTTCAGGTAAACGTATTCTTGTTGCCCTCTGCTTAAAACCCTCTGAATCTTTCCTATTGCACTTAGACTAATTTCTGTCTGTGGCCTAAATCTTCCTGAGTGGGCCACTGCATCCCTCTCTACTATCATACCCTACCTACAGTTCTTCTCTTCTGCCGTTGTATTTCAAGCACACTGGCCTTCGGGCTCTTCCTCAAACAGGCCAACCTTTTTCCTCCAAGATTTTCAGTGAACATTGAATTAGATTACTGTTTAGCAAATGTTCATTGCTGCTTCCTCCCGGAGTAGGTGGAATATACTTTCCACTCTCTGACCATGACTTCAGCCACGAGGCTTGCTTTAGTCAATGGGATGTTAGCAGACAGAAGGAAAACAAAGACTTGCTATGTGTTTGCAGCATGGGGCTTGCCTCCTCACTCTTCTGCCACTGCCCCAAGAACTTTTCCTGGATGGTCCCCAAATGAGGAGAAATAGGAATCAAAGCTGAACTAGCTGTCTTGCAAGCCTGCGGTGTTAAGCAGAGTTTCCTGAGCTTAAAGCAGAATCAATTTAGCTAACTCACATATGAACAGGATTAGATAATTTGTTTTGTTTTTTTTAAGATTTTATTTATTTAAGAGAGAGAGAGCATGAGAAGGGGGAGGGTCAGAGGGAGAAGCAGACTCCCTGCCGAGCAGGGAGCCCGATGCGGGACTCGATCCAGGGATTCCAGGATCATGACCTGAGCCGAAGACAGTCGCTTAACCAACTGAGCCACCCAGGCGCCCGATAATTTGTTTTAAGTAACTGAGTTTTAGGGTAATTTGTGATGCAGCACTTTTGTGGTGTTAGTTGACTGATACAACCATCTATTTTAAAACTCATCCCACTGCTATCCTGATCAATCTCTATAGTCTTTATTTATCCATTATTATTTTGTCTTGTAAGTAAAAGCAATAATCTTTTTTTGGTGTGTGTTATTTCTTATATTCTCAGAACACAAAATAATGCTTCTCCTGGTAGTAACTCAGTGAATATTGTTAATTGGATGAATTAATAAACTAATGAAATTCTAAGCACCCCTCCCTGATGGTTTTAGGGTAGCTATCTCTCCCTTACCTCTCACAAGGACATTCTCATTTTCCAATCTTTGGAGAGCGAAATCCAGGAAGCAAATTGCTTTTGAAGAGATTCTTAGCCAAATGGTATGAGAGAATGCTTTTCTTGAAGGGAGTCTTGAGTATTATTTTTAATTGCAATTGACATTTTATAAATTACCATTTTTTTAAAAAGTGGGAATATGGTAGTCCTGAAGGCACATGCTGGTGTTTCCAATTTGGTGAGCCAATTTGTTCAGAAAGAGTAAGTAGGGGCAGGTAGTTAGAGGCAGAGGACTAAAGTAAACAAGATAGCATCCTGAGTAGAGAAACACCGTAACCAATACCACAGGCCTCAGAGTAACCTTAAAAGATTTTATTTATTTATTTGTGAGAGAGAAAGAGAGAGCGAGCGAGCACAAGCAGAGGGAGAAGCAGGCTCCCCACGGAGCAGGGAGCCCGATGCGGGGCTCAATCCCAGGACCCCGGGATCATGACCTGAGCCGGAGGCAGATGCTTAACGACTGAGCCACCCAGGCGTCCCTAAACTAAAGATTAAACCTGTCTTCAGTTTTGAAAGAACTATTCATTCATTGAGAACCTATTCTATGCCCCGTGGCACACTGTGCCAGGTTAATTTGATTTCATGTAACACAGCATACTGTGAAGGAGGGTTCAATATTATTCCCATTGTGTAGCTTAAAAAAAAATAAAAAGGGCAGTAGAGAGTTTAAATAAGGATAGGGGACTTATTAAGAGTAGAGAGTTTAAATAAGGATAAGGGGACTTATTAAGTAGAGCTTGGATGAGACTAAACAATGCTTCCTATTACAACAGCTCATCGTTCTAATATTAACACTGGATCCAAGTACAAGTTAAAGAATATCTTGTATTAACATGTTGTAGAAAATAGTATGCCAAGTAAAAGACAGGCTAACACTTTTAACTTAGAAGTACATTTAGTAAAAAGTCAGATTGGATTGTATTTTCAAACTGATTGCAATTCTTCAGTTCAACCTTGGCTTTCTTCCTTTCCAGGCTTAAGAGTGTGTTATACATATTAAATAAAGAAACTTTTTATGTCAGTATCTTTCTTTTTATCATAAGGACCATGTAGAATCTAAGTGGGCTCTGCATGAATTGAATTGTTTTAACTAGGGTGGAGGATAAGGTAGTCTGAACAAAGAAGGAGGAGGAAAGTGAGGTTACTTCAGCCCAAGGGGAGTCCAAGTGAGTGGCCTTGGAAGAAGAACATTTCCCACTTTGTACTCTAGGTGGAAGCACTCCTACGTATAGAATGAAAATACCAGAAAAACCCTTTGGGGTACTAGAGCACATTTTAGTGCTATCCTAATCCCTTAAATCAAAGAATGTTGGAACCGAAAAGGGCTGTATGGAACAGCTAGTCTTATACTTTAATTTTACAGGGAAGGAAACACAGACCTAGATACTCTGAGTGGGTTACAAATCTCCTCCACCTTCCAAGCCTTTATCACATTGGTCATGACTGCTCAGCCTACCCTCCCTTCTTATTCTAAGAGAAAAGTTATTCTCCAACATCAGTCAAGCTATTTTGAGAAATTAATGGATCTGTGAGTTTCCCTATTATTATTACAGCATTTTCACAAGTTGGGAAACATCCAAAGGGTATTAGTCACTATCAAATGCACTTTCCTTTTGGACAGGCCTCTCGTTTTGTCCTTTTCTGTTATATAATGCCTTGCTTTTGGCATTATTAGTCTCCGTTGCTATCTTTCAGTAAACACAATCTGTTCGTTTCTAAATCATGGATTCTCTCTTTTTATGATCTTTTGTCTCCCCTCTATGTTATAATATCACCTTTTTTCTATGTCCTCTTTGGCCATATATCAGGGATCCACACTCAGGCCATATATCAGGGATCCACACTCAAATGCCTATCGGAGTAAATAATATGTCCTACTTAAGTCTTATTTAAGAGGATCATCTGCTTGCAACTGAGCTTAGGTTATTTTTCTTCATGTGGATATATAGACCCAAGATGGCAGATCTTCCAATTTTTCAGCATTTCCCAGAAATTCAGATTTTTATGGAAATGTCACAATCTTTAATTGCAAATATTTAATTTAATTTTTTTTCACAACACTCAGTGAACTATATGGGCCAAGGTGAACCACTTTGGCATGAATATTATTCTGAGCTGAAGACAATTGAGACTCTAAGCGCTCAAGAGGAACTTTTCCCCCTCTCTTAGCTATATAAAATAAACTAAATTGGAAGTCTTTCCCAGAACAAGAGTTATTAGCAGAAATAAATTTTAGCTGAGTGTCCCATCTGCATGGCAGGGTAAACATCTAATTACTAAACATCTGTTCTCACATCACACATCACAAAGTGTGTATGCACAAAGTGTGTATGCCAAGCACTCAATAGTGTTAGCTTGTGCTTCAGATTGTCCTCTATCTTTCTATTTGACATTTACATATCTTAATCTTTTTGGATCATTCTAGTATCTGTTCACAAGATCTTAAATTAGATTCTATCTCAGAAATTCTATGTAAACTTTTTTCTTCTTCTTTCTCTCCAAAGACTCTTTACTTTCCAATTTGGAGATCTTAAATGGTAGCCCAATATATAACTTTTGTCCCTCTGTGGCTTGCTTTTTAATTGAGGTATAATGTACATACAGTGAAAGGCATAGATCCTAAGTGTAAAGATTGGTGAATTTTGACAAATGTGTGAATTTGTGCAATTTAAAACCCATTAAAGATGAAAATTATCTTTCACACCTGAAAATTTTCTTATGCACATTCCCAGTGAATTCCTCTGACATCACAAACACTTAGTTTTGCTTATTCTTTTTTTTTTTAAATTTTATTTATTTATTTGAGAGAGAGAGAATGAGAGACATGAGAGGGAGGAGGGTCAGAGGGAGAAGCAGACTCCCTGCTGAGCAGGGAGCCCGATGCGGGACTCGATCCCAGGACTCCAGGATCATGACCTGGGCCGAAGGCAGTCGCTTAACCAACTGAGCCACCCAGGCACCCAGTTTTGCTTATTCTTGATCTTCATATAAATGCAATCAAACATTGTGTACTTTTTAAATTTTATTATGTTATGTTAAGTACCATACATTACATCATTAGTAAACATTGTGTACTTTTTTGTGAGCATCTACTATTGCTCAGTATGTTTTTAAGACTAACTTAATTTATTGCACATATGAGCAGTTTGTACCTCTTTATTGCTATTATTCTGTTGGAGACTTATACTATAATTTGTTAATAATTCTCCTTTGAGATGGACATTGTGTTTCTCCTGCTTGGAGTTATTATGAATAAAGCTCTTATGAACACTCACATTTAAGTATTTTCCTGGACATATATTTTCACTGTTCTTATATAAAATATTTGGAATGGATGCTCTGGGTTATAGAGTAGGTATGTGTTTAACTTAAAAAGAAATTGCCAGTTTCCTATGTGGGGTTCCATTTTAAAATCCCACCACCACTATTCTTGCAAATATTTGGTGTGTCCATTCTTTTGAATTTTAGTCATTATATTGGGTATAAAGTGGTATCTAATTTTAATTTGCTTTTCCTTCATGACTAATAATGTTGAACTCTTTCATGTGCATGGTAAACATTCTTATATTTTCGGGGGGAAGTGTTTTTTTCAGGTTTTGATGTTTAATTGGATTGCTTGTCTCTTTATTGCTACATTATACGGTTTTGTGAGTAGATATATGTATTGCAAATACTTTCTCCCAGTTTGCAACTTGGTTGTTTTTATAAGAATGTCTTTCAGTAAACAAAAGTGAGGAAGTTTTATGAAATCTAATTTATCCCTTTTCTTCTTTCTGGTCAGTGCTCTTAATATTGTAAGAAATCTTTGCCTATCCCAATGTCATGAAAATGTTTCTCTACGTTTGCTTTTAGAAACTTTACAATTTTAGCTTTTAAATTTAGATCTATAAAACATGTCTCTTTTTTGTAAATGCTTTAGAGGTCAAGATTAAAATTTCCTTTTTAATATTCAACTGCTTCAGTATCATTTGTTGGACAGATGTTTGTTTCCCCATTGAAATTTTTTGGCACTCCCTTTAAACAACCATTGATCAGATGTGTATGGATTTATTATCTTTCATTGATCTATTTGTCCTTATGTAAATGTCACATTCTATTAATTACTGTGGCTTTATAGTAGTTTTGAAATCAGCAAGTATAAATTCCTCAACTTTATCTTCTGCTGAATCATTTTTGCTACTTAAAGTTCTGTGTATTTCCCATCAATTTTAAAATTGGGTTCTTTGTTTATATTTTAAAACTTTGTTTCGATTGGGTTTGACACGACTCTAGAGACCAAATTGAGGATAGTAGATATGTTTGAAATATTGAGTCTTCCACTTAGCATACTCTCCATTTATTTGGGTCTTCTTAAACTTAACTTCCCTCAGTAATGTTTTTGCAGTTTTCAGACTAGTGGTCTGTTTTATTAAATTTTATTTTCTAAATGTTTATTGTTAGCATATGGACACCATATAGATATTTGTATTTTGTCATTGTGTCCTGTGATCTTATCAAATTCACTTATTAGATCTATTAGCTTTTTTGTATATTCCTTTGGTTTTTCTACTTAAACAATCCTATTTTTTTAAACATTTATTTATTTATTTATTTGAGAGAGAGAGAGAGAGAGAGGGAGCATGAGCAGGGGGAGAGGCAGAGGGAGAGAGAAAGGGAGAAGCAGACTCTCTGCTGAGCAGGAAGGACCTGAGCTGAAGGCAGACACTTAACTGCTGAACCACACAGGCGCCCCTGTATTTAAACAATCATATTATCTACCAATAAAGACATCTGTTATGTGTTCCTTCTAAACTTTAAGTCATTTCTTGCTTTTATACTGTTTGGAAAGAGAAAATCTGAAGGAAAACCTCATGGCGAAAAAAAGAACACTCTAACTGCCAACAGTTCTCTTTGGTTGGCATCGATCTTGGTGAATTCACCATGGTTTAGGATCCAGAGAACTGGATCATGTCTTAGCTCTAGATATAATCAAACTCTAGGCAACTAATGTGTGATAACTGAACTCACCAGAGAATAAAGTACTTTAATCACAAGCAGTTTCTTAAATTATACTAAGAACTCTAACTACAGTGTCTGCTCTCACACCCTCAGGCCAAGACATTCTTTCATTGCACACAAGTCTATTACAATCAGGAATTGTTTTATGAGAATGAAATCAGCATAAAGACCATTAAATGATAAGAATGGTTTCTGGCATCAGGCTCTGATAATCTAATATTTCATCCTCACAGGAATAATAACTAATATTTATTAAGCCACTGCTTTCTCGCAGCATTTTGATGTGGTACATACCATTATAATCCCTGTTTTACAAATAGAGACACTGAGGCACAGAGAGTCTGAGTAACTAGTCAGTGGTAGTGGGATTCGAACATACGGAGTCTGTCTCAAGAGCTCAAATTCTCAACCCCTCAGCTATAGGGCTATGCAGAGTCTATTATATCAAGATCTGATATATTGATTCTTGGGATGGGTAGTACTTGTACTGAGATTGCTTAGCAAGTCACTTCTTTCTCTCTACTTTTCTGTTTCAGTAACTGGCTAGCATCTCTTTGACTAAGACATTATTTCTTTAGATATGATAATGAATTCAATCATGTTTCAGTGAAGTTTGTCAGGTGACCTTAAATAACTCTCCTTAAGCCATTATTGTTAATTAAAGGTGAGATCTCAACCTGGAACACTCTGGTTGGTGTCTGCATTCAGAAATATTGAATTTGGCTTTAACATCTTTAAAACCACAATTTGTTGCCATGCTTTTAATATGGAAAGATGTCACATTTAAAAAATTCACTGGATATTCTTTCCTGCTTTGTTAAGGATTACTTGACCATACAATTGTGGGTTCATTTCTGGGCTTTCTCTTCTGTTCAACTGATCTGGGTCTATTTTTATGCCTGTACCATACTGTTTTGATCACTATGGCTTTGTAATATAACCTGAAGTCCAGAACTGTGATGCCTCCAGCTTTGCTTTTCTTTTTCAAGTTTGTTTTGGCTAGTCAAGATCTTGTGTGGTTTCATACGAATTTTAGGATTGTTTGTTCTAGCTATGTAAAAAATGCTGCTATTGTTTTTTTTAATAGGGATTGCATTAAATATGTAGGTTGCTCTAAATTGCATAGATATTTTAACAAAATTTGTTCTTCCAATCCATGAGCATGGAATGTTTTGCATTTCTTTGTGTCATCTTCAATTTCTTTCATCAGTGTTCGATAGTTTTCAGAGTACAGATCTTTCACCTCTTTAGTTAGGTTTATTCCTAGGTATCTTACTGTTTTTGGCACAATTGTAAATGGGATTGATTCCTTAATTTCTCTTTCTGCTGTTTCAATGGTGTATAAAAATGTAACTGATAGCTTTGGGGAAACTGGACAGCAACATGCAAAACAATGAAACTGGACCGCTTTATTACACCATACACAAAAATAAATTCCAAATGGAGTAAGGACCTAAATGTGAAACTTGAAAACATAAGAATCCTAGAGGGCAACATAGACAGTAACTTCCTTGACATCAGCCATAGCAACTACTTTCTACCTATGTCTCCCGAGGCAAGGGAAACAAAAGTGAAAATGAACTATTGGGACTTCAGAATAAAGCTTCTGGAAATAGAAGCTAAGGAAACAATCAACAAAACTAAAAGGCAACCTACAGAACAGGAGAAGGCATTTTGCAAATGGGCATTTACGAGAGAAGGCATTTGCAAATATATCTGATAAAAGGTTAATATCCAAAATATATAAAGAACTTATAAAACTCAACACCCAAAAATGAATAATCTAATTAAAAAATGGGCAGAAGACATGAATAAACATTTTTTCAAAGAAGACATACAGATGGCAACGAACACATGAAAAGATGCTCAACATCAATCATCATCAGGGAGATACAAATCAAAACTACAATGAAATATCACCTCACACCTGTCAGAATGGCTAAAATTAACAACACAAGAAAAAGCAGGTGTTGGCCAGGATGTAGAGGAGGTGAACCCTCCTGCACTGTTGATGGGAATGCAGACTGGTTCAGCCACAGTGGAAAACAATATGGAGGTTCCTCAAAAAGTTAAAAATAGAACTAACTTATGATCCAGCAATTGCAGTACTAGGTATTTACCCAAAGAATACAAAGATACTAATTCAAAGGGATACATGCACCCCGCTGTTTAAAGCAGCATTATCTACAATTGCGAAATTATGGAAACAGCTGAAGTGTCCATCCACTGATGAATGAACAAAGAAGAGGTGGTATATATATACAATGAAATATTACTCAGCCATAAAAAAGAATGAAATCTTGCCATTTGCAATGACAAGGATGGAGTCAGACAGTATTATGCTAAGCAAAAGAAGTCAGTCAGAGAAAGACAAATACTATATATTTTCACCCATATGTGGAATTTAAGAAACAAAACAAATGAGCAAAGGGCGGGGGGAAGGAGAGAAGGAGGCAAACCAAGAAACAGACTTGACTCTAGAGAACAAACTGATGGTTACAGGAGGGGAGGTGGAGGGGGATGGGTGAAACAGGTGGTGGGGATTAAGGTGTTCACTTGTGATGAGCACCGGGTGTTGTGTGGAAGTGTTGAATCACTATATTGTACACCTGAAACTAATATTACACTCTATTTTAACTAACTGGAATTTAAATAAAAACTTTTTAAAAGTTCAGATTTTCATGGATTGTCTTGAAAAAAAAAGAGAAAATGTAGCAATAATGGACCCACATTGCACATTGTGGCAATCCACTAGCCCTATCCCAGCCACTGTATTCATTAGCATCCCCTGCTTAACACCCTCGGGCATTTTCATTAGCAATCCTTGATATGCAGTTTAACTGGAAGGAAAGTAATTACTGCTATCATTTCATCAAATTGTATATACATCTAACTTATTATTTTTAATATTCATAAAGTTGTCTGTAATTGGAGTGCCTTATTTATTTAAACATTCTCCTATTAAACTACATTCATATGACAATCTATAAGATCTAAGCCACTATATTGGGGTAGCAATAGAATCACATTTTTATATATCTCCCATCTATCATTTGAGTAAATGCCTATATTCATCAGGAAACCTAGCATCAGCTCTCTCTCCTTTGCTTCCCTCCTCTTTATCTATCAAAACAAAGCAGTCCTGCTGACAGAATACTGGGAAGGGCATTTTGAAAATGCGAACAGCTTACTTGCAGCAATGGCTTTTTAGCTGCCCCTGTTTCTCTTGCTCTCTTAAGGTTTCAGGCTCAAGGACTGGAGCCACAAAGTCAGATTGGTGCCCACTGCGAACAGGCTCGGATCCCTGAAAGGGCAGAAAAGGCAACGTTGAGAGTCACAGCTTTCTCCTTAACTTACGCTAACAAAGTTAGCTAAAATTTGAAAGCTATGGTGGCTGTGTCTTTAAACTTTTCCAGAATGAGTATTCCCTTACCATGCTACATACAGGGGTTTCTGTAGGACCCTACTGAGAAGGATACAACCTACAAACTTCCTTACAGTGGATTTGAATCACGCTTACCAGCTCTGGGATCCTTTCAGTCAGAATGGCACTTTTATTCTTTGCAAAAGTCTGTAATATTGAACCTCAAAGAGAAGGTGTGGACTGAGACCCTTGAGCCCCCCAGGAGTTTCCCAGATCGAGGTACAAAATCACCCACCTCTTCTCCTGGAACACAAAGTGATATTACAGGAGGTAGCTTTTCTTTTTCTTTCTTTCTTTTTTTTTTCAAAGGGCAAAAAGTACTGTGATGTTCTTCCTCAAGGATAAATTAGCCCAAGTTTATATGCTTCATGTTATTGTTATATTAGTCTGGTTGGACTGGGTGGCTCAAGTAACAGAAATTCATCTTCTCTGAGCTCTGGAGGCCAGAAGTCCATAATCAATGTTATGGCAAATGCAGTTCTGGTGAGGATGCTCATCCTGGTTTGTAAATTCCCACCTTCTTTCTGCATCCATGTGACCCTTTGTTGTGTGCGCTTGCAGGCTTGCAGTGCGAGCTCTGTGTCCCTTTTTCTTCTTATAAGGATACTAGCCCTATTCGATGAGGGCCCCACCCTTATGACTTCATTTAACCTCATTTAGATAATTCCCTAAACACCCTATGTTTGAATACAATCAAATTGAGGATTAGAGCTTCAACATATTAATTTTGGGGGACACAATTCAATCCATAACAACTGGTATTTGGCTTTGATACATACACAGCTTATATGTTCTCCATATCACAGGGAAAGATGGCTTGTATGGGGAATTAAACTGACATTCACACACATACCCACACAAAACTTAAATTCACGAAGTATCAGGTAAGAGCAAATTTCCAAAGGCCATGTAAGTAGTTGTATTATAATTCTAAACCATATTGTTGTCAACATCTATAAAATAACAATACTACTACCTACTTCTCAAAGTTACTATTTTTCCTCAACTCTCCTTAGTAGATTTAATTGCTTCCCGCCCACATCACCACTGTACTTTCTGCATAACTCAATTCAAGCAACGATATTTTATATTATAATTGTTTTTCCTATTCTATTCAAGCTTTTTGAAAGCCAGAACTGTGCCTTCTCATCTTTGAATGGTAGGCTTTATATCAGTACTTTGCAATACTCTAGGCATCCAATTAATATGTATTGTATCAAATAACTAGCTTCAAGTCAATGTGTTTTTTAAACATGAAAAATACATGGTAAGAAATAATGATTAGCAAATTTAATATTATGTTTGTATCATTTAACACTAATAGTTTAAGAATCTTTAATCTGTTATTACATAATAGTCTCTTCAAATTTACCGAAAATTTATATTAATCTCTCACATGATGCATTTCAAAGGGGAAACCAGGTATAAGATTTTTATTTTTGGTATTAGTAATATTCAAAGTAAACTGTAGGGTCTTAAACCAACAAATAATTGTTCTTTGTAACATTTTTAAAATGCTCTGAGTCGAAGAATAATATTTGAATTATTTCCCTCTGTACAAATGCTTGTTCATCTTTAAGATTCACTGATAATACCTATAATCTAGTCAGACCTGAAGACTGACCACCAACTTTAATTCCTTACAAGTAATAATTCTAGAAGTTTCATGTGTGAGTAGTTTAAGAGGTGGGAAAAGAAAAAGTGATCGTAATTTTGTGTGGGAACAATCCATTCCAGCATAATAATTTTAACCTGAATCATACATACTCAGAGTGACAGGAACTGCAGGGAATCGAGCAAACATTTTTTGACCATATATTATGTCCTTGGAATGGTCTATGTTATCTATTGCAATTTTCACAACGATAATAATAGGGGTGGATTCTATCCATTTGAGGTTAGTTAGGAAAATAAAGTTCAGAGAGTTTAAATAACTCAGTGCCCCAGTGTCACACAATCAGTAAATAACCGAGGCCAAATTCAAATTCCGATATATCTGATTCCAGAACTCATGATCTAAGTCAGTAGGAATGATATTATATGGCAGTAGTTCTCGCTCTCAGAACATTTGTGCTTTTCTAAAGGGAAGGGAGTATTAACTGGGAATTTTCATTACCAAGTTCTGAGCACTCACTGTTATATTTTAAAATTTACATCAGTCTTAAAAATAGGACATATCCAATAGCTTTGCCTTTACTCAACCTCTGTCCCTTGGAAGTATGTACCACGGTCCTGAATTGTTTTATCCCCACTTAGTTCATACACAGAAAATGTCTTTTGTAATGTCTTACAATCTCGGTAATGTCAAATGTCTTGGTAATCTAGGTAGCAATATATTGTAAAACTATTTACCAAATGTCAAATCGTGCATGATTTAATCATTCTCAACTCCACATCCTTCTGTATTTCCTCCTGTGGCAACAGGGTTAGAAGCTTGCCAACTATATTTTAGAGACACTTTGCCAAGCTAGAGGCTTAAGTGCCAACCTTTCTTAAATTCTAATATTGAGAAATATTAGCAGAGGTTTGAAAAGCAGGAGGAGCAGAGAGACTTGCAAATATTGGCCTGGCACTGTTGGAATACCCACTTTTGAAAGGAGCAGCCGTGCAGTTCTCAGGGTACCTGGGTGGCTCTGTTGGTTAAGCCTAGGACTCTTGATTTTGGCTCAGGTCATGATCTCAGGGTCGGGAGATCGAGCCCCGTGTTGGGCTCTACGCTGGGTGTGGAATTTATCCCTCTCCCTCTGTGCTGTCCCCCCCACCCCCAACTCTGGCATATGAATGCTCGCTCTCAAAAAAAAAAAAAGAAAAAGAAAAAAAGAAGAGAAAAGAAAGGGGAAGGGAAAGGAAAGGAAAGAAAAGAAAAGAAAAGCGAAGCAGCCCTGCAGGTCTAACAGGAGTGGAAGGTCAAAGAAGTTTCTCCAGCTAGCAGAAGCCATTGCCGGCTCATGGGTTCCAGCACAAGTATGGCTGCAGCTCCCTGGTATTCAGCTTCTGTTTCTCCATTCTTTTCAACACTTTTGTAACCAATTCTCTGCATAAAACTGTGCTTGGCTTGAACTACCTAAAGTGTCGTTTAATATCTTAACTGGAAACACATGGTATTACCTTTTCTTTCCCTATCTATCCCATATTTGTTAAAGGAGAGTTATGAATTTTATTTTTTAAACTCATTAGTCTTTGACACATTAAAATTTAAAGAATAAATTTCAAGTAATAAGCACATCAAATATCTTTATAAGACCATTTTTTTTTAAATTGTACTAGTGCTTTATGAGTTCATAAAAATTCTTGTCACTGGATTAAAACTATTCTCTTTATAAAACTGTGAAATAGAGGACATTTAGGCCTGTGAAATTCGAACCCAAGTTATTTAAGTACTTGCAGATCGACTGAGCATATACAGTTATGTGATTTTAAAATAATACTGAATCTGGAGAATTCTCTTTCACATTTTGGAATTAATTTATTTTCTTCTGCACTCAGAATCTCCTTAGCAGAAAAATGAGTCCTGGCATGGATGCATTCTAAGGTCTTTTTTAGTCCCTAGATCTTTAATTTGTTCTATTTTTATATGTTAATTGAAAAGCTATATCTGAGTTATTAATGTGCTCCACAAGTTCTATTCTTGGTTCTACTCTATGCTAACACATACCCACAAGCAAGTGCATTTATCTCTGAGTCTCACGTTCTTCATTTATATAATGAAAGATTTGAAATTGATGGTATCTATGTTTCTTGCCTACTCTAAAACCATCTTTGATTCCAGTTTAACTGTTCTTTGTTTTGAGCAGTAGTTAAATTGATTTATCACATGTCTCAAAAATTGGTTTTCTTATTCATAAACTGAAATAATATGTTCTTTTTTACTGATCATATTATAATCAAATGAGATATCAGACATAAAAGTGATATATGCAAAGCACTGCAATATAATATTATGATTCTATTATTTAGTATAGTAGGTGAACATGTATCTGAGGTGTTTATACATTGACATGCACCCATCTAATTTTATTAAAGTATCTGTGTTTCACAACACTTTCTTTGAAGTTGAGCAATTTCTAGTGGCAGCCACCCTTATGTGGATTTGTCACTTTATCTCATTAGAGTTAATAAAAGCCGTGGCTACTAAGTGAAGAAATTTGGCCTTTTATTTAGGACACAGGTATTTGGCCGACACCCAACTAGTCAGCTATTCAAATACTGTTTAATTAATTAAAAGCTTGGAGACGCCTATTGAAGCTGGGTGACTAATTAGACACATTATTATATAAGTCCCACAAAAGTTAAAAGTGCCATTTTAAGCTTTTCTGGAGAAGCAAAAGAACATAGAACCCTAGGGCGCCTGGGTGGCTCAGTTGGTTAAGCGACTGCCTTCGGCTCAGGTCATGATCCTGGAGTCCTGGGATCGAGTCCCCGCATCGAGTCCCGCCTGCATCAGGCTCCCTGCTCGGCAGGGAGTCTGCTTCGTCCTCTGACCCTATCCCCTCTCATGTGTTCTCTCTTAAATAAATAAATAAAATCTTTAAAAAAAAAAAATTAAAAAAAAAAAAAAAAAGAACATAGAACCCTAGAGCTGAAATGGAGTCTCTGCTTCTGGGCTTTTCCTAAACCATACAGCGTAGTTATTTCTTCCACGCTCAAAACATTTTAGATAGGTTATTTCACAACCCATGACACCAACACACATTATTAAAAAGATTCTGTGAGAAGTTACCTTCATTCCAATTTTTAGACATGATTTCTATTACCATGAACAAACTTAAGCCAGGAAAGAATTTCAGAAGACAGACACTCATTAGAATAATAATAATTATATTAATAATAATGCCTTTGGAGTTCTCATCCCAGTTCTGATTTTACTCTTCTGGCCAGGTTTAATTATTTCTGAGTCCTCAATTGTCCAAACAAAACAGGTTCTGTATCTTACTAGTTTTCCATTAATTGAGAGTTGGATTTTGAGTAAATCAGATAAACTGATTGATTATAACAAGCCATATAGTGTGTTATTTCCTCACAGATGACCATGTAAGTGGTGACAAATCAGCTCAAAGTCAAGTATCTGTATAATCCATGATGTAGAACCTGAGCTCTGCTGTGCTTTTTATGCAGGCCCTGGGGAAAACTGGCTCTTACAGGCACAGATGTGTATGATAATTATACCAGTAAGCCAAAATAATCATTAAAATGTGAAGAATAAATTTCTGATAATAAGAATAAACACATTGGCACAAAACAATATTTTTGAAAAAAAATCCCCTTAAACTTAACATCTAATGGAAAATGAGAATGTATTATTATCATTTTTTTTTCATTTTGGAGATCAGAAAACTGAAGCTTAGATTAAGTCATTTATCCAAGATCTTTACCAGAAAATGACAGAGCTATGACATGGATCCCTGTCTACGTAGCTTCAAAACTCATATCTACTACCCTTTTAATGAAGTCATATGGGTTAAAGCTAAAAGACAGAAAAGTTCATATAATAACAAAAAGCCTTGAATGTGGTTATGAGAAGTGAAGTGGGGGCAGTGGAGACAAATGGGGGGTTGTAAAAAGGTGGTCAAGAGGTACAAATTTCCAGTGACAAGATAAATAAGTACTGGGGATAGAAAGTACAGCATGATGACTACAGTTAACGCTGCTGTATGAAATACATAAAAGTTGGTAAGGGAGCAACTGCTAAGAGTTCTCATCATGAGGAAAAGTATTCATTTTTCTTTTTTTGTTTTCTCTTTTCGTTGTGTCTGTATGAGATGATGGTTGGCAACTAAAGTTATTATGGTAATTATTTCACAATATCTGTTAAGTGAAACCATTATGCTATGCACCTTAAACTTACAGTGATGCATGCCAATTATATCTCAATATAATGGGGAAAATTTCAATTAAAAAAATTCTTAATACAAAGAGAGGCTGGGTCTATGAATAAACTAGAACGAGAATTGATACACTCATTTTCTGTTTATTTGTTTCTTAATTTTCTCTTTCAAAACAGGGTTTTTCCTCAACATACATGCTCTAACACTGCTAAGCTATTGATGTTAACTCAACCCCAGATTACATAATCCTCCTTTGATTGAATAATATTCATTCATTCTTTTATTAAGTATAATGCACCATCTTCCATGTTGATTTTTCATATGTTAATCTAAATATGTAAGGAAATAGACATCTATTTATTTTGGCTGAGCTTCATAGTCATAGATGAGTGGAAGGACATTCTAACTCTTCTCTACCATCAAAACTCATTTTTACACATTAAATCTTTTAAGATAAGTAACCATCTTTCTTCTGTGAAGACTTCCTACTGGTTCAGAAAAAAAACTGATGCAAGCTCAGACTTTTTAAAGCATAATTTTCAAAAAACTGAAATGTATGAATCTCATAGAAATATATAGTGGGCAAATGTCAAAGATTTAACTTCTTAATGAGGGGTCTGGTAGAATTGCAAAGCTGGTCCAAAGGTGGATAGGAAAGACTGCTATATGTAGTTAGTGAATTAAAGAAAGAAGGCTGAAATAAAAATAAGTTGAGTATCAAATTGGTTGATATCGTACACGGCAATAAAACCATAACATTTTGTGGTATCTTTCTACCAGACAAAATCATTTGTCTTGCTTTCTGAACAAAAATCATTTGCAATTTACCTTTTTTAAAAAGTAATTTAACATCTAATTTCATAGAATTTGGGCCTAATCAATAGTAAATAGTATGTTAAAAAATGCATTATTCCAGAGAATTGGATAATCTTTGGGAGGAACTGTTAGACAATGCTCCACTATATCATTGAAAGGACATACATTCATTAGTTTACCTTACCTTCAAGTTGAGATAATTTTTTATATTATTCTTTACCCTGTACAAAAAATAGTACTTTGTCTAATACTATATGTCAACACTTTGTATGCAATATTTCATTAAGTTCTCATGAATATCAATAAGCATAAGGCTTTTTAGGTAACTGATTATTTCCTTGGAAAACATTCTTATGAGAATAAACTTAGATAAAGGAGTTTGAATATTTTGAAGGTTACTGATATATAGAGCCAAATTCATCTCTATAAGGGATATGGCTATCTGTACTACTCATGTAGAGAAGTCTACTCTGACCATCATACTGACAGAGCTGGGCATCATCATTCTAAAAATCATGCAATTTGGTAGATGCAAAATTAAACCTCATTTCAATTTACCTATATATATCTGGTTACTTATAAAGTTGATATTTTAAAACACGGTTTTATTATTTTCTTTTAAAATCGTTATCTGCTTATTTTTCTATTTAGATATTAGTGCCCAGGTGTTCTATTCCTTTCAGCTTTTAATATCTAAGGGACATTAACCCTTTGTGTTTTATTCTTACACATCAAAGAGCTTGTCATAAATAGTATTAATAGAATATTTTATGTGAGGAATAATAACATCCTAAATAAGATTCATCTGTACTAACTTGAAACGCAACGTAAAATTATGCTAATAAAGATGTAATGTTGTTTCCTCTTGTTTCATTAAAACTCTCCTAATGAAAAATGTTTTATGTGAAAACTATATATACAAGTAATGTTAATAAGTGTGGAGAACCGAAACTAGAGGAAACAGAGGGATATTTGTAAATGCAAAATTCTTTGTAAATTGATTGCAATCATTATATTAATAAGTAAACAGTATAGCTTTAGGGGATTATATTTTGAACAATTTAGAATAACTGGGCAATCTTCCATAATAGTTTAAATCATTGTTTTTGTGACGTGCTTGTAACATAAAATAAAAACCAAAACTGAAGTATACCCAACACTATTTATATTAAATATAATGTGTGTGTGTGTATATATGTATGTAATATATATGTATAAAACAAAATATATCATCACTGCTTTTCATATTTTAAAGGTTTTCTCCGGTAACACTACTATAGATCCATTTAAACGATGGGTATATTTTCTTAAACTTATCCATTCTTCCAGTAATTGAAAAAAAGGTCATTGAATTAAGGCATTGGTTACTGTAATGTTTTCTGATTTATAACAAATTGGGATTTATACATAATATTTATGAACAATTATAAACAATACATAACAGGTTTAAAATAAAATACTGTCACCTAAAATACATACATGTATATTTACATATAGAAATACACATATATACAATATGGAGAACTAGGGAGGAATTATGATAGTAAATATTGGAAAAAAAATGTTTTTTTTGAGCTCTGTAGAATCTTGCCTAAATTGATGCATATAAGAATTACAGAAACCGTTAAGATCACTTTTTGTTTGCTGTTGTTGGGGGTGAGGGGGACTCATAAAGAAAGTGTGTGCCATTCCTGTTCTCGGTCAAGATCCAGAGGTCCACTAGCTTGAAGTGTGAGTCAGAGTGAACTCATGGTGCTTTGATTTCCTTTCCCTCGCTCCCTCCCCTACTCGCGGAAACCAAAGATTGGAAGCTTGGCCTGGCGCAGCAGGGTGGGAAAGGGGGGAAGGCGAAGACGCAGGGGAAGGGCAGGCGGGGAGGGAGCTGGTCTGGGGGCCGAAGCCCTAGGAAAAAAGACCTGGGGAAATTCTCCGGGCCCTGGCCCCTGGATGGCGCTTTCCCACGGCGTGGCGGGCGCAGGAGAGCTGGGTGGGGACTGTGCCTGGCCGCCAGCACGGACGTCCGCTCGCCCCCCTCTGCCCCCGCTGCGCGGGTCGTGGGTTCGAGATCGCGTGGGACCAGGTGATGCCCGCTCTCACCCTCGACCTTCACTGCACACTTCGAGTTCCATGAAGTCCTCCAGGCGCTTCCTCTCACTTCGCGAGTTGAGAGGCAGGAGCGAACAGTTGGCTCTTCTTCAAACTCGCCTGCCCCAAAGGCTCAGTAAATGCCAAAGACCCGGCAGGGGTCTGTGTTAACGCCTCGGGAGTCGGACCCCAAATCCCGGCTGGTTCTTACTGCCGATGCTGTCGTCTGTCAGCCTCGGAGCCCTTTGGTCCTTCAGCTCCTTCGACTTTTGGAAAATGAACTCGAAAGGTGTGGAGGAGTGGACTGGGGATACACTTAGGCTCCAATTTCCAAGTGACCTCTGAGTCCACCTCGATTCAGTCTCCGGCTTGGCTCCCCCTCAACATATTTTACAGCCCTGACCCCCCCCCTCCCCCCGCCACGGGAGGGGATTTTTGTGCCGGATCGCTAGACCAAAAGTTCTTGGCCCTCACTCTTGCTTGCCACGATCAGATTACTTTTCACAGACTGGAGCTGGTTGCGAGGTAGGGGTATTTACTTTTAATCCTTTTATGTGTTTAGTTCACCTTGTGTGATTGGGTGTGGAAAGCGGGGGAGGGGGGGTTTCCAAATGGAGTGAAATTCCCATTCCATGGGTATTACCATGCCCGTGGGGTTGGCAGTTCTTAAAGTTTAGCAAGTCTGCAAATAACTACCGAAAACAATGGAGTCCCCCTCCCTTCCTCTCTCTCTCTCGCTCTCTCTCTCTTTTTTTTCTTTTCCTGCTTCCAAACGCCTTCTTCGAGGCTGAAGCTGGGCAGGTCTCCAAAGGTGCAGCAGCCACAACAATCCAGCAGTTCTAAGTTAGGCAGCAGTTGCACAACTTCTAGCAACTCTCTTCGCCGGCTGCTAATGAGCTGAAAGCCAGGAACGTTTGAGGAGGTGAAGAGGAAACTTTCAATCCTCCTCCCTTCACCTAGAAATCCAGATACACCCCCACCCCCATCCCCAGATAACTTTGAGATACGGCAGATACCCCACCCCCACCCCCATCCCCAGATAACTGAGATACGGCCCCTTCTCTTCGCTTGCCTGGCGGACCATGGCTCCCTTTGGAAGAAACTTGCTAAAGACTCGGCATAAAAACAGGTAAAGTCCAGGGTGTGTGTCCTGGGGGGGGGGGCTTCTGTGTGAAAGTAGGTGTTTTGCTGCAATTAGATTCTGATGAAAATTGCTCTTGGGGGAAAAGCCCTAGGGAATGAAGTTTTGTATTTATATTCAGCTGGCGGGGATATTATTCCACCTGGAGGATCACTGAAAAGAAAAAATATATATATATTCTTTTGATCCTTTTTGTTTCCCCCTTTGGCCAGTCCCGGTTCCACAGCTACCATCACCAAAATCTCTCTTTGTGTTGCCTTGCATATTTGAGAGTAGTGGGAAGGCAAATTTCATTTTGGTTGACACAGAATTTTGGCATGTTATAGGAAGGGTTAAAATTTTGATGGAGATATAACTAGAATTTATTAGCCACTAATTAGAACAAAAAACACAGCTGCTGATACAATCCGGAAACAATGCTTTGGCTCCCCCTTAGAGCGGGGCATTCCTGAAACCTGGAAAGTTCCCAAAGTGAAAATACTCTGTAGACAAACTTATGTGAACTGATTGTTTCAAATATCTTTGAGAGCTTTAGGTGGTTTTAGGCACAAAAGGCAGCAGCTTGAATCCTTAATCCGTATTACTACAATTTTGATTTGTTTTGCTATTTCAAGCCTGCAGTGCTCATAGTGTAAATGTGTAAATAAATGTTTTTCTCTTTCTCTCTCTCTCTCCCTCTCTCTGTCTCTGTCTCTCTCTCTCTGTGTCACACACACACAGAGATTTTTCTTGAGCCAGTATGTGTGTTTCAGTCCTATTAAATATTTTATTAACACCCCAAATGTTACATTTATATGCTAAAACAAAGTGTGGATAATTTTAGATATGGGCTTTACTCTATTAGTATATTTATTTTGGAATAAGGGCTTTTCCATAACTCTTCTCTCCATCATGCTTGTTAGTACTTGTCATAATTTACTCAGAGTAAATTTAAAAGCATACAATTACATGGTAGGAAATGACACAATTATTTTAAAGTGTCTGCATGATAATTTATAGTGATAGAATTTTAAAGTAAATCACCACATTTTGGGCATAAATGTCTACTTGAAAAATTCTGTTTTTAATTCATTCCAAATGTATTCATGATTTAGTTGATTAAGTTTGCCTAAGAAACAGAAACTATGAAACTTTCTAAGCCAGTTTTATTTGCTAATAATTTGGTAATGTATCACAAATATGACATTTCTGGTAATTAGTGAAACTATATGTTAAAATAAATATGCCTGGATATTCTTTAAAAAATATGTTAGTGATTGTTATTAAAAATAGGTTTGTATTTTAGTGGTATCTGTGCATTAAAAAATAATCCCAAAAGGCTTCCCTTGCCAATAGAAAAGCTTTACTACTTTTTAAATGATTATGCAGTAGCATTATTTTTGAAGTGTGTTAGTTTAAATGCCATTGAAATATATAAAAATTACTTGGGGAAAGTTCGTGGTCTTATAAAACAAATTAAGTTTCTGGCATGCTGAGCCTTCTAAATATACCCTTGTAGTTCAGGGTTGTTTCATGTATGTGTGTTTTTGTTTTGATTTTGATTATTATTAATTCTAAAATTCTGTCATTGGTATGCCAGATAACAGTTCAGTATAACTTTGTGTGCACCCTGTGAGTTTCCCTCAGGGAAGTACATGTCCACTTATATTATCTCAATTCTGCCCCTGTGTCATCTACCCATAAAACTAGCTTTCATTCAGGGAGGTGAGTATACAGTTTTGTTTTGTTTTGTTTTAAGATTTTACTTATTCATTTAAGACAGAGAGATACAGAGAGAGAGAGAGAGAGCATGAGCAGGGGGAGAGGCAGAGGGAGAGGGAGAAGCAGGCTTCCCGCTGAGCAGGGAGCCAGATGCAGGGGACTCCATCCCAGGACCCTGGGATCATGACCTGAGCCGAAGGCAGACGCTTAACCATCTGAGCCACCGAGGTGCTGTATACAGTTTTTAATACGACATTTTTTATGCAAAATTATGAAAAAAAATGGAAAGAAAGAACATTAAAAAATGAGGAGTTTAACAGTATTTCAAGTTTTTCTGAGAAAATGGATTGGTGTTCCCAGTGGTGATGTTTTATTATGAATGTGTTTTGATGAAAGTGGTAATAGTGAGGATATGTGTAAGTTGCTCTAATAATTGAGTGTTTCCCTTTACAAATTTGTATTTTTCCATCCTTAAGAAAAATTGTAAGCCACAGTAGTGGTTGGAGAGAGAAAAATATGGTTGTCTCAAACTGAGCAGTACATAAGCCACATGGTGTATTGAAATAGAATTAATGTATATTTATTTTTTCAGTGTCCAGTATTACTATAGATGAGGTATTTTTGTTTTGTTCTGCTTTGTTTTTGCACCTTCTCAAAGGTGAAACTACATGTGAAACTTAGTGACATGATTAAGTCCCATCTTGTTTACCGGGTTCCATAATGATTTAAATAATCTTACTTGGACATATTGAAATTAAGTATCTTTCCTTAAATGACAAGTGATTAATCCTTTGATAGTAAATGTGATTGATGGTAAAACATGTATCTGATAACAGCTAAGGCATTCCTCAAATATATAGTATAAAAATCCTTGTAGAATGCAAAGGAAGAATTTGAGCAATGCATTTGTGTGTCTTGTGATGTATAATTTATACAGGTAAAAGAGCTACTTGAACATAATTGCATCTTTGTCAGCAGGAAAAAATATAGATTACTAGAAGAAATTGTAGGAATTTGAGGCATTAATGTTTTGACTCTGTTTATTGAACTTTTCTGCATCTATTCTCTGTCTTTTCCAAGTATGGGGCATAAATTCTTTTAAAAAATACAAGCTGTAAAGCTTAAAGAGAGCAGTGCCATATCTGTCTAGTCACCATTGTGTTTTTATGCCTAGGACAGTGCCTAGCATATCATGGACCTGTGATACAGTTATTTATATAATTTTGTAAATTAAATTATAAAAATATATTTGCTATTTTATTCTCTTATTTATCATCTGAGCTCTGTTGGTATTGTGTAAAAGTGAAGACCTCATAAAGGATTGGTTGACATTTGATATAATCCAAAACCCAAGGAAATAGACAAATAACTTTATGGATTTGGACGTGAAGTTAATCCTACCCCACTAGATATTCTGTTCTAAATTTTAAGAAGCATTTAAATTAAAAAATGGGGAAACAGTCTTTGGGGAATTTGAGAATAATGCATGGTCATGAATGATAGTATTTTGGTGCACAAACTTTGTATGCTTTTCATTTCTAACTTTCATATAAATAAAAGAAATGGAGCCAATCTAAGATCCTTTATATTTATAATCAGAATTAATCTTTTAAACTTTTCTAATTGTAGTAACAATGCCACAAATGCTTCATCAGAAGGAAGAATTAAGTTTTGCAGTTAAGGTAAAATTTGCTGGCAAAATGGATGTTTTCTCTGAAATTAGAAGTATGGTAGTTTGTGAATTCTGCAGAATGGGAAATTATCATGTACTATTTTGTCTAACCTCAAATAAATACTTAAAATGTTCCTGAAAATGGATTGAGAAATGCACGATATTTGAGTATGTACATCTTTTTAGTTCCCAGAAGTTTCTGAAAGAGATTTCCCCTGATGATACTTGGTAACTTAAGTAGTTATTAGTTGGCAGCAGACAGCCCATTAGGAACAATGACTGGAATGCTTTATCCCTGGCAAAAATATACCAAGGGCCCTGAAGACAGTGAAATTGAGCTTTAGGTTAAATCTTGAATTGTTACTCAAATGACTAAAGCCAACTTAAAAGTCCACTACATAAGATGTTGTATTATGTACTATTTCAATTCATGAAACATGTCAAGGTGAAAGGTTCGTAAATGGAATTTTTGAAAAAAAAGTTTAAAAGTTTGTAGCTGGTTAACAATTTTATTTACAGAACATCTTTATTACCTGGACTGCATAACTTATAAAGCTTTGATGGTATTTGATTGGTATGTAGTTCCAGGAGATCTGATAATAGCTCTAAAAATTCACAAAAATGTGGCTCTCTTTTTTCAATTTTAGTTCTGAAAATAGAATAAAGTTGAGTAGCAGCATGTATTTACCTCTTCCAGGAGTATGTGAATACCAGTCCTTGATAAGAATTTCTTTGTCTCTAGCATACTGGCTTCCTAAAATGAGGCAATATGTTATCTGTACTACGTATATGTGAAAGAAAAAAGTTCAACATGCTTCTGCGCTTTAATGTTCTGTAATGTATATTTGCTTAGGAGTTTTTAAAGACATCTTTCTGGCAAAACATGTACAACACATAAAACGTTTCCTTTTTTAAAAAAATAGATTGTGATTCCATTCCTGTCTAACCTGTTGTAATTCTACACCTTCTAGAGAAAGTTTGCCTATTTGTTGATTATCATTTAAGAAAACTTACTAATGTAAATGGTCACCCAAGGGCAAAGTAATTACGTCTTGTACATGGAATAGAATCCTGGGTTCATGCTCAGCACTGGCAGTGAGAAGCAAGATATTTCAAGAATAAGAATGATCAATGGGTGTTAAATATGCTGGCAAACAAGGAAAGTTATCCTCAAAGGTTTATATCTGCAGGCTAGAATGGCCTCTGTCTTTATAAATAAAGTGACTTAAGATATCTATAAAAGAAATTCTCATTGAGTATACCCAGTGAGAGCAGGGACCTTACCTATCTTGCTCCTTTCTAGGTAATCAGTGAGTAGTTTCTCAAATATTTGCTGATCGAATAAATGGACTCAACATATACTCTTCAAATACACCTGGTCCCCATACAGGACTTGGATCAGAGTACATCAGTACATTTGTGTTGAGTGGATGCATAAGTAACTTAAAGAATGAATCCATAAATTCAAGGTTGACCTCTCATTATTCCTGCTCTTAGGCTCCATTCCTCCTTGCTTTCAAATGGTAAAGGACCATATCTGACAAATAGACTTTACTGAGCTTCTGATAGAAAACAAACCAAGAAGCAGGGTAACTCATCTTCTCAAGACATGTTCTTACTTCCCTTCGTGTTCCTGGAGTGCAACCACGTATATCATGAGGTTTGGCAGACGATGGTGAATGGCTACTATAGATCCCACTCCTAACTGTGGAGCATCTCCTCCTTCTTTTGTGATAAGAGGGAAATATGATTAGGAAATATTTGTTTTCTTACATGATATGAGGATTTATTCTCCTTCTATAGGGTAATTACAGTTCATGAGACAAAGGAAAATTCTAGAAAGAAACAGAAAAATATCTTGGTTAAGAATTCCAGCAGACATTAGGTTATATCTCAGATACGCCATATTACTAATTGTGTCCCCTGGGGCAAATATTTAATCTTTTTAATACAAAAACAACAATAATAACAGCATGCAAGGGAAAATCCAAGCTTGACAATTAGAGGAGGGTTGCTCTTTAATACACAATTATGAATAAAAGTATTACTAAGGTCGTTCTGGGGAAGACAACTGTGCAAATGAGGTAGACCTTATGCTTCAGTTTCACGAGCTTCAGAGTAAATCTACCTCTGCTAACATTTCTTATAACACCATGTGCCACTGTTCTGAGTGATTTACATAATACTTTAGGTAATGCTGTGAAGAAGGTACCATTTTACATTTGAGGCAATTAAGACACAGAACAGGGCAACAATAAATAAGTGGCAGAGACAGGATTCAAATCCATGCACTTCACCATTGTTCTGTATGGCCTGTTGAGGACTTAGTCTTCTCATCTCTAAAATAGAGTTAATCCTAAACCATCAAGTATGAGATTAAATCTGGGTATATTTAAAAGACAGCACAGTACTAGGAGGATGGTAATAAAAACTCAATAAATGTTCACTCCTTGTTCAGGCCTGTAGGATTGAAATGCTATGAAGTATATCTAAGTTTTTAATATTGAAACATGGTATGATATTTTGGTCTTTGAAATCTCAACTCAGAACTTCTACATCACCACTAATCTCTTTTCTTCTGTAGATATAAAGAGGTATATTGTAAATTACTGAATATGATTAGAATGAGTCTATCAGTGTTGTACAAAACTAGCTTTGGATCTTGATGAAATATTTGAATTCTGACAGCTTTTAGGTTTAATCCTCACACCTCTTTTAACCAATTTGTGAGACCATTAACAATTTGGCAATGTGTTTTTTACCATAGTTTAAAATATTTTTATTTATTTATTTATTTATTTATTTGAGAGAGAGAGAGAGAGAGAGAAACAGCATGAGAGGGGATAGGATCAGAGGGAGAAGCAGGCTCCCTGCTGAACTGGGAGCCCGATGTGGGACTCGATCCCAGGACTCGATCCCAGGACTCCGGGATCATGACCTGAGCCGAAGGCAGTCGCTTAACCAACTGAGCCACCCAGACGCCCTGTTTTTTACCATAGTTTAAAGGATATTTCCTTGTGTGTCCTTGGGGAGTTTTGAGAAATAGAAAGGATACATAATTTAAATATTTTAGTCTTATCTTTGTCTAATAAAATGAGAGATTGAATTAGATTTTTTTATTTTATTTTTTTTTAAAGATTTTATTTACTTATTTGAGAGAGAGAGAGAGTGAGGGAATGAGCACAAGAGCAGGGGAGGGAGAGGGAGAAGCAGACTCCCCTGTTGAGCAGGGAGCCTGATGGGGGGTGGGGGGGTTTGGGGGGGTTGATCCCAGGAATCTGGGATCATGACCCGAGCCAAGGGCATATGCTTAACCCACTGAACCACCCAGGCACCCCTGATTTAGATTTTTAAAGTTCCTTTAATTTCTAAGGTCCTATGATTCTAAAATACCCTCTGCAGAGTAGAATTTAATTCTCTTGACTTGCTTGTTTACGATTTCAAGATAACTTTTAAAAATAGAATTAAAAGATAGATTTTTGGTGTATAATTTAATTCTACTTAAAACATGATGCATTGCCACATAACTTCTACCACAAAAGGTAGCATTATGGTAAAAGCCCAATGTGTTTATTTCCATTTATTAGAAGATGTGATTAGTTTATAAATTATAATATCTAGGAATTATTGAGTGTTTGCTATTTGCTATGCACAATTTTAAGTTTAATAATACAAATATATGAATGTTATGAGTCGCTATCTTTTTATTTTAGTTCTTTAGGACTGGTAGACTGTGTATTTGGTATTGTACCAGACATGCAAAGACACAACCTCATTCCTAAGAGATTAAATTAATCGAGAGAACAACACTGCAGTTAAATATCTCAAGCATGAACTTTCTTTTAAATCACTCTTTCATGGGAAACTGTCTTTGACAGGGTAGGTAAAATCACAATCTTTATGATGCAATTAAGAAGGTGAGTGTGTACTCTCTTGCAGTTGAATAAGGCTGTTCCTTTGTACAGTAGGTGCTCAATAAATGTTTTTGATTGCCTCTAAGTAGAAGTATATAACAGAGGAATACATGAAGGTAAAGAAAAAATAAAAGGAGCATCATCATAATTAGATAGCATTTATTATTAAACTCCCACAGTTAGGTGACAGGCTTGGACAAGAGTAGGGAACACAATAAGATGTATACAAAGATGTGGGAGGGGGCTGAATCACACAATGGTAAGACTGACTAAGATAGGATAATCAAAAGATAAGGATCGAGAAGCAGGCAGAAATATGGTCAGTTTGGCAAGAATCCATATTCTTGGTTGGGTTGGTTGAAAAAAAGAGAATAATTTGACAATTGAGGAAGTGTACAGAAAAAAATTTAAGAATGCGTTTATATAGCAGTATTAGACTTACAGTCAACGATTGGTCAATTTATCAGTTCATAAAACTGAGTTGTTCTATTTTGTGGACATTTTTAATTTTAATTTTATTAATGCAGGTAGTGGTCCAACTTTAGCAAGTTTTTATGCTCACTACTTAGGGTATATAATGGATAAGAGTTTTGTGGCTAAGGCTTCTTGATATACTTGCACAGTGTATGCTTGTTCTCAACCAATGACTAGGAAGTTTTTATAGCCACCTCAGATACCTTTAGTTAATCTCAGGCTCCTCTTTTACGCTGATATTTTTCAATCCTTTTGGAATTCCCTGCAGTATGGTTAACTGAGGGACTTAAGATCCAGTAGCAGAGCATTAGTTTGGGGAGACCACAGTTTTTCATAGTAAAGCCTATTTTTAGATCTGCACATAAGGACCTTACATTTGCCCAGAAGCCATGAGAGATGCTATTGAAAAACCATGAGTGTTTCCATAGGGTAGATATGTAATGACTGCAATCTCATATGAAGAAAAGAGTTGTACACAATTAGGAAAAGTACTTATGAGGCTATCTTGGACCTTTGAGATTCCATCTTTTTTTAATAGTGTGGGAAGTCAGGCACTTTTTAGCAGAAGAATACAAAGCATTAGTCTTGGCTTCTTTTTTTTTTTTTTAAAGATTTTATTTATTTATTTGAGACAGAGAGAATGAGAGACAGAGAGCATGAGAGGGAGGAGGGTCAGAGGGAGAAGCAGACTCCCTGGCGAGCAGGGAGCCCGATGTGGGACTCAATCCAGGGACTCCAGGATCATGACCTGAGCCGAAGGCAGTCGCTTAACCAACTGAGCCACTCAGGCGTCCTAGTCTTGGCTTCTTGACCGCCTGTTCTACTCCAGTAGTGAAAGCCAAAGAATTTCTTTCTAGAACTATTAATAAGAGGCATGAGACTTAGACTAAATTACTTTTTAAGAAAACGTTGATCATCTTTAGTGGTTCTACCTTGAATTAGGAGAACTTGCTGTGATCACAGTTTCCAGGATTAAGTGAAATGACAGCTTGTGCTATGTAACACTGTCCACAGTACGAACATAACTACGATACTGCTCACTTACATGCCTTAGCTTCTAAAAACAAAACATTCATCAATTATCCCATTTTGTCAGATTTGGCATCGACTTACATATATTTGCTGCGTGCTGACTCAAGATGGTAGTTATTTGATGATTTTTTTTTTAAGATTTTATTTATTTATTTGAGAGAGAGAATGAGAGAGAGCACATGAGAGGGGGGAGGGCCAGAGGGAGAAGCAGACTCCCTGCTGAGCAGGGAGCCCGATGTGGGACTCAATCCAGGGACTCCAGGATCATGACCTGAGCCGAAGGCAGTCGCTTAACCAACTGAGCCACCCAGGCGCCCTTGATGCATCAGAAAATGCATCAGAAAAAATTCTGAATTTTTTTTAATTCAGAAGTATTAAATGAACCACACATCTGCATCAGAAAAATGCATCAGAAAAAATTCTGAATTTTTTTTAATTCAGAAGTATTAAATGAACCACACATCTGAGGGGGGGATGATGAAAGATTAAAGATGAATCAGATATGGATCATGCTTTTAAGGAATTTGCTTATTAGGAGACACACAGACATACATAAATAATTAAAATATAAGGCAGGCATTTTAAAATATCAATAACATTCATGTATTCAACTCTCAATATTTATTTACCTTGTAATAAGTGCCACACATTATTTTAGGTGCTGGGGATGAAATAGTGAGAAAGATAGTCAAGATCTCTGCTCTCATTGAACTGATAGTGCAGGGAAGGACAGGCAGACAACAAACAAACAATAAAAGAACAAGATGTCAGATAGTGATTATTGTTAAATTGTTAAATAATAATTATTTAACAATAATCACTATGGGGCAGAACTGATAGGAATTCAAAAATGAGTGGGGAGGGCAGTAGAGAATATCAGGATGAAAAGCAAAGAGTCAATAATAACTATAACTTTGGCTCTGAGTAGCTTGGGAACATTGTTGTATCATCATGAAGAACAGAAAGAATGGCAAAGGTAATTTTGGGGAGGGAAGAACATCCGGTAAAGAGTGAAAAATTCAAGGTCTAATTTGTATGCTTCCAAATATTCCACCTCCAAGCACCTGGTGTTTAGACACACCACACCTGAGATGGGACTGTGAAAGCGGCCTTTCATCCAGCCTACTCTGATACCTCCTGACATCCATATGCGACTGATTAATATGGAGCATACTGCACCTGGAACAGGGCTTTGAAGACAAAAGACTGGTTTCCCAGTCAGGGCCTTCAAGCTGACTAATCCTATGTTAAACCCACTCAGTCTCCATGAAGCATTTAGCACCCATCCTTTTAGTGATACTTCAATCATTCCCTTTGGTCCAAATGACTTCCAAGCATGGCCATAACTTCCAGGGGATTGTAAATTTCTCCTGTTTAAAGATTACATGATTTTCACCTTTTTATCCCCTACATAGAATTATGTAGATATGGGAGTTTAAATAATGTCTTTTTAGTTAGATAATAAAATCTAGACTTTTGGTGCAGGTAAATCATCTAGGTCAGGAGTCAGCAAACATTTTGTGAAAGGGACACATAATCAGTATTTTAGGTTTTTTTTAAAGATTTTATTTATTTATTTGACAGAGAGAGACACAGTGAGAGAGGGAACACAAGCAGGGGGAGTGGGAGAGGGAGAAGCAGGCTTCCCGCTGAGCAGGGAACCCGATGCAGGGCTCGATCCCAGGACCCTGGGATCATGACCTGAGCGGCAGATGCTTAATGACTGAGCCACCCAGGCACCGCAATATTTTAGGTTTCTTGAACCATAATGTCACTATCTCAACTACTCAACTTTGTCAATATAATATGAGAACAGCCATGGACAATACATAATTAAATGGGCATGACTGTATTCCAATAAAACTTTACTTACAAAAATAGGTGGTGGAACAGTTGTAACTACCAGGCCCTAGTTAACTGAAAAATTCTGTTTACTTCCCCAAACCCACTTCACCTCCATGCTGCAAAAAAGAAAAGAAAGAAAGAAAGAAAGAAAAACCCAAAAAACATTTACCATCTACTATGTTAGACACTTAGGCTTCAAAGATGAAAGATTCAGTCCAGAACCTGACTGGAAAACTAGAAAAAAGAAAGGTAGAAAATACTATCACTGAATACATCAAGAAAGGGCACCCATTTCCATCTGGGGTGGAGGGAAGGGGGTTATTCAGAGAAGGTAATGGAATTTTCCTAACAGAAGGGACATTTAAAGAAGAGTATGAAAGAAGAGGGAAAAAGAGTAATTCAGGCAAGGAAGCAAGTTACAGGAAAGGCCCAGATGAAAACAAAACTGGCAGATGTAGTTCAATCCAGTCTAGAAATCCAAAGCTTGATATATGTGACAGCCCTCGGAGTTATCAGAGATCAGCAAGAAGTCAGGGATAGCTAGTTATGTCCATATTAACGTGCATACTAAAGAGCACTTGGCTATGATTTGGGGGAATCAGATCATGGAAGGAATCCTAGGAGTAGGTAGTAGAGAGAGAGAAAACAGGAGAGAGAGGGAGAGACAGAGACAGAGAAGAGAGAGAGGGAGAGAGAGAGAGATTTAAAAAGGACTTGAAAACCATTTAAAGATTTTAATCAAGGAAGGTATACAGACAGATTTGCAGTTTAAAAAGGACAGCCTGGCAATATTGTGGAGCACAAATGTGAAGTGGGCAAAAGTTTATAAGACAATATTTAATAGCTTACTGCAGTAATCTGTTGTGAAACTGAGAGTTGTCTGAATCATAGTGGTGTTGATAGACATAAAGGCGCATATTTAAGGCATTTGGGAGAATGAATAAAGCAGACTTACTGACTGGTTGTTAAAGGGGGATGACATAGAGAAAAGAACCTAGGAAAATCCCAGTTTTCAAGCTTGAGAGAAAGAATGGGGGGACGGTGATCACATTCGATAAGATGGGGAATCAGGAGATGGAATAGTTTGGAATATGAGAGAAAAGAATGATGCATTAGTTTTGATCAGTCAAAGTTGAGGTTCCTGTGTATTATACAATGTAAATATGAAGTAAACATGCAAAAAAGGAGTTTGTGAATACAGGTCTAGAGCTCAAGGGCAAAATATATAGATTTGGGAATATCAGCATACAATTGGCTGATAAAGTTGTGGACAGTATTATAGTCACCCACAAAATGTGTTTAATGAGACAAGAAATGACTCACAGGAAACTGGGGGATGCCATTGGTATCAGTTAGTACTTACTGCATAATAAAACATCCCCAAAATTAGTGGCTGAAAACAACTTGTTATTTGTCTTCTTTTTAATTTTTTGTTACTTTTAAATTTTTATTTGTTTATTTGCTTGTTTGTTTGTTTTGATTCTGCTGGTAAACTGGGGGTGGTTCTTCTGTTGGTTTTACCTAGGCTTTCTCAATGAGAGTGGGTTGGCTGAGGTCTAGGTTCAGAGGGGACTACTGAGATGGCTGGGCGTCTCTCTCCATGTGGTCTTTCATCTCAGGCTTTTTCATCAAGCAGCAGTACCAGGATGGCATTCCAGGAGGAAGAAAGCAGAAGCTACAAGACTTCTTGAGGCCTGGACTTCAGAACTTGCATACATGTGTTTTCACCATGTGCTACTGGCCATAGCAAATCCCAAGGTCTATTCAGGGAGGAGGAAATGGATTCCATCTCTTGATGGAAGGAGCTGCAAAAGAATCTGGCCACCCTGCATGACACCTACATTTATTGAATATACAGAGGAAGCAAAGTCCATGCAGGATCTGTGAAGAAGAAGCTAGCAGGGTAAAGCAAGAAGCTTAGAGGGTGAAATCCAGAAGTCAGACATGGATTGCTGCAAGAATGGGAAGGAAAATCACAGAGCGTAATGTTACAAAGAGGTCAAGTCAAATCCATTCCGGAAATGGCTGCTAAGTTTGGCAGTTCGGAGATCTCTGACAAGCCTGAGAAGAAATGTGTCTGTTGGGGGTGGGGTGGGGGGAGTCACTTTATGGTAGGTTATTGTTACTGAAAAGAGAAGAACTAATGAAAGAAAGTGAGCGTGGATTGGTATTTGAGTTTGTGAATGAAAGATAGTTGATGCAAATATGTGGTCAAAATAACAGTAGTTACAACGTGACAGGATAGTGGGAAGGACCAGAGAAAAAGGTAGAGGATAAAAAGAGTTTAATAAAGGATACATTTTGAAGCAAAGTTCTAGAGGAGGTGGAGGCTATGAGATTAAGAGCATATGAAAAAGCTTCAAGTTTGGGGAAGGCAAAAGGACGTATGATGCTTTTGACATGGATGACCACTGTTTTTCTATTATCCAAAATATTTTCAAGTATCTCTTTTTTTTTTTTTTAAACAAAATGGCATGGCAGGCCCTGGTATATTCTTGTTTCTATAAGTTATAAATTTTTTGTTGCTCTTTAGGTAATTTATTTGCAACTAATGTGAAGAGCTGATTATTTCAGATGAAGCTTCCATTTGGAAGTCACATTTTATTACGTTTTATTATAGACTATGTTCAGAAAGTGAAAATCAGGGAAAAAGGAGCTCATCTTGTGTTTTCAGCTCTCCTACTGGATAATGCAAATTCCTACATTTTTCTAGTGCCATTCAAATATGCCAGCATATTTCAGAATACATTTAGAGAGGGAAGAGTAAGTGGCTGCAGGCAGATACAAGCTAAAAAATCGCCATCATTAGGGAATATCTTCTACTAAGTAGGCAAAACCAATTATGGACTTAGCTGCCCACAAGAAAACTCATGCTAATAGCTGACATAACTACAACTGTCATTAAACTAAATATTCAGGCTAGGTAACTTTCCTTTAATAAATGTATGTGCAGTTTGTTGTAAAATACTTCTCTAAAAAGTACAAATCAACAAGGAAACTAGGTATTTGCCAGGCACAGGTAACACTGGGAAGTGAGCATAAGAATTTCCAATGAGATTAGATATTTGTTCAGCATTTTATCTGGTAAATACTACATGTTAAATATTTACAGTTTGATTAAATCAATTTCTGGAATCTGAACTATAAGCTTAGTTTACCTAACCCCCAGTTGTCTCCAATAAACACATTCTTTACACATTCCTTTCCCTTTTCTCTGCTTATGAGATTTATGTATTATAGTTACCCTGCAATTATGTTATGTAGAGGGTTTTTCTTAATCTGCATACCTGGCTTACTTCCTAGAAAATTAAACTGGCATTAGTAGAACATAAAACTAGTGCTTTCTATATGTGTGTGTGTGTGTAAATCCTTAATCTCTTGTGCCTCAGTTTTCTAATCTATGAGATGGGTTTAACAATAAGACCTATCTGGCAGGGTTGTGATGAAAACTAACCGAGTTAATATATATAAAGCATTTAGAACAATGGTGGGCACATACTAAGCATTCAACAAAGTGAACTACTATCCAATTGTACCTCTTTACACACACACTTTACTACTTTTTAAATACCTGTCCTTCAATTACCAGGTCCACACATAATCATGTGAAGTCACAATTTGAAGGGGTCTTCTTTACAGACAAGATCTAAAGTATTTTTACTTATTTATTTATTTTTAAGTAAACTCACTCCCCAACAGGAGGCTCGAACTCCTGACCCCGAGATCAGGAGTTGTGTGCTGTACCCACTGAGCCAGTCAAGTGCTCCTACAGACGAGATCTAAATCAGCATATTGCCCTGAATTGAATCTCTTGAGGCTCTTTTATTTAATCAGGCTTTCTACAAAGAGTTATAGGACTGGAGAATGAATTGACATTGAGGTCAATTACTATGTTTTTATTATTATTTATTATGACCCAAGTTTTATTATTGTTGTTTGTTTTTTTTTTTATTTTGGGGAATTTTATAGCACATTTGCTCAGAGTTTATCTTATGATTTTCAATAATGTTTAAGTGGTCCTGAATTTTTAGAATCTCCCTTCCTAAGCGTAGCTTTTCTCCTTCCGAGCTATATGACAAATTCCTGAACATAAGGATCATCTTATCTTCTATATCATTTTATCCTCAGCATTTATTCACATTTGCTAAAACTAGAGTTTCATTAATGATTGTTGAAGCAAGTTATAAAGCTCATATACCATAATTCCAAATGGACAATTTATTTGGAAGATAACTAACTTGGAATGGATTCAGTTAATTTGCATAGAACTTTTCTTTTTTTAATACATTTAAGTTTTTATCCTACCCAATTTTGTCTCTAGATTTCTGTTTGTGTTTGGGTCATTCCTTTACTCTTACAAAGTTGCTCATTCATATACAAAATATAAATTTTTCTCTTATATAATAATGATGAAGCTAACTAATTTATTAGCAAAACTATTTAGAGTTGTACTGTGATAATTTTGATTATTGGGAAAAGATGCTATTAAATTTGGAAGTATAATATTTTTGTTTGAAAATAGTTGTAACATGTGATTTAAATGTTCAGCATCCAAACTGATTATGGCATCCCCAGCATTTTAAATTTTATAATTAGCATAGAGTTGGGTCTGTAAACTCAAATATTAGTTTATAACCTTTGGTATAGAACTTAAATTGCTAAACTTACTTTTTATTTTTTATCTTTATTCTTTAATGTCCTTAATGACTTATATGCTTTTGTTCGAAGAAAATGTGAATTACTACAAGGTAGTCAGATTTGAGCATGAGATAAATATACTGAACCAAATTTCTTTTCTTATTATTGTCTTGTAGCTCCCATTACCATTCATCATTTCTGAAACTTGCATTGTTCGGTTATTCTATCTTCCAGTATTATTTACTGGTATGTTTTTAATATGAGTGCCACATATAGTGAGCTATACATTGAAGATTCTATTTGACTGGACATCATACCCGTGAGAGTTATTACTTATTTGGGCAAGATGTTTTGAGAAAGAACTACCTAGGAATGGTTTTCATAACTTCATACCCATCTATCTTTTCTATAAAAAATATATATATATTATGAGGCATTAAAATCTGCTTTCTGCTGGACCAGAATCTGTGCAGGGACTAAGTTTTTTTCCTCTGTATTGCTATTTTGTATTTCATTTATCAGAATACAGGACACAAAAATGAATTACATATGTACTCATATTGTATCAATTATAGTTGTGTTCCTTGCTATGACATTGAATTGCATAGTGATAGCAGGATAAAATTAACTTCTATCTTTTGAGGAGTATAAATGCGTTTTGAGGTTTAATAAATAACTTGAAGGGAATAAATTGTATTATGAGTTAAAATACTAAGGAGACAGTTCTCATTTCCCTGTGGAATGAGAGGTTTGACTGAAAAGCATTTATTTACTTTCAACTTCATGGAAAAAAAACAATATCATAGCTTGGCCAAAGGTCAGTAAAATATAGAATCTTCATAACCCTTGGTTTGTATTCAGCTATCAGCACAAATAACTAGATTTGTAAATATAGTGTCGTCTGCCATTTTATTTGAATAATGGTGACTTCTGGACAGTATTTGAGTCCAGAGTATCTTCTAAATAATCCAAACAAGATAGTGTTATATTCAGTGTAGTTTTATCTCTAAGGTAGTTTTAAAGGCTATTTCTGACTTCTCTAGGCATATTTTACATGCCTACAACACCCCCTGCCTTGCCTGGGCACTAGAGATGCTTTCCCTCATTTCCCACGGTTGTTTCTGGGAATTTCCCTTTCATCCTGTAAAGACTGCAGGTCTTGGCCTCCTCTTCCCCCAAACTCTGGGTCTATTCCTAATTCTGGTCTTTGTCCCTTCTTTCAGGGCAGAATAGACTGTAAAGTAGTAAGAGAAAAGCTCAACGAAAACCCCTTCTGGAGACTCCCATCCCCCCCACACACGGCTGACAGTGCCCTGATCTCTTGACCATTTCTGTCATGTCATAGCTACTCAAATACTGTTTCTTAATGGAGAAGAAAGATTTACTAGTTTATGAATGGAAGTTTTTTTCTAAACTATAATTAACCCTATAGGAACATCAGCATTCCTTAGGACCAGTTCTGGGATTAACAGAGGAAAATCCAGTTGGGCAGGATTAATAATAATAACATAGGCTGTGGGGTGAAAGGAGAAAAAAAAGTGCATTTGTATTCCATTAAGTAGAATGCCAACTTTCATCCTTTATTTCAGAGTACTTGAGATTGGAAATGTCTCCCTTGTTTATTATTTTTGTTTTCATAAACTTTAGTATTAAATTCTCCAGAAGCTATAAGGAAAAAGGGTAAAGGTGAAGCTGTGACAAATATTTTGTTGTATATCTGGAAGAGGATTTTTCCATTGCATCACTATTGACGTTTGTGGCTATAAGCTTTTGCTACCAGGAAACCATTCTGTACCTTGCAGAACATTTATGTTCCCAACCTCAACCCACTAGATGCTAGTGGTACCCCCGGACTCTAAAATAAAAATCAAAAATGTCTCCATGCATTGTCCAATGTCTCCCGGGGGGCAAAATCACCCCCGGTAGAGAACCACTGGTTTAGAAGGAGAGACTCTCCAGTTTGAAAAATAGCTAATAGCAATAAGAAGGAAACAGAGAACAGTCTTTGAGCAAAGGACCAGGACTCAGATATGCCCCCGAAGCTCCATAGTTCTTCATCTTTCAATCTGATGGATCCTTCCGTCGCAATGTTCAGGCATAGGTGCCGCCAATAGTTTGGAACTGGAAAAGTTCTCACTATTAATTTCTAAGCATGGGATATGGTTCCCAAGAGACTTAAGCAATAAAAGCATTTCGTTTTGAGTCACTCCTATACATAGCAGCCAGATTGTGTCAGTATCAGACTTTCTGGGCTGACCTCCAAAATAGTTGTAATAGAGGTTCTGTGGAAAATGCATTCACAGATTCAAATTAGTTTCCATAAATGTATATAGATTGCATTCTAGTGTTTGTATACTGGGTTTTAGAAGCATATCTTATAATGTAATTATTAATTAACAATTTATCATTTTAATGATTCTTATTGTTATTAAAGTAGGCCTCCAGGATGTCTGGGTGGCTCAGTCGGTTAAGTTTCTGCCTTCAGCTTAGGTCATGATCCCAGGGTCCTGGGATTGAGTCCCGCATCGGGCTCCCTGCTCGGCGGGGAGTCTGCTTCTCCCTCTCCCTCTCTCCGCTGCTTGTGCTCTCTCTCTATCTCCCACTCTCTCTCTCAAATAAATAAATAAATAAATAAATAAAATCTTTTTAAAAAATTTAAAAAAAATAAAAAAAGAAAGTAGGTTTCCATATAAAATATTTGTCCTAGTAAGTTTCATATGTCAAATTTCAATTAAACTTTAATGTCTAGTATATACTAGGAATGAATGTTACTCTTTCAATTTATTCCCCTGTACCCCAACTTCAGTGCCCTTTTCCTCTGGGCAACTGAATAAAGATGGCCAAAGTTTATCCATTTATCTTCATTTTTCTCTGCTTTCACACTGAATCTTTTTTCAGTAAATATATGCTTTCAGAGATCTTCAGTTTGGCATTGTAATATCTTAGTAAATACTTCTTTTTATCTTAAAACTTCAGATTTGGATAGTTAATTTATTCTCTGATGCTTTGTCCATAATTACTCAGTGGAGTGTGTTGAAGAAATATTTGAGTGTATGAACGTTGCATTTGTAATTACAAGCCAACTCAACTTAATTCTGTGTCATTGTTTTTGTGTTACTAAAATTAATTATCAATGGAGAAATATTTTCAATTTCCTGATTGACAATAGAGTGAATGCAAGAAGTCCAATATTTAATTTCAGTTATTATTTCAGAGTAAATATGGAAAAGTACCCATAAGTGATGTTAATACATGTTGTTGAGAAGTTTTATTTAGCATATAAATCTTAATTTTCTGATGATACTCCAGAAAAGGCAAACACGGAATAATGAAACAGCTGCAGAATAATATATATAGTGTAATGAACCTCATTAGCACAATTTTAATCAAAATCAGAGGGTTATAAATCAGAGAAAGATTAAAAGCATTCTCAGCTCATCTGTGATCCAAAGATTATATTAATGATGTTTTAAAGTGTCTCTTATTAGCCAAACAGTTATGTCATATTGGAAGTACACATGCAAAAAACTGATGAGTTAAAACAGGTGAAAAAATATTGTGAGACATGTTGGAAAGTATTTGTAAAATAATATTGTTAACTACTATAGCAAGGTCGATAAGATTACTGAATGAACATACTAAAAACACTACACCCCTCTCTGTATTAAATAACAGTAATTTTGTTATTAGTGTTAATAACCTATATTTACCTAGTACATTTTTCACAATTCTCAAAGCTCTTTTACTCATTCTCTTATATGATATTTGCAGCAACCTTATGAAACATGTGAGTCAGATATTGTAGTATGACCGTGAAGGGTACAGAGGATTGGAAAATGAATGGATACTCAATTGGGGCCATACTACAAAATAAATACAGTTTTCAAAATCCGAAGCCTGTTTAAAACATAGAATTTAAACATGATGAATCTTTTACTAGGTATGGAAGATTATGGAAATTCATTGGTCATTACTTTTAAACATATTCAATCAAGGGGTAGAACTTTTGAAAATTATCTGATTTGAATGATGGTTGTAAAATTTCCTCAAAATATTTAGAGATAACTGACTCAGAAAATATAAAATAGCTTAAGGTAGACTTAAAAAAAATGTTTGGAACCAGTCAGACTGTGATGTTATTATTAAGGCACTAATTTTTTCACACATAATGTGGAAATAATACTATCTTTAGGTTGTGCTTAATAACCATTAGGGTTACATTATCCACATGAGCTGAAAAGTAGCAGATATCTATGGGAGGCCACAATAGACAAGCATTTGATCCTTCCCAAACAAAAAAGGTTCCAGTTAGGGTAGGGGCATGGAAGTATTGGGGACTTGTCATGTACATCATCATTATTATTCTACGTAGGGTACCAAAGGATTCCCTGCTCTCTGTTCCTCAGTCTTCTTCACAACTACAGTGTAAGGCCGAAGAGGTTGTAGGTCATGTGTTATCCTTTCTTATAGACCCAGAACTAATGTTTCCAGAAAATGGAACAGGACATAGGGACTACTCTAAGAAAACAACAGTAAGGCGTTGTTATATATATATGTATATTTATAAAAGAGAGTTTTGTCAGCCAACGGAGGTGCCCAGACCTGTCAGAAATCCTTTAGTACTGCATCTGAGTAAGAACAAGATTAATATGGAAAAGATAGAGACAGTAATACATTCTTATGTACTTCTTTCCGTGACTGTCCATTGGGAAAAGTCCTCGCTTGACCAATTGGTGTTCTAACAGGACATTAGAGTTCCATTCCTATCAAAGGCAAATTTATATAATAATGTTCCTCTTAAAAGAGTAGTGTATTTTATTATTTTTTTTTCCAATTTAATCCACATATCCAAATCATCAAACTAGGGGCACTGGCTGGCTCAGTCAGTAGAGCTTACGACTCTTGATCTTGGGGTTGTAAGTTCGAGACCCCCGTTGGGTGTAGAGATTACTTAAAAAAAAAATCTCAAAAAGACAATCATCAAACTCATGAACTTGTTTTTACAATATAATGGTTAGCACTGCCCTATGGAACCTGCTTTCTTGCTTGGGTTTAAATCCTCAATGTACCACTAACTGTGTGACCTTAGGCAAATTATTAAAAACCCCTGTGCTTTAGTTTCTTTATCAATAAAATGGTGATAATATTATTACCTACATTACAGAATTGTGAGGATTAAATGACTTGATATATGCAGAGCTTAGAACAGTTTTATTTATTAAATGTTTTATGACTGATGGTTATAATCTTCCATGCTAGTATTTTTTAGTAGGGTTTTTTTAGAGTTTAACCATGAATACTAAGAAATAGCATAAAATAAAGATGTCCTATGTTCTTAGTTTTAATGTAATAGCTATTGGTGTTATAAGGTTAATAACTGCAACAGTTACTCAATTTTGTTGTTTTTACCATTATTTATAAAAAGTGCATATTGAAATGGTTATCATTTAATATACAGTAAGTGCACAGGGCATGGTTTACTTCTATTTAAATTATGCAATTTAGTAGGTAAACTTCTAACTGCATAAAGTAAAAAGAAAGTTTGTTAATTTTGAGTATTTTATAGGCATGATCAAAACAGATGAAGGTAATGATTAATTTAGGTAATGATTAAATGTACGGCCATAACACAAACAGTAGTTAGTATCAGTTACTTTGAGTACTTATTTGTTTTTTCTTAGAATGTATTTGTGTGCTATTTCTCTACTAATTGAAATATGAAAATAATTCTGTTGCCCTACATTCTACCTATTTTTTTGTTGATTAGAATTGTTAAGTGATGAGTTGTAAATATTATCAAATATCACATTATTCAAAGTTGAGTCATTAAATGTTAAATATTTTTATTGATTGATGATTGATGTAGTGTAAATGTTAAATATATACATTTTAAAGATTTTATTTATTTATTTGAGACAGAGAGAATGAGAGAGAGCACATGAGAGGGGGGAGGGTCAGAGGGAGAAGCAGACTCCCTGCCGAGCAGGGAGCCCGATGCGGGACTCGATCCCGGGACTCCAGGATCATGACCTGAGCAGGGAGCCCGATGCGGGACTCGATCCAGGGACTCGATCCAGGGACTCCAGGATCATGACCTGAGCCGAAGGCAGTCGCTTAACCAACTGAGCCACCCAGGCACCCAATGTTAAATATTTTTATAAGAGAACAATCACAGCCCTTTAGGACTTTTTGGATAATTATTTATAAAATGTTGGTACAGTTGGATATCTAAATTTTATTGGGTACCCTTTGTTATTTGGTGTCATTGATTTGTCCTTTCACAGTTAGTAGTCACTTTACGACCTCAGGAAAGTCAATAACCAAGGTGCAATAATTAGTCGTTTAAAATAAAGATAATAATGTAGGATTAGTCACTATTGGTACTAAAACATAAACACTATAAATTCTAAGTGTTAAAAGATTCCAGAAACCAGGGAAAATTTCTTCCATATATGCTTCATGGAGTCATATGCTTTGAGGGTGCTATGTAAAGTAACTTTCACAACAAGCCAATTACTACTTGAAGATCTTGTCTCCATAAATCATATTGGATTATAATTCACTTTATATCATTTCTTTCTTAACATTCTTTTAAAGAGATATTATGAAAGACATGGTCAATTTGACTTACATTCATGATGGAAATATGATCTTAAAAATTCTCTACAGGGTATGGCCCAGAAACCACGGAACTTCCCTGTTTCTTTTACTACCTCTATGGCTCTTTTTTCTTCAGAAAACTGATTTTTTTTTTCCCCACCCCTCTCTGCTACAAAGGAAATTACTATCAAGTCTTTACTTCTCTATATGTCCCAACTCTGACCACTTCCTAATACCTCTACTGCTAAAACCCTAGTCCAGGCAGTTCCCCTTAGATCTCTGTGCTAGGCTTTCAACTAAGCCTTCCTGTCTCTGTTTTTGCCCTTTTTTTTTTTTACAGTCCATTCCATTAAACAAGCCAGGTATACTTAAAGCATAATTATAACCATAACTCCTCTGTTTAAGCCTTTCTCATGGCTTCTCACTAAAACTAGAACAAAATCCAAATGCCTAATCGTGGGATATGCATTTCTGCTAGATCTCATCACCTATCATTTGACCTTTCCCTCCCTCCAGTAACTCCACCCCCCTCAAGCCTCCAACTACATTCGCCTTCTCTCTGTCTCTAGAACATGCTTCATGACCCTTGCCCTTCTGTTCACTCTTAGAATTCTTCCCTTAGGTCTCTGATGGCCTCCTCAAAACTTATGCCCCTATTCAAAGGTCATCTTCTTAGAGGAAGTCTCTCCTAAATACTCTGAATAAAATGAACTTCTCTTTCTTCCAAGTCATTCTCTGTCCCTTCATCTTGTTTAATTTTCTGTTTAGTATTTACCACTACCTGCTATTATAATAATTACACATTTATATCTGTGTTGTCTTCTCCTTTGTGTACTGTTGTGTCTTTAGTATCTTCAGACACGTCTGGCACATGGTTGGCGTGTAATAAGCATTTGTTGAACAAAAGTATGACTGTTTTCAATAATGATCGGTTTTTAGCCCTATGACTCTAATATCATCCCACCATTCCTACCTATGCTTCCGTGGTCTTTGTCTAGTCTGAAGGCTCCAGCAAAAACTGTCTTATTTTATCTCCTCTTATTCATCTCCACTTTGAGTATTGTCTTAACTCTAGCAGTTCTGACTGTAGTTATAGTGTGGCTGACTTCTATAGATAAAATAGCCTCAGTTGTCTTGGATGACAATTTGCTCTTTCCAGAGCCCACTAGGGAATAAAAGCAAATTAAGATATTTTCCTTGATTTTTTTTTTCTTGCAGTAAAACTTCTGATTCACGTGTAGTCTCAGCCTCCAAATGCATCTCTGATGAAGGATAATATCTGAAAAGGGTATTAAAAAGCTAAACCGTGTTTCTGAGTTTACACAGGTGATGACAGAAATATAATGTACTTTGTTTTTCTTTCAGATCTCCCACTAAAGACATGGATTCAGAAGAGAAGGAAATTGTGGTTTGGGTTTGCCAAGAAGAGAAGATTGTCTGTGGGTTAACTAAACGCACCACCTCGGCTGATGTCATCCAGGCTTTGCTTGAGGAACATGAGGCTACATTTGGAGAGAAACGATTTCTGCTGGGGAAGCCCAGTGATTACTGCATCATAGAAAAGTGGAGAGGCTCGGAACGGGTTCTTCCTCCACTAACTAGAATCCTGAAGCTTTGGAAAGCTTGGGGAGATGAGCAGCCCAATATGCAATTTGTTTTGGTTAAAGCAGATGCTTTCCTTCCAGTTCCATTGTGGCGGACCGCTGAAGCCAAATTAGTGCAAAATACGGAAAAAGTGTGGGAACTCAGTCCAGCAAATTACATGAAGACATTACCACCAGATAAACAAAAAAGAATAGTCAGAAAAACTTTCCGGAAACTGGCTAAAATTAAGCAGGACACAGTTTCCCATGATCGAGATAGTATGGAGACCTTAGTTCATCTGATTATTTCCCAGGACCACACTATTCATCAGCAAGTCAAGAGAATGAAAGAGCTGGATCTGGAAATTGAAAAGTGTGAAGCTAAGTTCCACCTTGATAGGGTAGAAAATGATGGAGAAAATTATGTCCAGGATGCATATTTAATGCCTAGTTTCAGTGAAGTTGAGCAAAAGCTGGACTTGCCTTCTGATGAAAACCAGATTCTGGACGACCTGACTGAAAGTGATGGAATTGTACACCTGGAGGAAAGATTAGCATATTACAGAATGCTCATTGATAAGCTCTCTGCTGAAATAGAAAAAGAGGTAAAAAGTGTTTGCACAGAGATAAACGAAGACGCAGAAGGGGCCGCTGCAAGTGAGCTTGAAAGCTCTAATTTAGAAAATGTTAAGTGTGATTTGGAGAAAAGCATGAAAGCTGGTTTGAAAATCCACTCTCACTTGAGTGGCATCCAGAAAGAGATTAAATACACTGACTCATTGCTTCAGATGAAAGCAAAAGAGTATGAATTCCTGGCCAAGGAGTTCAATTCACTTCATATTAGCAACAAAGATGGATGCCAACTAAAGGAAAACAGAGGGAAGGAATGTGAGGTCCCCAGCAGCAGTGGGGAGGTTCCTTCCTTGACTCAAAGAGTATTTAACTTGTATACAAATGACACAGACTCGGACACTGGTATCAGCTCTAACCATAGTCAGGACTCGGAAACAACTGGAGGAGACGTGGTGCTATTGTCAACATAATTCGAACGGCTTGTTTCTGACCTACTTTCGTGTTCATGTTTGCTTAATAGGAAACTTTATTTTAAACGTCACATTCTGAAAAATGATGTAAATCATGTTAAGTATTCAGTGGTTAAAAAAACTAGAGAAAGTTTATTTTTGATTTAAGAGTTCCAAGCTCACCCAATTATTACAAGTTCAGACGATGAGCTGTTTATTAGGAATGCAACACAAATAGCTTGCAGGTGTATAACAGAAATGATTTGATGGGAATTATAATCTCTTATAGCTTCTGGGAGGAATGATTTACACAAACAAAACTAATTCTTAATATTGCAGTCAATATATTAAAACTAGATACATGAACAAGTAAAATTAAAAATGTGCTGTAATATATTTTTTCAAAGCTGTATCATTGGAATTTTTAAGTCTGTAATGTACATGAGAGCTACGCTACTGTAACTGTATTAATTCAAGTCTTGGTTCTTCTCACTGATACTTAGAATGTACATCATCTCTGTCACTTTCTGGACCCCTCTACTTGTTTAGACCTAGACGACAGCAAGTGGGAAGGGCTGCCACTGGGACATGTACAAATTCCAGCAGTGGATTGAATAGGGGTATAGATGAGAAAGGGCCAATTGCTACCTACAACAGCAATTTTTCTAAAGAAGGCTAAAGTTACTAAGAAGGATGCCTGGGCTTTCTCTGACCAAGCAAATCATCTGATCAAACAAATGGTCTGTGCAGGTTTATTTTTTGAGTGAGGCATGACGTGGGTTACAGAGAAAATCACAGGGTCACAGTCCTGTTTATTTACACCCTGCCTACAAAAGAGGCTCCAAGAGAGGCAACTTGGGGTCCTTTGTGTGGGTAAAATAGAGTTCCGTATACCCTAAGTATTAGCATTTTGTCTCTGAACCTATAGAGAGGAACTCACGTGGACAAAAACCTTTTATTCTGTTACACTGGAATTCGGATTGTCTTTGTAGAACTTCATCTAAGGTGCAAACTAAAAAAATGTGGCTCTGACCCACACTCCTTCCCCAAGGATGCTAGTAAATATCCAACAAATTGAACAGATTATTTAGATCTCACCTTGAGTGATGCTCTTTTTAGTGCCAGACGAGGCTTGGTTTTGCCTGACGTTTTCCTCCCTCTCTCCCTTTTTTGCTTCTTGCCAGTGAACACATGATGTAATCATATTGTAAACAATTAGTTTTATTGTTTTATTGTACTGTTAAATAAACACCACTGTGGTTTATTTTTTCTTTAGCTGACACTTTTCCTGTATGTCAGCATACATGTAAGTAAGAATATTATTTTACTTAGTTTTAATATGTGGATATTGGTGAAGATTTCAGTATTTCTTATTCCCTTTTATTCCCATGCTTACTGTAGTGCATGTTTTAACTGAGTTTTTTAATCTACCTTTTCATTTTTCCATCTCCCAGACTTTTCACCAATCTTTGAGAAGATATTTAGAATGTTTCAGTATTTCACTTTGGAGAGCATCTGTGTTACCATTTCTTGCACCAAGATAATGCTAAAGGCTTTAGTTGAAATTGGCTGGTAAAGAAAGGGGAAATTTCCATTCCAGGGAAAAGATAGTGATAAAGAGTAAGTAATAATGTTAACATGGGTTTAATTAAAAAAAATTAAAAGGGAATTGAATAGTCATCTGAGAAAGGGAAGTTTTTTTTGCCAAATATCTCATTAAATCATTCAGCAATAAGGCAAGTTATTGATATATTCATTGTTCACTACTGGGGATTAAATTCAGATGATCATCAATGATAAACCAATTGCAATGTTGTTTTCCGAAAGTGAAAGCAATCTCTTTGGGTTACTCCTTAGTGAGAAAATAATGAAAAGAACATTACTTATCTGCTATGTAATTTGATTAATTATCTGAATTTGAAAGAGGTTCTGATAAGAAATAGGACTGGACAGATAATTTCATTTTAGAATCTTTGAATTAACTTCTGCCTTTATATAGTTAAGTAGTGATACATTCTAAGGACTACTTCTATATTTTTACAATAAATTATGTTAAAAACTCTTCTCAGAAAGCAGAATCATTTAAACACACTTTAGAATTTCTAATTGTTCTTTACTTATACAAATCTATTTGTGCTTTTGATTTGTTACAATATTAAATCATCAGTTACCATGCTGAATCTCTTTTTTTTTTTTTACCATGCTGAATCTCTAATTTAGAGTAATATATTAATACAGATATAAAACTTAACTACAATTGCCCTCATCTCTGGATACTGAGTTATTCTTTATTAAAGTGAGAATCTGAATTATAAATATAGAACTTGATAGAGGCTTTAATGTTTTAATTATGAATAGAATCTTTAAAGTGTTTATAAATGTTTGAGTAACCTAACAGGTTAACTATGAAATTGCTATATGCAGCTAGAAGTAGCAAACCAAAGCTGACTATTCTTCCTTCTTGTAACAACTTAGATTTTCATAGACTGTACCTTGTTCATCCTCCCCCTTTGAATGAATGCCTCTTTTTCCCTTCATCTGCCATACACGGAAACCTACCCATTTTGTCTTTTTAACATGTTATATTTTCTATTAAACATTTATTCCATTCAATCAGGTGTAATATCTTATCTCTGAGCCCACAACTATTTCAGGTGTACTTTTCATAGAGGAGCACTTATATTACGGCTTAGCTTATATTTATTTATGTACTTACCTAACTTCCCTCCCCCAATGTATTTTTTTATTGTTTTATTACTTTGTCTTCTATCTTGTTAACTATAATCCCTCCAATCGACCTCCTTACCTCTTTGCCCCTACCCAGTTTTTGAATTGAAATGCTAAATTTTAGAAGGCTGCAACCATTTTAAAAATTATTTCTATGATGCTCATGCATTTTATTAAATATGCATATTAGCAGACTTAAAATGGTAAAAGTAATTCTACTTATAAATTCTTTAGGGGAGGCACTAAATCTTTGTGCTCTGAAAAAAATTTTAAATTGGTAAATTTTTTATTTTATTTTTAAAATCACAGTTACTGATTTAAGGCAATGCAAATATTATCTTTTTAAAAGCCTCTCAATGGTTAAATTACGGTATTTTCCTTTGCATTATATGCATGTAGGAAAAAATATATATTCTGTAGAATTGAATTTTAAGTAGTAGACACAAAATAACTTTGAAATAATATCCTAAATGAAATATCTATTTTATTTTCTCTTTCTAACTCAAAGAAATAAATGGTCTCAGTGTATAGAAGCTATTCTAATCCATTAAAATTTTATTTTTATATTATTTAAACACCTACTGTACATGACAAAATATACTTCTATGGCTGCATTTTATAGTTTTTCAAAGTAGGATTATGGTTTTATTTAGAATGTATTTTTCTAGTTGACAAAGGAATACCTTTTAATCCAGATACAGATTTTTTTTTTTTTTAATATTAGGCTATTTCTTTTCATACTACCTGATTGGTTTAATAAACCTGATGTAACAAATATAAACTATCTGTAATTTCTTCAAGTGTAACTAATTCAGAATAATAAAAGAAATAGTTGTACCCTTTCATGTGACATTGCTTGTCTTTCTGGGTGCATCACTCGGCTATATTAAAAATAAATTTTATATTAGTCAGAATTATATAATTGCTGTGCTAACTTACACAAGTTAAGATCAGGTATTATTTCATGACAATATATAGCAAATAAGACCTAATAAAACTTTTTATTAGGTTTCATACATATGTTTCAATTTGTCATGAAAGAATGTCCTCACTTCTATACTAGATGGCTGGTTTTATAAGCTAGTATCTTGCTTTCTAGAATGAAATCCATTTTATTTTATTTTATTTTTTTAAAGATTTTATTTAATTATTTGAGAGAGAGACAGACAGCAAGAGAGAGCACAAGCACGGAGGAGAGGGAGAAGCAGGCTCCCCGCCGAGCAGGGAGCCTGATGTGGACTCGATCCCAGGACCCTGGGATCGTGACCCAAGCCGAAGGCAGATGCCCAACCAACTGAGCCACCCAGGTTCCCAATGAAATCCATTTTAATGTAATAATATTCAAGTGTAAATCTTCTCTGCTATTATTTAATTGGTCACTACCTTATTTCTCAAAATAGGCCTTTAATTTCGACTGTCTTAATCACCAAATCATTTGAAAATTAAGGAAACTCATTTGGTCATTCTACAAATGAGCATGAAATGACTCTACTAAAAGATTGTATATAATGTCCAGTCACAACACTTAGGAATAAGTTAACACTATTTTCTTAGCCATATATACATTTATACCTATATATGCATAGATTATCTCTAGAACAAATCACAAATAACACTTAACAATGGACATTTCTGAAGAGGATATCTGGGAACTTAGGGTAGAAGGAAGACTTCCTTTTTAGTAATTTGAATTATAGTAATAATAATTTGAATATCATGTGTTTTATTTGTGACAATTTTTATATTAAAATGTAGGGGTGCCTGGTTGGCTCAGTCATTAAGCTTCTGCCTTCGGCTCAGGTCATGATCCCAGAGTCCTGGGATCGAGTCCCACATTGGGCTCCCTGCTCGGCGGGAAGCCTGCTTCTCCCTCTCCCACTCCCCCTGCTTGTGTTCCCTCTCTCGCTGTGTCTCTCTCTGTCAAATAAATGAATAAAATCTTTAAAAAAAAGTAAATGTAATGTATACACAGTTCTATATTATTCATATAGAGACTCCTTGTTCTGTTTGATGGCAGCAGGGAATCCTGTTGTGTCAATTATCATAATTTATTTCACCAATACTTTCCCAGTGGGCATTTAGGTATTTTCCAATCATTTACTGTTATAAACAGTGTTATCCAATCAATATGTTTCTGTGAGGGTGGATTGCTAGATTAGAAATCTGTATCAAAGGAAGAGAAATAGATTTTTACATTTTTAATAAACTTTGCTAATTATTTTTTATGGAAATTGATCACTTATGACCTGAGTTGAAAATACACTCTTACCACCCACAGTCTGTGCCATTTGTCTCCTTATTATTTTAATGTAAAATCTTTAAAAATTTTTTTGCATTTAAATTTAAAGATTTTTCTCATTAATAACTCATAAGCTGTTTTTTCTTTGTCATTCTTAAAAAGGCCTTCCCACTGCATGTTAACTAATTTTAAAAATAAATTTCTCCCATGTGTTCCTTATACTACATTTTTTTTATGTTTTACTTTTAAACATTTGAACTATCTGGAATTTATTTTGTTACCATGTACAAAAGTAGGTAGAATTTTTTTTTGATACTTACCAGTTATCCCACATCACTTAATAAGGAACATTGTCCAACTTTTTAAATGTCACCCTTTTTTTTTTTTTTTTTTGGAAGCAAATTCTGGTATGTAGTTGAGATCTATTTCTGGACTTTCTATATCATTCCATTAATTTGGCAGTGTATTTTACCCCTGAAAAAAATACTTTCTCTGAAATATTAAGAATATTAAGAAATATTAAGAATAAGAAAATAATAAGAGCAAAAAAAATTGAATATGAAAGAAGTCTAACATTTCTCCTTATTTGTGTAAGACAGAGTCTATGAAGTATTACTAGTAATATTTGTAATGACCATGACCATAAGATAGATAAGAAGAGAAAGTCTATTACAAGTGGGTCATTGGTCAAGTAAGAGCATTATAAGGCTACAATACGAATGTTCACGTCAGAAAAATGCTTAACCTGTTAATGTTCAACAGCAGCTCTCTTGGTATTTTGACAGCAGAGTATCTGGTGTGCTGCACCTCCGGATCCTCCTTCCTGATGTCAGTAGCACCCCACCCCCAACCCTGCACTGGGACAAGCAAATAAAAATGCCCTTTCCTAACCCCTCTTCCTACTTCTCATATTTCTAAGCATCTCCCAGAAACCGATATATCCCTTGGTTGCAAACAATGTAGTAATATTGGAGTTGGATTATTATTAAAAGAAAACAGCACTTACCTTTTAAAAATAAAAGAAGAACTGTCGGTAGAGCATCAGACTTTTAATCTGAGGGTCCAGGGTTCAAGTCCCTGTTCGGGCGTCTGTGGCTTTGGGCGCCTGGGTGGCTCAGTCAGTTAAGCGACTGCCTTCGGCTCAGGTCATGATCCTGGAGTCCCAGGATTGAGTCCCACATCAGGCTTCCAGCTCGGCAGGAAGTCTGCTTCTCCCTCTGACCCTCCTCCCCTCATGCTCTCTCTCTCTCTCATTCTCTCTCTCAAATAAATAAATAAAATCTTTAAAAAAAAAATAAAAAAATAAAAGAAGAACCATATTGACTACAAAGGCATAGAACATTCCACTAAAAAGGAGGTAAACATGAGGGTGGGCTACAATTTAGGGTTGTTTTTAAAATGAGTGACACCATCTGCCTTTGCCAGGAATTCAGCCAGCCCAAGTTGATGTCAAGGATTAGAAACTTTGTTATTATGCTTCCATAAATACTGATGCTTGAGAAGCACTAATCAGATCATCAGTTTTTGAAACCACTGTCTCATAACAAGTATTCTGCAATTTGTGTTACAATGAAATCAAAATTCAAAAAATCTCAGTGGAGGGAAACACATTTCCTTTCAGCATTGTTTCATCCTTATCTACAAGGATGGTTAACAATAGGTTAAAACGCTATTCTTCCGAGATAAGAAAATGTTGCTTACAAAAGTTACCACTTAAGATTCCAGACAATGGGCAGAAAGAAAAGCAAAAAGAGCGATTAAAAAACTAACAGTTACTAAATTTATCCATAATGACGCTGATTTCTATGGGGGTTCCTGGTATTTCGTTCTCATGCTTTTTGACATTATTAGGATTCATGCTGGCACCAGGCACCAGATCTACCATTCAGATTACTGAAGAATTTCCCACTTTGACCATAAAATAAATGGGACAACTTTACTTGACAGTCACCGAGATTTACTTATGGTGATTGCTATAACACACTGAAAAGTAATTTGGAAATATTGGTATCTATCAACAATCTTCAATTATTCACAGCTTTCAATCAGTATTCTTACCATTCATAATAAATGGAAGAAAATATTCCAAAATTTGTGAAAACAAATGCATTTAGGTATTCATCTAGCTTTTTGTACAAAAGCAAATTAAAAGTACAATAATGAATTTTGTTAAGTTCTGAGGTATTATTTGGGTGAGAAATTTGTAAATATTGATGGTCATGAGACAATACCATAGTGAAATCCAGTTTAAGAGAAAGGAATTATGGGGCTCCTGGATGGCTCAGTCCATTAAGCATCTGCTTTCAGCTTAGGTCATGATCTTGGTTGGGGTCCTGGGATCAAGGGCTCCCTGCTCAGTGGGGAGTCTGCCTCTCCCTCTTCCTCTGCCCCCCCCTCCCCCAGCTCTCCTGTGTGCATGCTCTCTCTCAAATAAATAAAATATCAAAAAAAAAAAAAAAGATTTAAGAATGTATACAGACCAACTATGTTTAAAAAAATCCATGCATGCCAAAAAGCAAATACATGTGAAAATGGAAATGCAAAATTTTTGCTGAGAGTTTTGAATTAAAGTGATAATTTGGGGCTTAACTGGGGTTTTTCATTATAAATATATTTAAAAATATAGACTATTTGGATTCTTAACTGTAGAGAACAAACTGATGGTTACCAGAGGGGAGGGGTGGGGGTGGAGGATGGGTGAAACAGGTGAAGAGAATTAAGAGTACCGTTATCATGATGAGCACTGAGCAATGTATAAAATTGCTGAATCACTAATATAACAGTGTATATTAAGTATATTGGAGTTAAAATTTTAAAAAATATATAGAACTTTTATAATTTGAACACATTAGAAATATTCCTGTATATGATATCCCTTTCTCTTCTAGCTTTGCTAAGGCTCTTTAGAGCCTTTTACAAACATCAAACAGCTAGAGAGTGATAACAACAAGATCAACTAACTGGGAACTAGAAGCCTGAATTCTGTAAGCAAACCATTTGAATCTCAGAATGTCATATTCTTAACTATAAAAAAAAAAATTAAAAGAAAAGAAAAAGTTAAAAAATCAAATTGGATAACCCTTATAGTTCCTCTCAGCTTAGTCAAATTATGTAAGGTAACACATTCAATGGATTTGGTACATGCATAACAAATACAAGATATTTGCTTACTGTCCTTGGCTCTATTCTCTTTACTGTATCTCTGGTAAAACCTACACAAAGTTAAATTGAAATAGCCCACTGACAAAAGAGCGGGTTAAAACCCAAAACTCTGTCTCTCCCAACATTTTCACTCCTATATCATTTATTTCCAAATTAGTAAGGGTGGGACTGTAGGACTGTTAGTATGGGCCTGGATAGACAAAAAAGTCACGTTTCTGTTAGCTAAACAATATATGGCCAGGAAAAAGAGAACACCATACGTGTTTCCAGAACAGAAAAACTATGCTGGAAATAGAGGTGGAGAGGAAAGTAACTTGTTTTATTTTTATATTTATATTGCCCCAGTGTCTAACAGAGATTAGCACCTGGTATTTGCCAAAAAAAAAAAAAAGCTAATAAAATTAGATGTGTAACTAAAGGGCTAGCACAGTTTTTGAAACATAAGAGTTGTTCTATAAATGTTAACTATTATTATTGTAAGTAGTGAAAGAACAATGACATATCTTGAGAAAAATGTGCTTCCATACTAGATTCAAAATGAACATACCTCTTTCCCTTCCTGCAAATTAATTCTTTCCTTGTTATAATTTAAGCATCTTGGAAAGCACATATCATAAATGTCTATCATTCAGCACAAATACACTGGTACTCTAACAGATACATATAAAGTAAGGTTTTTCCATTCCAAATCCTATTTTTTAAAGGTTGTGGGTTTTCTCCCAACACTAAGTAGCAATTTTCATACCTCAGACAAGAGAGTAGAAAAAGTCTTAGACCTTTTTGGAACTGAAACGAAAATTTTAAAATGCTTCTCAGCATTACCTTCTGTGTATGTGAAATTTTCATGAATCACTCTCCTCTAGTTATGTGCAGGTATTTGATATGTGATTTTAATGATTTTTCTTTTTTAAGTATAGATCATTGACTGAAAAACTAAAAATTACCTTAAGGGCAAAGAGCCCAAAAATGAAAAATGAACTAGTGGGCTATATCACAATACAACCACACTACCCACTCCCGAATTCATCTTCCAATAAAATGTACAAATGTCAGCTAAAAGTAGGACAGACTAGAGAGGAAAATGCCCTTGGGTTGGATATTTAAGTTTGAGGCCATCCTGAGCCATGAGTCTTTCTGTGGTAATTCCCAAACCTGTTTCCACAACAGAATCACAGAGACTATTTATTTAAAAAACAGATTCCTGAACTTCACCGTGGAGAATTTGATTGAGGAAGTCTGAAATGTGGCCCCATCTTTTGTGTTTTTAAATAGCCACCCAAAGGATTCTAAAGCAATGCCATTCCAGTGCGGTTTATTGATTCTAGCAGAGCTGGTGAGTAACTAAGGACTTTTCACCAAGCTAAAATGAAAGGATGTGAAGAGCAAGCATTCTCAAGATGACCAAAAGAGGTCGTGGGCTTTGAAAAGATGTAAAAGATTCTAGGGTCCCAAGCCAAAGGCTATTAGAAAATAGAACCTTATTAAAAGCTCCAGAGACTGTGGGTGCCCAAGGACAGAGGGTTACTGTTTTATTTCTAGATAAGGTGCTTAATCTGAGGTGAAAATGATAGAAGAAATTAGGCTATTGTGGGGACTACAGCTATCATGAGAGTACTACGGCTATTTTTGCTGTGCCTTATGCTCTTTTCCTCAAATATGCCCGTAAGAGGGCTTGCATATATATTTTTTAAAGATTTTATTTATTTATTTATTTATTTATTTATTTATTTATTTATTTATTTATTT
>NW_023270739.1:29934505-29952533 GCF_011800145.1 Mirounga leonina
TTTATTTATTTATTTATTTATTTATTTATTTATTTATTTATTTATTTGACAGAGAGAGAGAGAGCACAAGCAGAGGAGAGTGGCAAGCAGAGGGAGAAGCAGGCTCCCAGCTGAGCAGGGAACCTGACACTGGACTCAATCCCAGGACCCCGGAATCATGACCTGGGCTGAAGGCAGATGCCTAACCCACTGAGCCACCTACGTGCCCCAAGAGGTGTTTCATTCTTGCATATTAAGAATAATAAACTGTCGAAAAACATTGTGTTTTCTTGGCGCAAATTAAATGTGATTTCTCCTCCAAAATAGCTAGGACAGTTTTCATCCAAGAAGCCATGTAGATTCAGTTCAAATTTGGGCTCCAGCCTTTGTTACCTGTATGATTGTAGTCATATTATTCAGCCATTCTGTGCCTGAATTTCCTCTACTGGAAAATTGAGATAATATTTGACTTTCTGGAATGTTTTAAGGATAAGAGATCTAGCACAAAAAACCCTAGCATGGCATCTAGCACAGAGTAGGCTTTTATTATTATAATTATTATTACTATCATATTTTTTATCTTATTACTTTTTAATATGTTAGTGATAAGAATAGAAGCATGCAGATTTCTATTTATGTCAAAATTACTTAAATGTTCATCAGTTTGAAGAGTAGGTTATACTGCAGTTTTTGCTACCAGTTTTGGGGGATTATTTACAGAGTATTTATTCATCTCATTGTCACTTCAGTTGGGTATTTATTTATTTATTTATTTGAGAGAGAGAGAATGAGAGACAGAGAGCATGAGAGGGAGGAGGGTCAGAGGGAGAAGCAGACTCCCTGCCGAGCAGGGAGCCCGATGCGGGACTCGATCCAGGGACTCCAGGATCATGACCTGAGCCAAAGGCAGTCGCTTAACCAACTGAGCCACCCAGGCGCCCACTTCAGTTGGGTATTTATGCAATTTGCACCACATTGTAAAAATTCACTTAAAATACTTTGTTACAACCTAGTATTGAAATAAAAAAATTGTGTGTGGAAAAAAAATAGAAAATAACAATATAATACATGTTTTACAAACAATGCATGTAATTTTTCTTGGAGGGTGACCACTTCCCTTGAGGCAACAACCAAAGTTTTATACACTCTAATAAGTCAAGATAAACTTGCACTATATTTGATCACTGAGACACATTATGAAGGGATTGCCTATTTAGGAAACAGACAATTGCAATTAAAGGTAATAAAAATTGCCAAGTATCTCAAAAGAGAGCACAGAATTTTCCAAGTGAAGAGATGCTGGTGTGCGTAGCTTATGTGTCATGGAGACTATCCCTCAGGCACTAAACAATATTTTGTCAAAAACATCAGACTGATTTTCAGGAAAAATTAATGCCCAGCAATATTTAATTTAATCATGTTAAGGAATCAAGTTAAAACAGAAAGTGCCGATTGTGTTTATCCTGTGTTTTTTTTTCAAGATTAAGAGATGAGTTTTATAAATATTTGTTATGAAAACCAGCATTTTATATACATGTGAACTAGTCATAATTACCAAGGCTCAAAAGTGATCTAGAACAATTTAGGGATGTTTAATGGGAAGATGTAGACCTAAACTTCTGTTATAACAGAAAAAGACAGTGATAGAATTGTTGGCTAAAAATGCTATAGCATGCAGAGTTTCTTTTATTCCTCAAAAACTTATTGGGCAAATAAGTATAGTACATTTTATTTTATAATGAACATCTTATAGTAGATAACACCAAGGATGACATAATCAAGATCCCAATTTCCAAAAGAAGCATCTTCCTCTAATTTCACTTCACTTTAGTTGAGCTAGGGAGAACATTCGTGACCGAACTGAGGCCTGGAAGGAATTACACAATGGTTGTGGTACAATTAGAGACCAGATCCGACCTTTATCTTAATGTCACAATTTTAAAGATTGTTTTAGCAGTCAATATGTTGGAGATACAAGGGATAAAAATACCCTAGAGGAAAAATTACATGACTATTATCTTGTAAGCCAAATATCAATTACAATGATTGAGAATGAAGAATTACCAAATTACAATAAAAAGATAAAATTATCGACTTATTTTGAACTTAAAATATTTCAGACTTGTCATATAGATACAAATAAATAGGCGACTATTTTGTAGATAATGGAATTGGAGTATGTGATAAGAGTTAAATCCTTGTTAACAATCATGTGTCATTCCAAGTAGACCTTTACAGCCTTTCATGTGGGCCTCTGTCACCATGCAAGCTCAATTGAAACTGGCTCTGTAAGCCTCTGTCTCCACCTTATTGCACTTAATATCACCATTACCTGAGATCATGGGTGGTCACAACTTTATGCTTTACCCCATTATCTAAAAATCATAATTCAAGCCCATGCTTAGTATTCATCATTCCTTGTAAATACAGATTAAATGAGCCTTGAAGAGTGTGTGTTTTCTCTATGCTAAGTGAGTAATGAGTTTTTATGCATTATGCCAGGGGAATTTTCTAGAATGGTAGAACAAGAACACACAAGTCGGAGACAGAAAAAAAAAAAATGGTTATAACTTTCCCAGGCAATCAGTGCTTAATTGTCAAGCCTGTGAATCACCTGGTTGCTGCTTTCTCTTCATCTTGCCTGCAGTTTGAGGGAGGTAAGAGTGAACTAGCTTCTCTAAAACGGTTACCCAGATATCTGTTATCCAAACTGAAATCCTCAAGATCTCCTTAGACTCCCCACTCTACGAAATCCTCATATGCAATGTTTCCAAATCTATTTGACACCCATGTATTTCTCAAAAATCCCATCTTTCTTTAATCCTGGTCTCACGGTAGTTGGCATCTGAAACAAACTTAAGAGTTCATGTACTCCAAATGCCTCATCTTATAAAAAGTAAACAGAGTCCCAGACAACTGAAGTTTTATCATTAATGGTGGAATTATGACTGAGATTCAGGCCTTTGAATTCACAAGAGTGTCCTTTTTTCTTTTTTTTTTTTTTTAAAGATTTTATTTATTTATTTGACAGAGAGAGACACAGCGAGAGAGGGAACACAAGCAGGGGGAGTGGGAGAGGGAGAAGCAGGCTTCCCGCCAAGCAGGGAGCCTGATGTGGGGCTCGATCCCAGGACCCTGGGATCATGACCTGAGCCGTAGGCAGATGCTTAACGACTGAGTCACCCAGGTGCCCCTGTCCTTTTTTCTTCTTCCACATATTGCCTCTAGGAAAGTGGATTCCTTATAGTCTTTGCAATCGTGTAATGCTTGGTGTTCCAATTCTAATTTTCCAAGAATATTTACCTTACTGTCACTTTCTTTAGAGGAAAACACACACACACACACACACACACACACCAAACCCAGAACGGAGAGCAAAGTATTGTGTAGCCCTGGAAAGCTAGAGCCTGGATCAAATCCTTCTGTAACTCACCCCAAATAGCCCTAGGAGCAACAATGGTCAGGGCACTATCATCTTTACCTTTTCATCCTTAGTCACTAGAAAAATGCCTAGAGTTGACAAGTATTTAATGAATATTGGTTGAGTTCAAGCTACCTCAGTCAGTGACAACTAGTTGCACAATTAGAAGGAGGCTGTCTTCCCACCTGTCTCAAAAAGCCATTTACATTTTCCTGTGCATCTACTACGGGAAAATCAGCAGCAGTTCCCATAGAAGCTGAAGAGGGATTGTTTCTGAATTGGGCAATCTTTACAGATGCATTATTCTATATTTAGTATTGATTTCAAAATGTTTTGTGGTTGTTTGTTGCCTTATTGCAGTGAACGTATTTTATAGAATCCCCGACAAAAATGTCTAGCATTCGAATATAGCTCCCCTTCATTACGAGTTTGCGTTACCAGTCTCTTCAGTGAAATATATTTATTTACTTCAGGCCTATGAAGCCCCACCAAACAAATCCTCTCATTTATGCATTTGCTAAACAAATGTTTGCTGCTAGAGACTCTGAGCCTTGTCAGGCCTTTTATCCATGAGGAGGGAATGACACAGGGACACTCGGGACGTTACCTGTGAAGCCCCCCTCCGCAGCTTCAGTCACTGTGAGGAGGGAACCTGCCTGCTCCCCCCACCCTGCCCTTTCTGCCACCCCCCAGGGATGGAAGAGTTTACCCAAGGTGACAAATCTCCAAAGCAATTTGTTTACATAGGCTCTCCTGGTAACCCCTCATCATAGATAATTGAGAGTTTACTGTACTCTGATTATGATAAGACATCTCCAGGCTTGGTTCTGAAACTTAATGCACACAACGCCTAGGGATGGGTGAAGAAGCTGAACTTGGTTGGGTCTCAACTCCAGGTAGCACATTCAGCAAGAGGGGCAGGGGAGGAAGGGTAGGTCGTATCGTGTGTAATGAATGATACATAAACATAAAACTATGACTAATCAGAAGAATGATAAGAATACATTAAATATTAGAAATCTGGGAAGAAACACCTATACAATATTTACAGTATATACAATGATCTTATTTTATAGATAGTAGTTCTTTGAAATTTTATAAAAGCCTTAAAATATCTCTATATATGATAATGTCCTACCATCATAACTCACATGGAAGACAGTTAAAAGAGAATTTACCTATATTTTAGAGATTTTTTTTAAAAGATTTTATTTATTTATTTGACAGAGAGAGAGAGAGCGAGTACACAGCAGGGGGAGCAGCAGATGGAGAAGCAGAAGCAGGCTCCCCACTGAGCAGGTAGTCCATGCTTCCTTCCTTCCATCCTTCCTTCCTTCCTTTTGTGTTTTCTTTTTAAATACTAAAAGTTAGGTGGCTTTTTTTTAATCTACATATTAAGAGCTCCCATGAGATCCTTCACAATTTAAACTTGCAAGATTTTGATTTGTACTTTAATAGAAGGTTTCATAATTTCTTTAGCAAAATCCACTCAACAAATATTGGATGATCCTAACAATGAATATAATACATGTTAAGTACTATGGTGGATACAAAAGAAATATAATTCACAATAGGGGTGCAGTTTCCTAAGAGCTTACTGAAGAAGCAAGATGTACAGCCATAAAAGAGTTGAATGATGAATAACAGAAAGAAACATGACAGAAATGTAAAGAGGCCTATATGGGAGGGAAAATCTCTTAGGAAAGAAAACTAACATTTTGAAGATCTATATTTAGCTAGGGACTTTGCAATCATTATCTCATATTTCAATTTCACAACTCTGAGAGATAGATATCCTCTCAACCATATAGATAAAAACAAACAAAAAACTGAGGCCAAAAGAGAAAAAGCAAATTTCCCATGATAACATGTCAGATTTAAAACTAAATGAGTGAGTCAAAAATCTCATTTTGGATCTTGAAGGCCACGTGGAAAGTTATAACTAGAGAGAAAAAACATAAGCAAAGGAATAAAAGATTAATGAATGAGCAAGAGATCTGAGGAGTCTAGATTGACTAGAGGAAACATACTTAGAAAAAGTGAAAAAAATGTTGCATTTGTTTATATTTGATTTTTTTAAAAAGAGTTTATTTATTTGAAAGAGATAAATATAGGTGCCCCTATATTTGATTTGGATAGGCAATAAGTTGGCAATAACACGATTAAGAAATTTTGAGGGGCCCCTGAGTGGCTCAGTTGGTTGAGTGGCTGCCTTTGGCTCAGGTCATGGTCCCGGGGTCCTGCATCGGGCTCCCCCCTGCTTCTCCCTCTCCCTCTGCCTGCCGCTCCCCCGCTTGTGCTCTGTCAAATAAATAAATAAAATCTTAAAAGTTATATATGTGTATATATAAAATTGTAAATCAATCAGGGCAGTACAATCAAGAACAGATAAAAGATTTAAGATTCTGATTTGCTGATTTTAAGGCACTGTTAGGATTGAAAAATTCATTGCTATAACAAAGAGAAAATACACAGAGCAGTGGCCTTAAGCCTAAGCTGTTTATTATAATGACTTTAAAAAGAGTTTCAACTGGTTATATTGATAAATAAACCCAAGGTGGAGGAAAGAAGGAAAAGGTACATTGAACTATGGACTATGATGTCTAGTGACTGGGAGTCTGTTCAATCAAGGAAAGAAGTGAGACAAGTGGGATAGAAGAGGTAATAAAAGAAATATTTCAGAGTTTAGGATTAAGCAGTAGAAACTGATGTTGAAATACCTTAGGGACTAAAGAGTAAAGGCTCCTGAATTTAAAGAGTTCAGAGTCACGTGAAGCTATCATGTTAGAAAATTTGCATTAGGCTAAGAGTCTTATGTAGACAGACCACTAAATAAAAGCTATGAAAGGAAATGTGCCACGCATTCAAAAAGAATAGTTTCTTATTTTTACACAAGTATATTTGTCAGGAATTGTTCCCTGAAATACTAGTCAGATCTTTTAAATCTAAGGAATGAAGGAGTTCCTTGGCCAAAAGTTTGGGGAACTATTTCATCCTACTTTTCATTACTGGATATTTGCAATGTACATTAGTATATGAAGAGATCTAAAATGTCTGTGTTAAGAACAAAAGAAATACACAATAAGAAACAACAATGACAACAAATAACCTCCTTTACTTAAGATACCTATGTCCAAACTTACTTGGTTACTAAACTTTTTTTTTTTCTGTTGCACCTAAAAAGATCCACTAAAATAGCATTTTATGAAACATTTTAGGAAACACTGGCTTACCTAATCCAAATTAAATTGTAGTTTTAGCAGTTATTTTCTCATATTCATTGAGAAGTAATTAAATTCATCTGGAATCTTTTTTTTCCAATTTTACTTTACTTATCAAGTAGTCAGCTAATTCCTATTTTGCTTTAACCTCACTCACTAGACAAAGCTTCGGTTCCATTACATTTGATTTTACATGAGTTGAAGCATACATTCATGTATTAGCATCAGAGGAATATACAAATACTCATATTTCTAAGATAATGAAACAGTTATTAATAGGTTAGTGTTTGCCTCAAAATGTTCATGACCAGAGAAACAGAACGGATACTACAGTAACAAGAATTCATAGAAGAACATGTTAACAGGTCCATCAACTACAATTTTTTTCTATGCAACTGCACACACACGCACACACACAAAATATATATAATGCATGTGTGTATATTGATTTATGTAAATATAGAGGAAAAAAACTAGAAGAACATACATCAGAATAGTAACAGGTGTCCAATGTAGAAACTGGTTTTAATTTTTTCATTTGACCCAATTATATATTCTAGGTTTTCTACAGTGAAAATATGCTCTACCTACAATAAAAAAATAAAATTAAAAAATCAACTTGGTTGGGCGCCTGGGTGGCTCAGTTGGTTAAGTGACTGCCTTCCGCTCGGGTCATGATCCTGGAGTCCCGGGATCGAGTCCCGCGTCGGGCTCCCTGCTCGGCGGGGAGTCTGCTTCTCCCTCTGACCCTCTCCCCTCTCATGCTGTTTCTCTCTCTCTCTCTTAAATAAATAAATAAAATCTTAAAAAAAAAAAAATCAACTTGGTCAATTTGTTCCACTGATCACAAGAGAAGTTCCTCCCTGGCTTTAAAAGGCTAATTCATGTTCTCATAGAAAATAAACAAACATCTGAACACGAATATGAGCCTGTGCAAGCTGCAGGTCCACATCTGGGTCACGAGGCAATCTAGTTGGTATTATATATAATATTATGTTGTCTCAAGTCTAGACATATGCTGAAATGTATGATTATAATTAGGTTTGGAAAAGATGAAATCTTATATGCAAACTTGTTCAATGTGTTTTAAAAACAATGTGGGAGGAGTGCCTGGGCGGCTCAGTTGGTTAAGTGTCTGACTCTAGATTTTGGCTCAGGTCATGATCTCAGGGTTGTGAGATCAGGCTCTGCGCTGGGCATGGAGGGTGCTTAAGAGTCTCTCTCTCTCCCTCTCCCCCTGCCCCTTCCCCACCTCTCTCCCTCTCTGAACAAAAACAATGTGGGAAGTGAGAAACACATATTCCTTTCTGGTGAACAATAACCCAAATGTAGGTTAACATTTCTTAAAAGAATAATTGGAAATCAAGTATTTTGCTAGGTTCAGCAATATAAAATTACTACTATTAAACCACTTTTCACTTAAGAGATTTACAATTTCACTTGGCTCAAACTAACACTTGAACATGCATGAGATCAGGAAGTCAATCATTTACAATAGAATATATCTGCTGAATTGAGAGCTAGTTCCTGTGTAGAAAATAACTTGAAAAAAGAAAATAAGTGCTTTTGTTGTTCAGGACTGACAGTCATTCTGTTGCTTTCTCTTTTCTATTTTCTTATATCTTACAGTAAGGACTTCCAAGGATAAATAATTAATAGTTTGACTTGCATTATATTGAAGACACATAATTAAGCTCCAGGGTATAGTTATACATGCAGACATTTCACTAAGTCATGGAGGAAAGAAATATAGTAGTTTTCTTTCAGGAATCTAGTGAGATGAAAAGTATTCCTCCAGGTTACAACAAACCTTTAATTACATAAAGATGCAACTCACCGGTAGGAGAAAGGGGCACAGAAATTGCTTTCTTTCTAGCACGAGATGATCTTAAAATCATGACTCTGTCTGTTTTCATTCCTCACCCGCTGAAAACTGAGTATATTTTACTTGATCCCATAAGCTCTTTCTAGTCAAGATATTAACCACCCACTTCTTTCATGAAGGTTTAGAGACAGAAATTCTAAGTTAATGATGCTAGTTTTGTGACTTCTAAATTGCATTAGCTTTAGTTCCAGCCAATTCTTTTTCTCCAAGAACAAGCTCCTTTTGAGTTTCTTAGTTTTACAAATGACCTACTATTGTGTTGTAAAATAAATGTTCCTAGGGAACTTTGTTGAAGGATAACAGTAAAGCCTTGGTGGTCTTTGGCATTGTTGTTGTTGTTGTTGTTGTTTGGAACATAAAGTCTTAATTACATAAAAAAGAAGAAGAAAAGTTAATATATCACTCTGAGAAAAAAAAAAATTCCAGTAAATTAAAGGAAAACAATGGTGAGTCAGAAAAAAAAAAAAATAGTGGTCATAAAATTAGGTGAGAGATTATGTAGGCAAAGACTAATCTCAATGATGTGCCAAAACCAAAAACAGAATAAATAATCAAAAAGGCCCTAGAAGAGATAGGAAATGGAAAGCTCCCCAGATAAGCAATTTCTTTTAGAAACAATAAAATAGATTATGTGGGAAACCAACTGAGCATGATAAGTAATTCAAAGCAATATTTAACCTTTACATGTAATATGTGATGGAATGATTTATCTAACATCCCCTATATTAAAAAAGAAAAGAAAAAACTTTCAAGAAGTTTTGATTATTCTTAGATCTGGGTGATGATGCCTTTGAGGGTTAAGAAAAAATTTATTTTGGAAGAAACTGTACTTTGTTAATGATAAATTGCTGCACTGACTAAATAAATAAATAAATAAATAAATAAGTTTAAGAAACACCAGGAAAAAAAGGTATCTTTCAAGTTCCATGAACAAATAAATTCATGCAAAATTACTTTATCTGATTATTTATCAATTGCAGCATAACAAATTATTTCAAAACTTAGCAGACTAAAAACAAAGCAAATTTATTATTTCACAGCTTCTATGGGTCATCAACCTGGGGAGCTAGGTCCTCTCCTTCAGAGGTTCTCACAAAGCTGGGTGCAGGTAACAGGGTGCAGAGCTTTTCAGAGAGAACAGAAAGTACATACCCTGAGCTGTGGGCATGCGTGATATGTTCACAGAACAACTGGGAAGAGCGGGTGGTTGGAAGCATGATGAAGAGAATTCAGTAATTGGGAATCTGAGAGGTAACTGCTAGGTTATGCAGGTATGATAGGTCACCGTACAAGCTACAGTTTCTCTAAATAAGCTGAGAAGACATAGGAGGGACAAAACCTAAGCTATGTTTTAAGAGGATCCCTATGACACTGAATGTAGATCAAAAAGCTGGAGGTGGGGTCATTAAAAAACAATGACTAGTTAAGAATCTACTGAAATATTTCAAGTGAGAAATGGAGGTTGACTGTAGGTGATAGCAGTGGAGGTAATGAGGGCTAATCAAATGCGAAATGTGCTGATGTCATGGTGAACTTTTTATTGAAAAATTAGATGTGGGGCATGAGTTAAACAAGGAGGGATTTTTTTGTTGCTATTTATTTTTTTGCAGATACTAAATTTAGTAGATGAAATTAATCCCTAATTTTACTGATGGAATTTTCATAAAAACAACTTAAACTAGATGTTTTTTACTCAAAAATATTTTTTACTCAAAAACCCCCTGAATGTTGCCTTTTTAAATTTCACACTCTTTATATGATTTAGAATTTGTTATAACTTTAAAATATTTACACATATTTTTGAAAGATTTCATTTCTCACCAAGTACTCTGTGAAGTACTCAGAAAATATTGTAAGACTGATTCACATCAATTTTCGCTGTTTATTTCTAATGAAGGAAAAAATCTTTAAAAAGTCTTGGTGGATGATGCTCACAGTATATAATTATGGTAAATGTCAAAAGCTTAAGAATCAATTCTGTATCCTGGAGTGTCATATTGACAAACTCACTCTCTTTTTTACTATTGATTTATTCTCTGTTGGACAAACATAAATAGATATAAGAGAAAGATATCTATTTTTTACAGCTGTTAAAAGTTTTAATTCCTGGAATTCATTGTTAAAAAGCAGAAACAATAAATATAAATGAGGGAATTTATAAGTAAATGGAAGCAATGACACTAACAAAGATGACAAAGTAATTTATCTAATTTGATTTATTGAATTACTTTTCCTTGGATATTCCTTTTTTATTATTTTTGTTGTTGAGAAGGTTGGCACATACCAACTGTGTGATCTTGGTAAAATTTCATCATTTGAGTACTATATCTTTCATCTGCAAAATGATTATATTGGGCTTTATGAACTGCAGTCAAACATTGTAATTCATAATTTGATTATGAGAAAAAAGTTTAACATTTACAAAAATTTATTATTTTGAAGTCTATAATTGTATATTTGTTTAAATTTGCTTTATTTTAAAAGTTTGCTAAGTCAGTTGTTAATATATTTATTCAATCATTATGTATTACTTATTGTGTTAATATTTTGTAGAATCAGACGTGAGGCACCATCATCTCCCCTCCCTCCTAAAAAAAAAACAATTTTCAGTCTTATTTGGGGAATAAAATAAATACAATACAACAGAAAATGAAAGTGCTCTGGTAGTATGCGGTCCAAGGTGGGCACTATTATTCATTAGGACTCTGTGGTTGCAAGTGACAGAAATGCAACTAACTTACTTGTAAAAAAAAAAAAAAAAAAAAAGTAGATATGTTGGAAAGACAAAAGAGAAGCTCCCACAATGGAAGGAAGTTCTATAGTAACCCTGATATCTCTGGGAACCTCAGGAGTTAGAGAGCAATTCAACTCTGTCAATATTATCTTTCCACTTGCCTTTCCTCTCTTTTTTTTTTTTTTTAAAGATTTTATTTATTTATTTGAGAGAGAATGAGAGACAGAGAGCATGAGAGGGAGGAGCGTCAGAGGGAGAAGCAGACTCCCTGCCGAGCAGAGAGCCTGATGCGGGACTCGATCCCGGGACCTCAGGATCATGACCTGAGCCGAAGGCAGTCGCTTAACCAACTGAGCCACCCAGGCGCCCCATTGCCTTTCCTCTCTACCTCACATCATCCTCTACCCTACAGACAAGCTTTTTCATCTGATGGAGAATATGCATGCTGTCTGACCTAGATTAACATGTTTCCTGTTCTATGTTCCAGGAAAAATAGAGAGTTTCTTTGTTACTACAGTAAGAAAAATATTAGAAAGGGACTCTGATTGGACAGGCTAAATCCATACTAGACCATAACCATTGCCAGCAGAGTGGGGGTACTGTGACTGGCCAGCCCAGGGCCATCTGTCTTTCTATTTCTTGTGAGAGGTAAAGAAAGGCATCTGAGAGGGAAAAAGTAACAAGAAAGCAACAATTTCCCCAGTGGCTAATGCAGAATATGCAAATTCAGAGGAAGAAATATTTGAATCTTAAGGAATGAAGAGGAAGAGGAAGAAAAGGGAATGGAAATATGAGGGCATGTTAGTGGCTTGCGGAGTACAAGAAGAAGCTGTATAGGGCACAGTGAAGAAGGTGGAGCGCTGGTGGAGGATAGTAAGAAATAGGGTTGGAAATGTGGATTGGGTCACATTATCTAAGGCCTTAATAATTCAATCTAAAGTTTTGGAATTCCCTGCCTCTGACAAAAGATGATTGAGAAAGGAGGCTAGGAGACAATCCACACAAAGCTGGTGAGGGCTTGCGGTGAGGTAGAGATTGTGGAAGGAAAGGAGTAAGGAGGAGATAAAGAGGAAGTCTGAAGTACAATAACTGGGCTTCCTGCAAAGATGTAGGGGCAAGAGAAAAGGTAAAGTCTAGAATAAATCCCCAGATGGCCAACCACACTGAGAGGATGGTACCATTGACACGGAGAGATAGAACATCAAAGGAGCAAACACAACTGACTTAGGAAAACATATTTTTTGATGACTTCAGAATATGAAATTGTCTTAGGCAGTTGCATTATAAATCTTGTTCTGTGGTTTCAACTTGGACAGCCTGGTATGGTTTCTAGTACTAATTTCTTTTGTTTTTCTATAGTTCACACATTTTGCTATTTTTTACTAAATGTAACTTTGATTGGTTTGATATAGTAGGATTCCAAATGGAAGAATTTCAATCTCTGAGTTTTACTATTCAAAATCTTCGAACAGGGAAAAGGGCATGAAATGGTATCAAAAGCCTTACTAGTTGATTCTAGCATGGGATTAAATATTATGATTACTTGTGTGACTTAAGACCGATTAATCATTTTTTAAATTGGGTTATTTTATCCGTAGAATGATAATTATAATTACCTTGAAAATTTAAATATTTTCTGAGGACAGCTGGCCCTTAAACAACATGGGTTTGGACCACACAGATCCATTTACACATGATTTTTTTTATAAATATAGCGCAGTATTATACATTTATTTTCTCTTATGCTTTTCTTAATAACATTTTCTTTTCTTTAGCTTACTTTATTGTAAGGATATAGTCTATAATACACATAACAAATAAAATATATGTTTATTGACTGTTTATTTTATCACTAAGGCTTCTGATCAACAGTAGGCTACTAGTAGTTTAGTTCTGGGGGGAGTCAAAAGTCGTATGTGGATTTTCAACTGCCTGGGTGGGCGGGGGGAGGGAGGGCAGAATTCCTGATCCCTGTATTGGTCAAGAGTCTACTGTATTTGCTTGGAGCAGACTGAGAATTGATCCTATAAAACAAAACTTCATTGAAAGTAGACTCATACAATACTCTAAAAGTAGCTGGGAAAAAGGAAGAAGAACAAGAAATTAAAAGTCTGGTCCTCAATTGCTGTCTCCTTGCATGCCCCTGGAAGGTTGGATTTTGATGGGAATCACTACACTTACTGAGTCTACTTCCTTGAGATTCGCAAATTAATCACTAGTCACCTACATATATATTTTTAAAGATTTTATTGATTTATTAGACAAAGAGAGACACAGCCAGAGAGGGAACATAAGCAAAGGGAGTGGGAGAGGGAGAAGCAGGCTTTCCACTGAGCAGGGAGCCTGATGAGGGGCTCAATCTCAGGACCCTGCGATCATGACCTGAGCCGAAGGCAGACGCTTAATGACTGAGCCATCCAGGCACCCCAGTCACCTATGTTTTTCTCTCTGCTTCAGGCTTATGCCTTAAACTTTATGTAAAATCTTTCTTCCATAGAAAGATGCTCTGGACACGTAGAATAGGGATAAAAAGTAATATGAACACACAGAGTTCATAATATGCATCAGGTACTGTTTTAGAGTGTTGTTTTTTTTATATTTTATTTATTTGAGAGACAGAGAGCACAAGCAGGGGGAGGGGCAAAAGGAGAGGGAGAAGCAGGCTTTCCACTGAGCCTGGAGCCAGATGTGGGGCTGGATCTCAGGACTCTGAGATCATGACCTGAGCCCAAGTCAGACACCCAATAGATGTGCCACCCAGGTGCCCCTGTTTTAGTGTGTTTTGCATATACACAACTATTTAACCATTTCAGTAATGCTGTGAGGTAGGTTTTTATTTTTCATTTCTGTGTTTTGGAAGGTAAGTGCACTAAGGTAGATACTTTGAGTTGTCTGAAGTTCTAAAGGCAGGGGGTTGACAGAGTCAGTGTTTGAATCCAGGTAGCTGTCTCTAAAATCCGTAGGGCTAACTGTTGTGGAATTCTGCCTCTCAACAGGCAGGATTCATGCCCCTGGGTTTCTGAGGGACAGGAAAGGCTGGTCGCTAAGGTATCCCATGGCTTTGATACATTTTAAAGTTTTATTTTTGGATGGAGCAATTAATGTTACTCACCTGCTACATTTATTTCTGGGAGGCTCTCAGCCAGAAGAGAAGAAACATTTAAATTTACTCTTACGGGGGCTTGACTATTTGGTTCCAAGCTTACTACTTCAGATAATTTTTGCTGTACATTTTTAAATTTAATCCAATGGCAGACAGTTGTGTTTGAGTAAACCTTAATTATTGGAATTAGAGAAATGGCTTCATATGCGTTATAGGCACAATGGCACTATATATTACATGGAGGTTTGTCTAAAACAAATGTTTAAAGTATGCATTGACAATGAATTATTGACAAGGTGAAACATGTATGCTTCTCAGATTAGTCCAATGTTATGGGAAAAATGAGGTAACTGATACATTTTAATTTTTTGTTATTCTCATAACAGAGAGATTCTCTGTTGTGGTGACTGTACTTATTATTTATACACTCTATTTTCAAAACCAGTCTGACCCAAAGATAGGTGGGTCTAATGTACACACTGTGCATAGATAGATATCTCTTGGTTTCTTTGCTTTTCCTTCAATGTTGTTTTGTGATGATGGCGGAGAACCTTCAAATGTTGGTTAAACCTGTTTTGTCACCATGTTAATATGCTGAAATGTCTAACAGATTGGATATATTTTAACTAAATTGTTAACTAAAATAATCAGCAGTTTCAAATTAGGCTGATATATTGAATTATTATTTATATATTACCCTGATACTATTACACAAGAAAGCCCACTATAAATATGTTAAGCATATGGTATGATGGACAGTATAGCAGTGATATGTTATTGGAAAATGAATTTCTAAAATGAATGTTATCCAGCCCCCATACATTTTTGGGGTCCCTATTACATCGTTTCCACTAAACAGAATTATAGATATTATTTTCCAAGTAATATATTTTAAAGCTAACATAGATTTCAGATGAATTAGCATTAAATTAGGATATTAATTCATCCTTTTAACTATCATATTACATTATATATTATATTACATTCATACATTAAGCAAGCTCTACACACTCATTATTATCTAATTGCAGGCTATATTAGAACACAGATCAAAGTTATCAGAGGTATATTTAATTTTTAATGTTTTTTTTAAGTGACAAAGAGTAAGAGTGTTTTTAAGTTTTTGGTTTGATTTGGTTAGGTTTTGGATTTTGAGCAGGTGAAATACAAATACCTTATTTTAAAAAAGGAAAACTAAAAGCTAGACTTCTTGCTAATAAATAAGGAGATGCATTAATAGAGTTCTATTCACATGCAGTCTGGACAATGTTACCTAAACACAAGTGAGGGGGGAGGAGTCCATATTCCCATAAGCTTCAATAGAATTATTATAAAAGACCTTGAAAGACTGGTAATTTTCAGCTGTGGCATTTGCTTGTCCTTGTCACCCAAGCTGTTTCCTCTCACCCTATTTATGCATGACCTTAGTCCCTAATCTTCCTCCTGATCTCACTTGATAAATTTGAATTGACCAACAAATAACTGCTAATCTTCAGAAAATTTCACCCTCCTTCAGAACTAATTTTGATCAACTATTCTCCAAATTAGCTCAATTTTGTAGAACCCCTCTTACTAAAGCCCTGTAAAATTCCTCCTTCCTTTTTCAGGACAAAATGTTCTTACTGAGCATTCTTGTTCTTAGCATTGTTGAACAAAGTCTTAGGCAAAGGGTTACTTTGATTTTCTTCCACAAAATGAACAGAAAACTGAGCAATATGTTCACCTAACAGTATTGTTATAAGAACCAAGGTGACTTTCTATTTCTTTTGATAAAAACCGGGAAATTAATCAAGAACAAGGAAGTCTTATAGTGTAAATGGAGTCATTGTCTCTAATTAATCAAAAGGTAATTTATTGAAATTAATGGAATACTTGGATTCTTACCTTTTTGGGGAGCATGGTTGCTCTCAAAGGCAGGCTAATGATAATACAGAAATTAAAATAGATATAAATAAATAAATAAGGCAGTGAAATCGCAATTTGGACCTGTTTCAAAGATATAAAAGATTTAAACCAAGATTTAAAAACATTCAAGATTTAAAAACAAAGAAAAGAAAAATATGAATTTTGGTCTCAAATTCTGAAAGAATCCTTATTCACCTTGGGTACTTGACAAATATCTCTAAATCTCAGTTTTCTCATTTGGAATCATTATAATTACAATTAATTGAACTAAATGTGGAAACCTATGTCCATTACACATTTGTGAATTAGGCCTCTCAACTACAAGTATCAGAAATCTATTTAAACAGCCTGAAGCAGTTTAAGAAACACTTTGCAAGCTGGAAATGTTATATATCCTTAGCTATTCCTGTGTGAATAGGAAAAACTTTTAAAGTTCTGCTTACGTTTGTAGGGAAGCTAAAATGTACCAGAAATCAAATCTGCCTGTTTTGCTACATGGGATAGGGAACATTTCTTGATTTGGTCTGCCCCTAAACCTCGTCCTCCTTTTTTTTTTTTTTTTAGCTTTTATTTATTTATTTTTATTTTATTATTATGTTAATCACCATACATTACATCGTTAGTTTTCGATGTAGTGTTCCATGATTCATTGTTTGCGTATAACACCCAGTGCTCCATGCAGAATGTGCCCTCTTTAATACCCATCACCAGGCTAACCCATACCCCCACCTCCCTCCCCTCTGGAACCCTCAGTTTGTTTCTCAGAGTCCATAGTCCCTCATGGTTTGTCTCCCCCTCCGATTTTCCCCCCTTCATTCTTCCCCTCCTGCTATCTTCTTCTTTAAAAAAAAAAAAAAAACATATAATGTATTGGGGTGCCTGGGTGGCTCAGTCGTTAAGCGTCTGCCTTTGGCTTAGGTCATGGTCCCAGGGTCCTGGGATCGAGCCCCGCATCGGGCTCCCTGCTCCGCGGGAAGCCTGCTTCTCCCTCTCCCACTCCCCCTGCTTGTATCTCCTCTCTCGCTGTGTCTCTCTCTGTCAAATAAATAAATAAAATCTTTAAAAAAAAAAAAAACATATAATGTATTATTTGTTTCAGAGGTACAGGTTTGTGATTCAACAGTCTTACACAATTCACAGTGCTCACCATAGTGCTCACTTCGGCAGCACATACACAGTGCTCACCATAGCTCATACCCTCCCCAATGTCTTATCACCCAGCCACCCCATTCCTACCACTCCAGCAAACCTCAGTTTGCTTCCTAAGATTAAGAATTCCTCAAATCAGTGAGGTCATATGATACATGTCTTTCTCTGACTGACTTATTTCGCTCAGCATAATACCCTCCAGTTCCATCCACGTTATTGCAAATGGCAAGATTTCATTCCTTTTGATGGCTGCATAATATTCCATTGTATATATATACCACCTCTTCTTTATCCATTCATCTGTTGAGGGACATCTTGGCTCTTTCCACAGTTTGGCTATTGTGGACATTGCTGCTATAAACATCGGGGTGCACGTACCCCTTCGGATCCCTACATTTGTATCTTTGGGGCAAATACCCAGTAGTGCAATTGCTAGATCATATGGTAGCTCTATTTTCAACTTTTTGAGGAACCTCCATACAGTTTTCCAGAGTGGCTGCAGCAGTTTGCATTCCCACCAACAGTGTAGGAGGGTCCCCCTTTCTCCACATCCCCGCCAGCATCTGTCATTTCCTGACTTGTTAATTTTAGCATTCTGACTGGTGTGAGGTGGTATCTCATTGAGGTTTTG
>NW_023270739.1:29955533-29963466 GCF_011800145.1 Mirounga leonina
TGGACATTCTTTCCTGCTTTGTCGAATATTAGTCCCTCTTTGGGGAATATTTAAATTTCCATTTCTGTGGTAATGGTGAGTCTTTGTCAATCATATCACCCAAAGCACCCCCGGATGTAGGAGGAGTCTGATTTGGGCCCTCATTGAGGCCTTCAGATGGACTATTGTCCTGTTCACAGTAACTGTTTTCAAAGGTGGGCACATAATTTGAAGTGCTGAGGCATTCTTTCTTTGCTGGGAGGGCTAAAAGATACTCTCTTGCTTCTGAATTCCCAATGCATGAAATATGTTAACTAAGTCCTGGCAGTGTCCATTTTCCCCATCGAATGGTGGAAGAGAATATGGCCAAAACACAGAGAGAAACAGGGTGAATAGATAGAAAGCATTCTAGGAATAATATATGTGGGTCCACACCTACATCTCTGTCACCTCCGTACCTGGCCTTCCCAGTTAATGTGAAATCCGCCCTTTTTTTAATTTCTCGACTTCGTTAGGTTTCTGTCAAGTGAATATTTGATACATCTGAGATTAGATGGACTTAATTCTCAAGTATTAGTTTAGTAGCTCAGTATATAATTATTTAGAACATCTGATAATATTAATAATATTAACACTAACAGGAAAAATGTCTTTCATTGTATGTATAGGTGAGAGTGGATGGAACCAGATGTACATTGAGACAGATTTACATAAAAACTAGAATCAAATAAGATCATTTAATGTTTATGTATACACAGCTAATAGATTCTCATGACCACCTTCTCTGTTCATAAAATATCTACTTCAATCTTTCTATTATTTTTAAATTACTAATATTGTAATTAATCCACTTGGACATTTTAAGGAGATTAATTTTTAGTAATCAATACCACTGTACTATTTTGGAAGGGATGGTGACTGCGTTTTTTACAATGTCTCTTTGGTATATCTGTCTTCCCAAAGTTCATATCCTTGTTGAAACCCTTTTTTTCAAGTCTGTTACAAAAGAACATTTTGGGGAGATTTTTGAAAAATAAATTTATTGGATTGAAACCCAATATTCCACACTGATTATTTTTTAGTTTCCATATATAGCATTTTATTCAACAGTCTCTGATAAATTAAGTAACATAGACTCTTAATACCTTAAGAGATTATATCAGGAACCTAAGACATTTTCTCCTGCCACATTTTGCTACAATTAATTATCAGCTTTATAATTTGTGACTACTATTTTTTTCACAATCTTTTAAAATTTCCCTTTAGAAAGTTGATTTCCTTTTTTGTAAAGTTAGATTTTTTTCTTCATTTTTAAAAATACAATTAGATTGACTTACAAAATACAAACTTTTAACCAGAGTGTATGTATTGTATGACCTTTATCAAAAGCCTATGGGACTGTTATCTTTGTAGTGCTAATTTAGTAGTCCATCTTATTTCGCTATGCAATTTGCCTTAAGGATTCCATGGAACTGACACAAACAAAAGCAATTACAAAATTATTTCTTCACTATTAAAATACAGTGTTGATTTGAAGGTAGCTGACTCGATGCATCAGTCAAGGGCATCTTGCAAAACCAGATTGCGTGGAGGCTGCCTAACAAAGCAGCTTGTCTTTGTAGGATTTTATAGGGCAGCATTCTGTAGGGTTCTTTGAGGGTTGACTCAGTTCTGACTTTCTACTTTCTTATAAGCAGATCAATATTTTCCATTGTGATGATCTCAGCCACCTATGATCTGTGTCTTACAGAACATAGTAAATCATTTATATGACTCACTTTGTTCTAGAGCTATTCCACACCAGTCTTTCCTATGGCCCATCACATCCTTCAAAAATGCCTAGATTTTTTTTTATTTGAGAAGGATGAGTAAAACCATTTTAATGTAACCAAGAACTTTTTAGTACAAGCTGGTTATTGTATTGACAACAATTTTTAAAATTTTTATTTTATTAAGAGGGATTCTATTTCAGATCTTCACACTCCAATTTATGTTTTCTTTTGTTGTTGTTTGTTTTTAAATTTGGAATGAAATTGAAAACAAGGCAGGTCCAGATTTTGATTGATTTCACTAAATCTTCCCCTTTCCTTCCTCCTTCCCTTCCTTCCTCCCTCTTTTCTTCCCTCTCTCCCTCCCTTCTCCCTCCCTTCCTTCCTCTTTCCTTCCTTCCCACCTTCCTCCTTCTCTTTTCCCTTCCTTTCCTTCCTTGCCTTTTTCTCCTTCCTCCCCTCTTTCCTTCCTTCCTCCCCTCTTTCCTTCCTTCCTTCCTTCCTTCCTTCCTTCCTTCCTTCCTTCCTTCCTTTCTTCCTTCCTTTCTTCTTGCCTGTCTTCCTTCCATTTCTCCCATCAACTTGCCCTTCTAGGTATGGGAAACAAGACTCTTAAGGGGTTAAAGGTGAGGTAAGATGGGTAATTTTATAGGCAGTGATGTTCTAGTAAAACAAAATCCTAATTTGTACCATTTGCTGATTTCTGTGGCATAAAACATACCTACCAAGGCCAATTTCGAACTATCAACTTGCTGTCACTTAACATGGAACTGGCAATAGACACCAACAATTGCCTTAACTAGCTGACATAGACTTCCCTAGCTTATCACTAAATATGAGCAAGGAGGGAGGAACTGCTCAGTAATTTATAATTTCTAAGCCTCTTTGCTTCCTTTAAAGTAAACCACATTCTATTCAATGAAAGGTCAAGAAACATTTTCTAAAATCAGTACCAAAATCTAAGAGAGGAGATAGACATCAAAGGAGTCTTGTTGCACCAGCAATTCTGAGGAATTAATGCTTATAAAGTCTCACACTTGAAAAAAATCTCAAAACATTGCCATCTTCAAATATGTCTGAAAAATTATTTGAAGTAATAGATCCAGAGTATATTCCCAAAAGTATATAACAGTTTCTAGACTGATTGTGACTTAGAAAAATAATTAAGTTCACTTAATCATTATTGTTAATATTCTTAGATGTGGCAAGGTTTGTAATGGCGAGAGTCAGATAGTCTCATATGTAAAAACAGAGAAAGAGAAGAAATAGAAAATATTAAGAGGAAGTAAAAGAATAAAATTACAAGAAGTAGAAGCAGAAAGTTCAGATAACATCATTTGTCTTTGAACTCCGCTAATGGTAAGAGAGAAGACCTTCAATGAACTTTACACGAGTTACCAGTGTTTCTCAAAGAATGATTCATGAACCATCTGTATCAGAATAAACTGTGATGATAGTTTAAAAGCCTATAATATAAAATTCTAGACCCTGCTCTACCCTACTGAAAAAGAGTCTCTCCTTTTGAGAACTTGACCTCCACATCTTTAATAAACTTTCTAGATGAATCTTGAGCATTCTGAGTTTTGAAAACATCTGCAACCATTATAATGTATTGTAGCCCATTTTTATCAAGAAGCAATGCAATGGTAGATATATTATTTTCTTACTAAGAGAGCCCTGCTTTTATCTGGTTAAAACACACAGTTAAAAATAATTTCACTGGGAGTTGCTCTGTTCTAGCCAAAGTTATAAGTAAAGCTCCCTCATAGGACAGAACAAACTGCCTTGTTTTTTGTTCTTCTTTCTGCCTGAAATGTGGTCAAGTTCCCTGGAAGAGTAACAATGTCCAAAATTACATGCTAAGGATGGCAGATCAGGAAGCCAGTGTGAGTCTTGGCCTTTGATGATTTCCTTAAGCAGTTGCACTGACCTCAGTTGCCTACCTCCTGACTCTTGTTACTTGAAAAAAATAAATCCTATTTGTTTTAGCCACTGTGGATAAGTCTGATAAACAAAATCCTAACTGATACAGGCACTAATGTAACATCAAAACAATAGAGGCAATCACAGCAAAGGATTGAATTTGGTATAAAGTAAAAACATCACTTAGTATCAACATATGTACATGGGATAAAAGTATATCTAGATAATCCAATTTTGTTCACTTAATTCTTTAGAAGTTAGCCTATTTCTATTTTCATTACCTTCTTCATAGAACTTACATTCCAGAGTGCAAAAATGATAAATGTCTGATAATATTCTCCATTTAACCATGAACCTTTTCAACAACTGAGAGTAAAATGTATGCAGCTTTTATCTTCTTGTGTAAATATGATACTCTTGCTTGGTATGAAGTCATTCTAAAACCCAAAAGGCAAATTATATTTTAAAAAATGAAGAGAAAAAACCAACTTTACAAAAAAGGAAATCAGCTTTCTAAAGGGAAATTTTAAAAGATTGTGAAAAAATAATAGTCACTAATTATGAAGCTGATAAAGAATTAATTGTAGCAAAATGTGGCAAGAGCAAATGTCCTGGGTTCCTGATATAATCTCTTGAGGTAGTAAGAGTCTATGTTACTTAATTTATCAGAGACAGCTGAATACAATGCTATATATGGAAAATAGAAAATAATCAGTGTGGAATATTGGGTTTCAATCCAATAAATTTATTTTTCAAAAATCTCCCCAAAATATTCTTCTGTATTTTAAATATTTGCTCTTTAGTTTTCCTGATACAACTTGAAATAAACACAATGGCTGAGAGGGTAGCTGAAGGAACTCAAAGAAATAGATATGATTAATACTTCCAACATGGTGTCATGGGCCCACCCAAACCTCTAGTTGAGAAAAGACTTATACCAGCAAAAAAGGCTAAATGGTGTATCAAAGATTCAGAATTAAAAACTATTATTATAGGGCAGGGAGTGGACCTAGCATTTTTTTTTTTTTTTCAGATGAGAGGACATCTTGCAGGTATAAATACAGATCACCTAACTATACCTTTGAAGTTTGGAAAGAGAGGAAATCCCCAGTCCAATCCTCTTTTGAGACAGGTCCTCAGTCTTCAGCTTATATGGAAATTTTATTATCAAGTTGGGAAAAAATGATCAGTTTCTTCAGATTTTATGCTCAGAAGGTAGTGATGAAGGAAAGGGAAAAATCCTGTTCTATTATCAGAATGAAATAACTATAAAATGAACAATTATTTTGCTAATATTCTTTTCTTTGGCATACTCTAATGACTTAGGAGGGTTGCAAGATTTAGCCTCTTCTCATCAAAATCTTCACTGCCTTGGTCTGTTCTTAGCTCTAGTATGGAAAACTGGAAGTACTCCACTCTAGAACCCTGCTAAAAAGGGAGGAAACCTTGTTCTATCACACAAAATTACTCCGTCACAAAAAAAAAAAAAAGAGAGAAAGAAAGAAAGAAAGAAAGAGAAAGAAAGAAAAAGAAAAAAGGAAAGAATTATTCACAAGAGGGATGTAGACAAATAATAGAGCTTTCTCATTATCTTTAGCAGTAGTAACTCTTTCTGGAAGAACAGAGAGACTACACAACTTAAGTGTTCTGTTAGGGGAGAATGCTTTATGGTCAATCCTCTTGTTTCCATGTGGAGGGACTTTCCTGGACAGTCCTCTTGCCTTTCAATCCTACGCCGAGAAGAAGAGGGATTAAGCTGATGAGAGCCTAAAAGGAGCTGAGCCTGAGACTCCACACCTGATCTTTGGGTGCGCCTGCCTGGCCTGCTCTTTGCCTTATGGGGAGGCCTGTGTTTGAGTGGGTAAGCCTGCTTTCCCACTTTAATAGAACTGTCAGCTGAAACAACTTAACTGTATTCTCCTTTGCTTTAAAGAGCTCCACTCCAGACACAAGGGAAAATATTGAGAATACGTGGTGGTTTTGTAGGCACTCCTGTTGTGTTCTTACTTTGCACTGGCACTAGAGTTTCTTATGAACTAAACCCCTTATGTAAACTTCATTTTCTCTGATAACATTTAATACTCCTTATTGTCTAAGCTCATTTTTTTTTTTTGAGAGAGAGAGAGGGGGAGAGAGAGAGACCACAGTGGAGGGGGGGCAGAGGGAGAAGCAGGTTCCCCGCTGAGCAGGGAGCCCCATGCGAGACTCAATCCCAGGACTCTGGGATCATGACCCAAGCTGAAGGCAGACACTTAACCGACTGAGCCACCCAGGCGCCCTAAGCTAATTTTAAAGTTTTTTATCTCCTATCCAAGTCCATTCATTAGCAAAAATCCTTGAGTTCAAAATTTCTCAGAGCTAGGCTATTAGTAATTACTGAAGATAAGCTTGATGGTTCCAGCAGTCCATCAGAACTTCTGTGAATTATTTCTCCTATATTCTTGGATAGAAACCTTGAGTCTCAGACTCTGTTTCCAAATTATAAATCACGTTTATATACCACTTAAAAAAAAAATCCATGGATTTAACTTGTTTTATACCCTCCTTTGGGCTTATTCCTAGTAATCTGGCCTTAAAATAACTGACTCCTAGTCTTGTAGTCAGATTCCTAAGCCATTTTGTTCTTCCTCCCTCTCTCTTCCTCCCTCCCTCCCTTCCTTCCTCCCTTCCTTCCTCAGTATGTCCTTTTTCTAGCATTTTCCCAAAGGATTTCATTTAATCTAATAGCTTCAAATACCAGGTCTTAGCACATCCATTTCATCACTCTATTTCTATACCTATATATATTTCCTACTAATTATTACTCATTACCCCTGAAAGTAATGCAGGCCCTGGAGCTTAGCAAACCAAATCCACTCATTATTTTCACCTGTAAACCTATTATTCCTCCTATCACTGTTTCTTCCAACTCATCTACTTTTGCCCCTTCCCAGTCTCTAAATATAAAGGGACTTAAGTTAGCAAGGCTGAAAACCATAGTCATTCTTGACTCATCAATTTGCTCTTATTCCTAATTCCATGTTCTTGGCCCAGGATCTTATCAAATATAAAATCAAATGAAAATACTTTTCTCCTAGTACCAATTTATAAGTATATTGTTATTGAAGGAAGCCAAGGCAGATCTCAACCAAGTATTAATATTGGACCTAGATTTTTTTTAGACTTTTTTATTGTTATGTTAATCCCCATACATTACATCATTAGTTTTAGATGTAGTGTTCCATGATTCATTGTTTGTGCATAACACCCAGTGCTCCATGCAGAACGTGCCCTCTTTAATACCCATCACCAGGCTAACCCATCCTCCCACCCCCCTCCCCTCTAGAGCCCTCAGTTTGTTTTTCAGAGTCCATCATCTCTCATGGTTCGTCTAGCCCTCCGATTTCCACCCCCCTTCATTCTTCCCCTCCTGCTATCTTCTTTTTCTTTTTTCTTAACATATATTGCATTTTTTGTTTCAGAGGTACACATCTGAGATTCAACAGTCTTGCACAATTCACAGTGCTTACCAGAGCACATACCCTCCCCAGTGTCTATCATCCAGTCACCCCATCCCTCCCACCCCACCCCCCACTCCAGCAACCCTCAGTTTGTTTCCTGAGATTAAGAATTCCTCATATCAGTGAGGTCATATGATACATGTCTTTCTCTGTTTGACTTATTTCGCTCAGCATAATACCCTCCAGTTCCATCCATGTCATTGCAAATGGCAAGATCTCATTCCTTTTGATGGCTGCATAATATTCCATTGTATATATATACCACCTCTTCTTTATCCATTCATCTGTTGAGGGACATCTTGGCTCTTTCCACAGTTTGGCTATTGTGGACATTGCTGCTGTAAACATCGGGGTGCACGTACCCTTTCTGATCCCTATTTTTGTATCTTTGGGGTAAATACCCAGTAGTGCAATTGCTGGATCGTATGGTAGCTCTATTTTCAACTTTTTGAGAACCTCCATACTGTTTTCCAGAGTGGTTGTAGCAGCTTGCATTCCCACTAACAGTGTAGGAGGGTTCCCCTTTCTCCGCATCCCACCAACATCTCTCATTTCCTGACTTGTTAATTTTAGCACAATTCCGGACTTCCAGCTCTATTACAAAGCTGTCATCATCAAGACAGTATGGTACTGGCACAAAAACAGACACATAGATCAATGGAACAGAATAGAGAGCCCAGAAATGGACCCTCAACTCTATGATCAACTCATCTTTGACAAAGCAGGAAAGAATGTCCAATGGAAAAAAGACAGTCTCTTCAA
>NW_023270739.1:30641735-30677843 GCF_011800145.1 Mirounga leonina
AAATAAATAAATAAATAAATAAATAAATAAATAAATAAATAAATAAATAAATTCCAGTTAGTTTATATACAGTGTAATATTAGTTTCAGGTATAGAAGTTAGTATTATATATACAATGGAATATTGCTCAGCCATAAAAAAGAATGAAATCTTGCCATTTGCAATGATGTGGATGGTGTGAGAGAGTATCATGCTAAGTGAAATAAGTCAGTCAGAGAAGGACAAATACCATAAGATTTCAGATTTTGACTTTTGATGCAATTTTTAACAGGTTCACCAAGTATGGCATGATAAAATTGACTTAATCATTACTGAATATGGATCTAAAGACATGCCTGAAGACATACCCAAATGGATTATTCTGAATGCTTTACAGAAAACAGTAAGAAAAAATTAACAAGAAACTAAAATATTAAATGTCAACTATGATCACCGTAGGGTCGGTGGTACAGGGAAGGGGAGGAGATAGGGGCAGAGGATTGAGAGGTTCTTGTATTTATCCCCCCCAAAATTGGATTAATAGCACTGTTCCCACTTACAAATCTTGAGTTTTATCCTCCTTTTGTAACTTATATCTCCTATTCTTGGTTAATTGATGTGCGTTTTAACCCGGTTTCACCTGTAGAAGTGTTGGTGGTATTCTGCCCTACTGCTCCTATGGGAGCACAGTCCTTGCTAGCAGCAGAGAAGCGTGGTGGTTACCATGTGAGCCAGAATGTCAGGTTTGCCACATAGCTTTTTGACCCTGGACAAGTAACCCTATTAATTTCAAGTTCCATATTAGTAAAACGGACAGAATAATCCTTGCCTCTGATCGGCAGGAATCAATGAAGTCGTATATAGAATGTATAGGAAGCCTTGGAACTGGAACATAGGAAGCAACTAATACTTGTTAGCTAACATTATTAGGCTATTATTTTACAGTTCAAATATAGCTAGGCAGGGTATGGGAATGGATATTGTCTCCCAGATGGTTTACAGGAATAGATCAGCAGCTGGAAGATCGTAAATGCTTGATAAAGAAAATAGCAAGCATTGACATAGCACCAGACCTTTTTGTAAATGCTTTGCCTGTATTAACTCATTTAATCCTTCCAACCCAAAAAAGTAAGAACTATTATCCTCATTTTATAGATAGTACCTTACCCAGGGACACACAGCTAATTAAGTGGCAGAGCCAAGATTCAATTCCAGAAAATGTAGCACCAGATGTTGTACTCTTAACTACTATACTAGGTGCCCCACATAAAAATAGTTATTATTTTTGGTGTATATATTAACAGCAAGGCATTTTAGGAGAATTGAAATATAATTATAAATGCTTTCACTCGTCTTTTTTTTCTCTGATATATATGTGTGACATGTACATGTATTGCTTTTTTAGATTGCATTAGGACTGATGGCAGAGAATCAAACCCTCCTATGGACATAAACTGATAAACAGGAAAACAGTTCTATGTATGACATCATTATTATTAATGAGAATCAAGCTTATAGTTCCAGTCATGAGTGTAGTTGAGATAGTACATATAGGTTCGATCAAACTCATTTTCAGTACCCAAACTCTAAAGCATTATTTTAGTCATTCATTTCCAAGATTGTTGGTACATATTGTGTCATAGGCAGGACTGATGTGATAGCTTTTAATAACAAGATTAGAAAACAATGAAATAGCCACTCCAATTGTGTCTCATAGTCTTGGGGACAAATACAGAAGTTGATTCTTTCACATCCTTTCAATTCAACTTTATAGGATTGGAAGTGAGATATTTCTTAAACGTTTTATCATTTCTATGGCTATTTGCCTTATCATCTTTTTTGGTTCTCTGTGGCCATTTTTCACACAATACAAAATTGGAAGTTAACATCTTACATTAATCCTAAGAGAATAAAAAGAACCCTGAATCTCTTTATGTATATTAAATACATATGGTAGCATTTTGGGGATAAATATAAAGAGAACTGCTAGAGTGAGGAGGAAGATATGGCTACAGTGATTCTCTCGTCTGTATTCTGGTTCAAACGTAGTTTGTAGCTTCAGTAAATCAGATATGCCTTCCATCCTGGGTTCCTTTATGCTAAGTTCAGATCTAACAATTTCATCCAAACATAGCCCACTTATATTTAAAGGTCTTTCGTTCTGATTAACATCAACAATAGTAGCAACAAAGTGATGGATTAAACCAACAAAACTATGCTTATATTTGCAATTCACTACATTCCAATGGAGAATAATAAATTTTCTTCACAAAAACCACTTTATTGTGCATGGGAATCATAATTAACTGCATTTTTAATATTTTATAGTACAATTCATAGAATTTTTTTTCTAGTTGCAGTGTTGTGGCCAGTACAATTACACAGATTGGATAAAGAATACAAATAAAGAAAATTCAGAACAGGTGCCATGTTCTTGCACAAATTCTACATTAAGGAAGTGGTTTTGTGATGAGCCCCTGAATGCAACTTACCTGGAGGTAAAGATAAGGCTCTCCAAGTGTTTACAGTGCCTTTTTTGTCTTTTCAAGTCAATTTAGAATTCTGAGCAAAGTTTTATATAAAAACAATGTGATTTACAGTGATTAGATTCTTAAGTTACTTATGAAACTGAACTCAGAATTAAATGAATAGCTATTATTTCAGGTATATAGTAAATAAATAAACTTTCTGGAATTATGTCATGTAAGTGCTCCTAGAGCTTGGGATACCATCAACCTTTCTCTCCAGCCCTCCTTCCCGAATCCCTGCAGAGAGAGGAGGCACTTTTGGTAAATCTCTGGTGTATAGGATTGGTAAGGGAGTTGCAGTACCAGAAGTGAAGAGGTATGAGGATTGGCAAAAACTGGAGGGCGGGGAGCCCAGCAATGACATAAGCAGTGTTCAGGTAAATGTAGTAGAAGCAAGAGTAGGGGTTCATCTGCTGCTTACAGGTATGGGATACTGACAAAGGAGATTTTCATCCCAAGCAAGAACTTCTAGTATTTTGTATAGTTTATAAGCTGATGTTATTCTAATTATAAGATGCATTTTTCAATTACATAATTAATTCATAGATAAATAGAGCCTTATGTTTTTTTAGAAACTTCTCCTATTTGGGAAATAATCATTTTAGGTTGAAGTATATATACTCCATATATATACTTCATATATATATATATATATATATATATATATATATATATATTTCACTTATATACCTTGCTGAATTACAGTAATCTGCAGAAAATTAGATCCCTCTCTAAATTTAATAAATGTTTTATTTCAGAGCACCTAGCTGGTTCAGTCTGTGGAGTGTGCAACTCTTGATCTCAAGGTTGTATATTCGAGCCCCGCATTGGGTGTAGAGATTACTTAAAGATAAAATCTTTAAAAAAATTTTCTGAGTTCAATTATATAACAACATCTTAGTAACTTTAAAAGTAGTAACTGAGATGTCCTGCTATCATATGAAATTCTCTGGACTAAAAAGTCTAGTCTCCAGTTACACATTGACTTGCTTTTTAGACTTTGGTAATTTACTATCTCTATGTTTCTTCTTCTTTGTAATAGAGTTATATATAAGACCACTTCCATCTCCAACTCAATCTAAATAACTTTTTTTCCTTAGGGCTGTGAAAATAAAATCAACACATGGTATAGTGGTAATGCTTTAACATTAATTGGAATTAACTTTGGACTTTTGGCTTCAGAGGTAGGCTTTTGTTCATATGTTTAAAGGCAAAAAATATTACGTAGAAACCATACATTACAAACAGCAGAGCAACCAACTGGAGTCCTAATCAGACAAATTAATACAATAGGAGTCAGGATCTTGAGACTATCCACATCCAGGAGAGATACAGATCCTAACTGGAGGTGATATCCCTAAAGCAGCCAAGTGGGATGACCAGTTAATAAATGGTCATCCTGGAAGGTAGTGATTTCATTGCTTTGTGAGATAGACAAAAATACTTTATAACTCAGCAGCAAGAGCCCATGTTGGGCAGTCTTCATGTTGGCAAACTTTGGAAGTCTAGACCGATGTTTGACATTAGTAAATCTGTTCACTAATATACTCATTTATTCATTCATTCATTCAATCAGTAAATTTGGAGGGGGGAGAACATCTACTGTGTCAGGTACTGTGCTAGCTGTTAGAGATATAATGGGAAGCAAAACAGACACATTCCACACAACCTACAGGGTGACAGCTGCAGAATTGAGATTCAGAAGCAGAACTTCATTCTCCAGTCTCAGTGAAGACTGATGAAAGCAGGGGAAGGCCATGGATTTGAAGAAACTGTGAGAGTGAATACGTTATTACAGTGTAGACTGTAACATTGCAAAATGAATATATAATGCATGTTTTGGTCAGAACAGGATACAGCATTTAATTTTAAGTTGAATCACAAAGGCATTGACCTAAGGCTCCATAAATTCTCTTCAACTGGTAACAGTTTTAGTCTCAGAATGGTGATTAAAACATTCTTATAAGCATGAATACCGTTCTTTTGAAATGTGTGTTCTCCACTGTGTTCATGCTGAGGTATTTAAGACAAAACTGAATGGGAGATGGTACCTGTGGCCCATTTTATCATCTGCCCATTGCACACCATCTTTAATGATTCTATCACAAAAAGAAGCAGTTTTGTAGGACTGATGACACAGAGAGATGATGAACAAAAACCAGATCAGCAGTTCAAGACATCTAGCCCAATGATAGCCCATGTAATTAAAATTGAACCGTCTATTAGTTAGTCCCTCCATAAATGAACTTGGTCACAGCTGGGTTGCTCTAGAAGACTCATTTTGCACACTTCTTATTTGCAACCATATGTACCTTACTCCAAAATTTTCCCACCCTCTTTGATCCTTTTTCCCTATACAGCATGCATTTAGGTGCATTTAGGTGATTGTGTTAGCTTTGCAAATCACTCTTATTGATTACATTTTGATCTCTTATCATTCCCTTTTCTTCCAGGTTTTGCAAATCTTATTAACTGTTTCTTTCTTCAGACACATCAAGAATAGAATATATGCAGGAGTGTGATCTTTGCATTTTAATTTGCCCAGAAGAAACCAGCTAATTCTCAAAATAATCACATCATGTTCTTTTACTCCTCCCCACCAAAAAAAGTTTTGAATTACATTAGTTAAATTTAGGACTTATTCAGGTCATTGGTTATATGTAACATAGAATTATTGAGTATTGTAATAAATCGATCCATGAAATTCTTATTAATTTTGTTTTTCAAAATATCAAATTCTGCAGTTCAGAACTTTACCTTGAGTTATTTTCTGAATTCAGAGGATATCATCATATATACTGAATTCAAAATGTGATGAAGTATCGCCGTGTTTTGAGTTTCTTTTGTAGAAAAAATACCTACATGATATTCAGAAAACATTAAGTAAGCAATGATAACATGTACCTTACATTTGCAAATTTTAAGAAAACAACACTGATTTGTGGGAGATTTAAAAGAAAGATTGAGGGGCACCTGGGTGGCTCAGTCGTTAAGCGTCTGCCTTCAGCTCAGGTCATGATCCCAGAGTCCCGGGATCGAGTCCCGCATTGGGCTCACTGCTCCCCGGGAAGCCTGCTTCTCCCTCTCCTACTCCCCCTGCTTGTGTTCCCTCTCTCGCTATGTCTCTCTCTGTCAAATAAATAAAACCTAAAAAAAAAAAAAGATTTATTTAAAAAAATAAAAATAAAAGAAAGATTGAAAATCATGACACTGACCTCTGTACTGAATTCATCATTTATTTCTGTGTTCTGATTAATGCTTAAAAGTGGATAATAAACTTAAAATTTTAGAGATTTGGGTATCCTTCAGTGGCATTAATAAAATATTAAAATCACAATGAATTTTAAACTGTAATGAAAATGTATTAAATGATCACTGAATTCCCATACTCAACTTGCTCGTCATTTTCTTCTCTCTTTTTCCTTAAATTTTGTTCAGGGCATACGTATACAATTCTCTGAAGGAGGTAAAATAACCTACCTGTTCTATTTTCCTAAAAAATGATTTTCTGAGAACAGAAAAAAAAATCCTTTGACAAATAAAAAGTGCTATATAAATGTGAGGCAATCATATCATTGTGCCTTATAGCAAAAAGACTGCCTTGACCTTGAGGAAAGGAAGAAAGGATAAATTAGCTGAAGATCCTGTATTGCTCTCACTGCTATAGAAGGCTCACTGTAATTTACTAATTCAATCATATATCTTTTCATCCATCTCTTCAGTACACTGCAGATTTCAGAGACCTATGAACTTTTTAAGAGTCGGTGCAAAAGAAAATAGAATAACCATTTTCTCTAAAGCAGCCTGTAAATACACATGCCTTCATTTCTTTAAGAACGATTATTTGGGGAATTTTTTACCCTTCATTTTTTAAATTTTTTAGTTTTTTTCATTTTAAGTCCAATATAATTAACATACATTGTTATATTAGTTTCAGGTGTACAATATAATGATTCGATACTTCCATACATTACTCAGTGCTCACCAGGATAAGCATAGTCATTCTCTGTCACTGAGCCCTCTTTGCAACTCCAGAGCCTCACTCAGCACTTGACTATGTAGGTGGCCACCAAATGCCAATGAAATTTCATAAGTCAGATTATTCAGTATGCTGTCAGATAAAACTCATTTGCCCTCTTAAGATTGTCTCACTCTGACTGTATTCAATGGTTTTGATTTCATTTGGCCATCATAAGTATAATCTGTCCAAACTTGTTTGGTAAACAGTAGCTGCTAGTTCAGTTAGTCACTGCCACCCACATCTCATTTCTCCAGGAACCTGAATAGGAGATGTTGGCAGAGCAAAAACTTCTCAAAAGGATTTCACTGAAACACATTTAATAGAATATTGCAACAGAAATACTGTCAGGCAGCCCTAAGTGTTTGTTTAATGTTTCCAACATCTGTGTAAAATTTTTATACCTTTGTTTCCTTTTTCTGATCTTAGAGGAGTAATTCTTCAGCACATGAGTCCCTGGCAAAAGGAAAACACAAAAATCTAATCTTTTCTTGGTCATGATATAAGGCTGAAAAAAAATTAAAAATAAAAATAAATTTAAAAAAGCTTATTTTACACCACCTGTTATTTATCATTGCTTAGCCTCTGTTAATTATTTATCTTCTGTATCCCTTTTTATTTTTGAAGTCACCCATTAGATGAAAGAGAATAATGGCATAATTCCAGTAAAGCTATAAATATTTATTGAGTAATAATGGATTTTAACCCTATACAAACGATAAAACCTGGGAGAGCAGAAGCTATTCCTTGACAAATTAAAACATAGAGATTAAGCATTTGCTAGTATTCAGAGTATTTGGAACAGTAAAAGGAAGTATTTTTGTATGAGAGCTTTGTAATATGAAAACAAAGTGTATAATCATTTTTTTAAAATATTAAAACTTATTACTCATTGTATTCAAGTACAGTAGACATTCTCCTGAATGTCTGAAAAGATTTATGGAATGAAATATACAGAATTGCTGAATTCCTTAATTAATAGTTCATTACAGTTCGTTAACAGTTGTAACAGTTCATTACAATAACAACAGCTATTTTATATCAGGGAAAGAGTATGAGAGATACTGGACAACAGCATATGTCTGTAAGAATCTCTACAATATTTTAAGAAAATCCAAAATTTGTTTAATATGTTTGTAAATAGCACTTAAATTATCCTATGTGGTAGAATTGGAAAGAAGATATTGCATGAAAAAAATCAGTCATTTTATAATTAATTTTCTAAGGTCTAGACACATAAAAATGCGGGCAAATCAGATTTTACAACTGATATTCCAATGTAAGTTGTTTACTATTTATTCACTTATTTTATTTCACTCAGGAGGAAATGATTTTTTTTTTCATTTTGTAGTGTAATTGCTATAACTATTAAGATTCCAAAAAGTAGGGAGTATCAGAAATATCTAAACAACAGAATCAGATTTAACCACAAAATCAGCAGTTTTCATATTGTATAAAGTATACCACTATCTAGTGTTTCTAAATACTAGTAAATGAAAAATATAGCATGACACAGACTGCAAATTTAAACCAATTGACATTATAAGAATCTTCTGTATTAAAAAAATACAACATGTTTTGAAAAGTCTAGAATGATTCTACAACAAAGTTTGGCAAACATTACCAACAACTTCAGAGTGAATTATAAACAAAACAGTCACAGCATTGGGAAGGTTATTTTTTAAGTCTGTATAATATGGAGATTCTGATTTTTAGTGTTTATTTGTATGTCTATTGGTGTTTGGCTTTTTCAGATGTAAAACTTTTCTTTTAAATCCAATCTGCTTGGATTACTGTGAGATGCCTGAAACTGCATTTAATTAGTAATTCTCACTAAACACAAGAAACAGATAACCTTGAATCCCATCATACCAATTTATTACACATTTATATTATAAATTTACAGTATCATATATTCATCCATATTCATTAAAAATATTACCAGCATCATTTTTCCATCTTTCGGTTTTAGTCTATTTCAAAGCCAATTCTTTTCTATAATATCTCTGATATTTCCTTCAATCTACCAGATGTAGATTTGCCATCAGAAAAATTCAGGCTTTCAGAAACATTACCTATCTTTGTTCTGTCTAAATTAAATCCATGAGCCCCAGTATCACAACCATTGCTGGGTGGTCCTCCCTTTCCCCAGGCCTCTACAGGGAGATTCATGTGTTGCCCAGAGGATGAAAAAGAACATCCAGGTCTCATTAAGCCCTGTAGTACTACCACCACTCCATAAACATTTAAGATGGGGATAGGCTAATGTTTCCCCAATTCACTTGAGCCACCCTCTTTTGCAAGACTTGCAAGAATGTCTTGCATTATACTTTTAAATGTGAGGTTTTACAGATATTTGTTCTCTGCCTGAGGCCTTAGTCTACATGTAGGCCAGCTTTGTGATTTAGTGTCTCCATCATTTCACAAGCATACATCAAATAAACTAATTTATTTAAAAATTATGATGCCTCTCTCACTTGGGATCTCAGAATAAAAGGCAATATTCTTTACTTATAAAGAACATTTTTCTGGAGACCCTCTGTGCAGAAAAGGGTTAGCATAATAAGCCCAAGACCACCTGTCCTTAGAAAATCCTGCTTGCAAGGTTGCCCTTGGCTTGCACCTGGAGACTCGGCTGATAAAGTTTCGTACACTGATATAAAGCTTTCTTTAAATGATAAGAGTGGCTCATTGTTTGTGCAAATAATGCAGTTTATGCTGAACGCCTGCTTTCCTTCTGGGATTCTAGAATTTAGATACATGTTAGGCAGAGTGTGCCTATGTGACCAGTCCCCAGTTTAAACCTTGGATGCTGCGCATCTGATGAGCTTCCCTGGTAAAAACCAAACAAACAAAAAACAAAACAAAACACAACAACAAAAAAACAAAACAAAAACAAAAACAAAAAACAAAAAACAAAAAACCTCGTATGTGTTGTCACAACTCAATACTGGAGAAATTAGGTGTGCCCTTTGTGACTCCTCAGATGGGAGACTCTGGAAATTTGGTGCTTGATTTCCTCCATACTTACGTCCCATGCTCCTTTTCCCTTTGTTAATTTTGCTTTGTATTCTTTTCACTGTAACAAAGCATCGCTGTGGGTAAAATTATACTGAGTCCTGTGAGGCCATTTATTGAATCACTGAACCTAGATTGGTCTTGGTGAACCTCAGCCCACTCCCTGAAAAGGAGAATTCTATTTTAGCAAAGGGCTTGAAGCTATCTGAGATTCCGGAAGGATGCTGTCAATACACAGAAATGTATTACCTTCATCCAAAATACTTGCTTTGTATGTTTATTCTGGCAGCTGAGGTCATTACTATCATACAACTATTTTAATTGCCAGTCTTATTTTATACGACTCTCAAATAAGTCACTAAATCAGCCTGAGCACACTGTATTTTTCAAATAAGTTCTTCTGCTCCTCTCCATGTCTTTGTTCATTCTGTTCATATTACCTTGAGTGCCTCCTCCAACTCTAATTGGTAGAAACCTAATGTCTTTAAGGACCACAGAGAGATAGAAGTGGAGTGGTTAATGCACGGTTTTGGAATGAGATGGTCTAGGCTCAAACCATGACAGGTACTGGCTAGAACCTTGAGCAAGTTATTTCTCCTTTCTGTAGCTCAATTTCCTTATTGGAATGCATATCATGAAAAAGTAAACTTACAAAAAAGTGGTACTCATGTGTTAGGATTAAATAATTCAACATTTGTAGAGTCTTTAAAACTATGTAACACATTGTAAATGAACATTATTTTTGTGTTTATAACATAAATGATACTGGCTTCATAATTACTCTGAAGAAAATGTTCTACTGGCCTCCTAATTGCTCTGAGGAATGTACATGATATGCCACGGGCCGAGATCCATGGAGCTGGGGTGAGAGGGTCGACTTTGAGAGAAAAGAGTGTTTTCATGTGTCATTGATAAGTCACTGGACTGACTTCCTCATCTCCTGCCGCAACAGGTAGAATGACGTAAATTGTTCTGTGCCTGATTTCCGGAATGCCTCAGGGGACCACTGTTTTAAAAGCTCCAGAATAATGTTACATGAAAATCTAACACTAACAATAACTGCACAATTAATTGTGAAAAAACAGTCATAGAATTAAGCAGTTTGCTTTGCAAGTCTGAAAGATACCGAAAATAAACTGAGTTTTAGTATTTATTTTTGGGCCTATCAGTGTTGTAACTTTGAGTTATAAATTTTTTCTCCTAAATGCAACCAACTAGGGTGGTTGGGCCTCTTGGCCCTCTGACCTCAGAAGACTTAAGGTGTAACCAGAAAAATATCTTGGCATCTGCCCCACACTTCTTGCCACTCTGCCCATGTGTCCCATAAAATCAGTTCTTCTACTTTTGTATTTCTCTAGTCTCTTGATCCCTCCATGTCCCCACTAATCACAGCCACCTCCTGTCTTCACTGCCTTTTTCAATTTATTTAGATTCATGATTCATTGGTAACTTCTTTACAACCAGTCTCTCTCCCTCAATCTCAGTACCCAAGTCTATGCTGGCTTTGGTGTAATCGAAGTTTGCAGGAGGAAGTATTATAACAGCACGAACACTATCAAATCATGAGCTCTGACATCAAACTGGCACTCAGTACTTTCTGGCAGTGCTAGTGGTTTTCTGGTAAAGTCTCTCTCTCATGGGGAATAAGATCGTGTGCAGGGCATTAAAGTGAGCAAGTACTCTTTCAGTAACTATAAAATAAATGATCATAAATAATGAACATGTAAATACATGTTCCTTGTTTACAACTTGAGCACAACCCCATCTTAATTCCTAGACCATTATGTTATGGCAGAAAAAAACACAGGGTTAGGAATTAAATCACCTGAAACTGAGCTCTGAATCTACTCCACGTAGACTGGAGTCACATAATCACTTGAGCCTCACTAGCTCCTTTCCCACCCCACTTCCCTCCCCTGACTTTGACAGCAAGCAAAATACCTTGAAAGCACTCTGTCCCTGTTACAGAATGAGGTGCAGAAGGGAATTCATGTTTAGCTGCCTTCACGTGACACTGTCATTCTCATGTTTGTTTCTCTTCCCCCAACCATGAACCATCAGCATCAGTTGCTCCAACTGAGAAGTTGTTGAAATAGAGCCTTTTTTACAAGTCTTTCATCAAATTCTCTCTCAAAGCTTCCAAGCATTCCCTAAGGGTCTTCTGGAACTCTAGCTATGCCTTATTGAAGAAAAGATTAGGGGAACATTTTTTTTCATTAAATACTAATGTATTAAACTTCTGTTTCAGGTACACTATTTTCTGAGTGTTTGTAAAGGCCCTGAAATTTCATTGTGGTGTTATGTTATTATTCCATTTCAACCTAATTGATCTAAAACTAAGTGGGGGTACTGTAATTCAATTGTGTCCCTAGCCACCTAAAGTTAGCAAAGACCCCACAAGTTAAAGGGCATGGTCCCTCCAAAGATTGATCTTACCTCAAATGCCAGCCACACTTAAAGGATCATCAGGGGCCTCCCACACTTCTGACTGAATGACTACACATTTGGAAGTTCCCATGACCCCCTCAGGTTCAGTAATTTGCTATAATGACTCACAGAACTCACAAAAGTACTGTACTTACAGTTAGGTTTTATTGTGAAAGACACAAGTCAATGAAGAGGCACAAAGGGTAAGGTCTCAGAAGGAACAGACAGCTGTATCCTCTCCTTGTGGAATCAGGGTGCAATCACCCCACCAGCACAACGCTGTATTCACAAAATAGAAACTCCACAGAACTTCTGGTGCCCAGAATTTTTATTGCAGTTTCAGAACATAGGCATGATTGATTAAATCATTGGCCACCTGGTTGAACTCAAACTGCCTCCTCCCTCCCATTCCTGGAGGTCAAGGACTTTGGTTGATACCCAGTGGCTCAACACCTCAGCCCTTTAATCACAGGGTTGGTCTTTCTTGAGTAGCTTACCCTATCCTAAATCTTCTTGTTAGCATAAATTAACTAGAGGCCCCCTGTTGAGGCACCTCATTAGTATAACTATCAGGATCCACTATGAATAACAAAGAATTCCTATCACAGAGGAAATCCCAAGGATTTAATTTTCCTTTTAGGAACCAGAGACAAAAACCAATCAAACTCGTTTTCTAACAACAGTTATGCTGTTTTTATTACTAATAGATATATCAATAAACAGATGGAATATGTGGATGTATGAATTTAATATAGACAGCACATAATATTTAGTACTATTTATTGGCTGGCAATCTGTATACATCAAAGTGCCTTGGTTCACAGCTCCATCCCTGATGAGTTCTGTCACCTCTTTGTAGATTGAAAGATGGCCAACCTCAAAGCAGGTTAGCAAATGCTTTATTCGTTGTCATACTGAAGACTAGAGCCCAGAAGACAGTCTTTCAGATTGCTGTGAAGAACTGCTTGGAAGCTTGTTAGCAACAGGGGATTATATATACAAAAAGGGAAAGGGGGTATATATGCTTACAAGCAGTTGTCCAAATATTTGTGTGTTGCAAGGTGTAATGTGTTTGGCTATAAAAATTAAGATTTACTGATGTCCACATAGACAAGAGAAAGACCTTTAGGCTATCTTTATACATTATTTTTCTATCATTTCTGATTGTTCAAAAATACTGCCTGCATGCCTCTGCTTAACTGGTTTTCCAGTTCTTCCTGTTTTCTCAATATTTCCTTGAGGTCACTTGAGATGGTCACAGAAGACTGACATCAGCCACCCACTGAAGTTTTAATATACATCCTGAGGCAATTACTTAAATTCAGTATCTCAATTTTCTCATTTGTAAATGGTAAAAATAAAATATTTACCTCATTGCTAAGGATATGTTATCTATTCTAGTCCCCTGCTCATTTTTATGCTCTGCATGTCACAAACTTTGTCTTGTTCATTTTTATATCCTCTCTAGTGCCTTGCACATGGGAGGTCACAAATGCATGTTCTAGGGATGTCCATGGATTCTGAACCCAAGGATACAACAACTATTTTGTGCTTCGCTTACTTCAGTTATCTCCATTTGGCTCGAAGGAGAGGAAACACTTGGGAATTACAGGAAATTTCATCAGAATTCGGTCCCAAAAGCAAAAAATGGAAAATCCAATTCAAACTGACTTAGACAAAATCAAGAATGTAACTGCCCCAGCAACTCTGCAGTCCCTGGATAGTTCTGTCTTCTGGTGTTCCTTGGTTCAAGGTTGAAATGTCACTCAATCCATGTCTTGGTTCATCTTTCCCTGAGGTATCTCTATCCCCAGCTTCCACTGATGGCTTATGCTAGCTTTAAGCTTATCCCAGTGGTCCCAAGATGGCTGCAGAGAGACATGTCTTCATATTGCCACTCCAGGATATGGTTGAAAGAGCTTTTCTTTTTTAGAAACTTCATAGAATATGTAAGTACTGGCTCAGACTGGATCATCTGCCCATCCTGGAATTAATTACTTAGTTCAGTGGAGAATGGGATATATTTTTAGTTTAAGCCAATCAGAGACTACCCTTAGAACTGGGCACCCAAGTTACCTTATCCAAACCAAATTCAGTAAAACTGCAAAGTGTGAATTCCCCTATGAGAAAAGTCATGCTTGTCTTACTGAGTAAGGGACAGGTGGGACTAGGTAGGGAGAGCTACATAGGGGGCTCTGTGATCAGGCTCACAGAAATCCCAAAAATGTGGAGGTGTGGGAAAACCAGAGATAAGGGAACAAACCGGACCACCCCGCCCTAGGACCACCCTGCCCTAAGACTACCCTGCCCTAGGCATGGGGGAGGGGGGTGTCTTTTTTATGATAATCACCTGTGACCAACAAAGAATAACTAGACCCTAAAAAGGAAGTAAGTCATTGAAGGTGTTATCACTAGTCCTTGCTCAATGGCGATATCAATAGAGATGTTAAAAGGATTTAAGTTCCCTGGTTAGCTTTCTATAAAAGAAACCCTAAAGGCCCTCATTGGCAACCCTGTCGGGACTCCTGTCACTCTTGAGAACTTTTTCTGTATCTTCACCTAATAAACTTCTATCACTTTACTTACTCTCCATTGTGCGCAAGATTGACTCTGTGAGACAAGAACCTAGCTCTCCCGCTTCATTATGCTGTGGAAACTGATGTATACTGTGAAGGTAATCTACAAATTTCCATTTCAACCACTCTCTTGCAAATGCTAAATTCATCCTTTTATCAGGGAGACTTCAATACTTCCCCAGTGTTTTTTTCTCCTTCCTTCCTTCCTTCTTACTTTTGTTATTTATTTCTTTCATTTTTCTTGACTCTGGATTATTGACTAACTTTGCTATTTCTTCCTGCGTCTTTCACTCTTATTCCCTCCTTCCCTTTAGTTATATCTTGCTTCAATTGCATTTCAGAAATTTGGGCATGAATCAGGGTAGAGAATGAATAACCAACAGATAGTTATTGATCATAGAGTTGATCCTTCTTGCCTAGGAGTAATTCATTGTAAGATGAGTTGCCTTCCTGGAGAATTCTTCAGTTGGATATATCTCTATTTCAAGGAACACAGATGAAACCAGTAGCAAAAAGTTTTATCACGGCCACCATTTTTTTAAATTGAACTGCCATTATGCAGGAAAGAGAGTATTCTCGACCTTAAATGCCCAGTGTCTCACAGCACAGCTTGCAACATCTTGCCGAAGATGAATCGGTCTGTCTTTAGTAGCCTGAAACTAGGATTCACTGTTCTCCTTTGGCATATGACATTTACAAAAGCATTTAATTTTAATATGCAGTTGTTTTTCAGTGTAAACACTTTCTGACCTATATATCCTTTCTTCTCTATAGCTTCTTCAGCTGGGGAGGAAATGCTACCATGGCAACATGCCAGCTTTTTATGGTTTAAGTTGTCTACTCAAAAGCATTTAAAATTTTCAAACCAAATTACAGTGAAGTTTAGTGGCAGTACAGGTATATTCAGCATCTTGTCTCATGGAATTATTTGTAGAAACTTATGAATTTCTTTTCAATTTAATTGTAGCCTCACATGGAAACTTTTAAATATCACTAGAAGTTCTATCTCTTCTTTGAACATCTTTTGCAAGGAAACAACCCTCTCTGAAACAGTTTTATGAACCTTGTCCAAATGAAGTGACATTTGATACACCATTCTTCAAACTTAAATTTTCTAGCTAAAAAGTGTCAGTTTCTTTGACCTCTTGACTTTCATTTTATGCTTATCAATGACCTTAGGAATTGTCTTCTTTCCTTGTTCATCTTTTTTTTTTTTTTTCACAAAGAGATGTAATTTTGTTGAGGTGGGGGTGGGGCAGAGGGGGAGAGAGAGAGAGAATCCCAAGCAGGCTCCACACCCAGCCCGGAGCCCAATGTGGCAATCCATCTCACGACCTTAAAGAAAAGATTTCAGACCTGAGCTGAAATCAAGAGTCGGAAGCTTAACCGACTGAGCCACCCATGTGCCCCAAGAAATGCAGTTTTATGATTTTGTATTGTATGAGTTAAAGTATACTCTGAGATATGTTCAGATGTGCTTGGCTTGCTTGCTCATAAGCTAAATGCTTTATCCATACTATATCCTGTACACTTCTATTTCTATCCTCCATATCTTTTAGGCGTTTTTAAAACTAATTTTTAAAATACATTATTGTTTCTTGCTGCCTTCTGAAATAACTATTCAATCTGACATTCTAACTCACTAATTCCTTCTTGCGTGGCATCTACTCTATTATTTTTCACACAGAATATGTTTCTCATTTTGATTACTAGTTCTGCTCTTTTCTATGCACACATTTCATTTAGACAACCAGTATCTTCCCTTTTACCATTGAAGTTGGATGCAATGACCTGGACCAGAGATTGTCCAAGGCAATAAATCAGGAAGCATAAGAGATTAGCTGTATAGAATATCAGGAACGAGGAATAAACAACAGTTGTTCTTTATATTCTACTCTGGGTGCCATCCACTTTAATCTCAATAAAGTCACACAGACTAGGGCCTGGCTTTTGGCCCTTTCCCATACTCATTACCAAACAGAGTAACTGATGTCTTCTTGAATAACATGACTTCACAGGCAAAAAAATAAAACAGAAACCAAAAAAAGTACGATTAGTACAATGAAAAGGGTAACAAACAAAACAAAACAAAAGCTGAACAATTTTTGCCATCTGAGGAAGTATTATCAGAACAGATAAATCAAGAATTTAAAATAAGTTTGATAAATATCCTTAAGGAGACAAAAAATATAAGGGCAACTTAAAACTAGAAGAAAATATCCCCCCAAAATTCCAAGTTAAGATATATTACATTAAGTGTGAAAAATACTGTCTTTGAAATAAGCAATCAATTGAAGGAAAAGCAAGATATATGCTGCTGAAGAATGAAGCAGAGAATTGGAAAGTTCAGATTCAGGAACTCCCTGAGGAAGGAGCAGGGAAGAATACTACATGAGAGAAAAGCTGAGAGATATGGAAGGTAAGACTAAAAGTGTCAACATCAGAAAGTGGGCAGCCCCAGAGAAACAAAAGAAGAAACTGAACAGTAAAATATCTAAAATTTGAAGTGTTTATTGGGTGCCAAGCATTTATGAGATAAACCTTCATTATTTGCAGAAGATATGATCACCTACTTAAAACACACACACACAACAGAACCAATGGCAATACTTTTAGAATAATATAGTTGAGGTAATTTTCTAGGTGCAAAATTGGCACTATTTGATTCACCAATAATAATGAATTAGAAAATCGAATAAAAATGAGATACCCTTTACAATACCAAAAATAACTATAAAGCATAATCCAAATAAAATAATTCAGAATGCACAAAAACTTGACAAAGAAAATGTAAAATTGTTTTTCAAAAGGGGACATGGGAGATGATTTGAGAATTAGAAAAAATTACATAGTCTTGGCCAGAATATTATTATATCAATTCTTCACAATTGAATTCAACCATTTCAATAAAAATTTCAGTTGAATTATTTGAAGACTAAAATTAGTTTGCTCCAAAATTTATATGGAAGAATAAAGGTTAATGAATGCCTAAGTCAACCACAAAAAAGAAAAGATTGAGGGTATGTATTTCCAGATCTTAAATCATAACAAAGCCAAATAGAGCAGATAGGTATAGCAGAAAAAAAATAACACTCTATAGAACAAGTGCTCAGAAGCAGATCTGTGTATATATGGATATTAAATAAATGATCAATTTAACACCATATATCCAAGTCAAATATAAGAATATTTAGTGGAGGGGCGCCTGGGTGGCTCAGTTGGTTAAGTGACTGCCTTCGGCTCAGGTCATGGTCCTGGAGTCCCGGGATCGAGTCCCACATCGGGCTCCCTGCTCGACAGGGAGTCTGCTTCTCCCTCTGACCCTCCCCCCTCTTGTGCTCTCTCTCTCTCATTCTCTCTCTCTCAAATAAATTAAAAAAAAAAAAAGAATATTTAGTGGAGCTCCTGGGAAAAACAACTTGTTAGATGGTGAAAAATAAAAGGATCCCTAACTAACTCTAATACAAAGGTGAAAGTCAGATGGAATAAAATCCTAGTTATGAAAAATAAATCCATAAAGTTAATAAAACAAAATATAAAATGTCTTCAGATTTTAGGAGGTTAAGGAAGACTTCTTAAACACAAATCATCTGCAAAAAATTAAATACAATAAATATTAAGTTTTTCTGATTAACATAGGACTCTATAGACAAAGTTAATAGATAACAGGTGGAAGAAGATATTTGTGGTGTTTAAAACTAACAAGGGTTTAATAGCTATAAAGAAACTCTGACACACACACACAGACATACACACTAGGAATGTACATTTAAACAGCAACAAGAGACCATTTCCTAACACCATACACAAAAATAGACTCAAAATGGATGAAAGACCTAAATGTGGGACAGGAATCCATCAAAATCCTAGAGGAGAACACAGACAGCAACCTCTTTGACCTTGGCTGCAGCAAATTCTTGCTAGATACGTCTCCAAAGGCAAGGGAAACAAAAGCAAAAATGAACTACTGGGACTTCATCCAGATAAAAAGCTTTTGCACAGCAAAGGAAACAGTTGACAAAACCAAAAGACAATCAACAGAATGGGAGAAGATATTTGCAAATGACATATCAGATAAAGGGCTAGTATTCAAAATCTATAAAGAACTAATCAAACTCAACACCTGAAGAACAAATGATCCAAACAAGAAATGGGCAGAAGACATGAACAGACATTTCTGCAAAGAAGACATCCAAATGACCAACAGACACATGAAAAATTGCTCAACGTCACTGGGCATCAGGGAAATCCAAATCAAAACCTCAGTGAGATACCACCTCACACCAGTCAGAATGGCTAAAATTAACAAGTCAGGAAACAACAGATGTTGGTGAGGATGCCCAGAAAGGGGAACCCTCCTACACTGTTGGTGGGAATGCAAGCTGGTGCAGCCACTCTGGAAAACAGTATGGAGGTTCCTCAGAAAGTTGAAAATAGAGCTGCCCTATGACCCAGCAATTGCACTACTGGGTATTTACCCCAAAGATACATATGTAGTGATCTGAAGGGGCACATGCACCCCAATGTTTATAGCAGCAATGTTCCCAATAGCTAAACTATGGAAAGAGCCCAAATGTCCATGACAGATGAATAAAGAAGATGTGGTATATATATATATATGTATATATATGTATATACACACACACACACACACAATGGAATATTATACAGCCATGAAAAAACGAAATCTTTCCATTTGCAATGATGTGGATGGAACTAGAGGGTATTATGCTAAGCAAAATAAGTCAATCAGAGGAAGACAAGTATCATATGATCTCACTCATATGTGGAATTTAAGAAACAAAACAGAGGATCATAGGAGAAGAGAGGAAAAAATGGAAGAAGAAGAAACCAGAGAGGGAGATAAACCATAAGAGACTCTCAATCTCAGGAAACAAACTGAAGTTTGCTGGAAGAGAGAGGATGGAGGGATGGCTTGATGGGCATTAAGGAGGGCATGTAATGTAATGAGCACTGGGTATTATATAAGACTGATGAATCACAGACCTGTACCTCTGAAACCAATCATACATTAGGTGTTAATTAATTGAATTTAAATTTAAAAAAATTAAATAATAAATAAACAGCAACAAGATATTTAAACAGCAACAAGATATGACATTAGCATATTGGCCTAGTGAAAAGTTAAGGCTGGATAAGGGCCAAGTTGGTGGCAATATAAAGATATAATATTGCTACTAGAGTACAAACTAGTGTAGACTTTCTGGAGAATAGTATGGCAGTACGTAATCCAATGATGTATACATATACCCTATGACTTTGCAGTTCTATAAATATTCCAGGGAAATTCACATGTCACTAAGCTATTTCGAGAACTGAGAAGTCACACGGTGTGTGTGTGTGTGTGTGTGTGTGTGTGTGTGTGTAATTCACATGCTTGCAAAGGGAGACATTAGCAAGATGTTCCTACTCAGCATGGATTGGGTCTCTGGAGAATTGGAGACAAGCTAAGTGTCCATCATTTGAGAGCCTATAGGCAAATATGGCAGATGCACACCTTAGAGTACCATGCAGCAGTTAAAGATAACTCATTAAATAAATAATTCACAACCCCATCGGACCCAATACCTCTTTTTATAAGAAACATTTGTAATACTCCAGGAACGAAGGAAAGAAGGGAGGGAGGGAGGGAGGGAACCCATCTACGCTATGTGAAAATTATATATTATGCCTTAATTGCAAAATAAAGAAGAAATAACAGGAACGTAATTATGATAAAATAATATGTATTTCAATATGAAAATGCTTATGCATGACATAAAAAAGTAGTCAGATGCTTGCAATTACTGTGAATGCGATAGATACAAATACATACTGATAGGCTTGTTGTATTGGTAACTCAAACACCATGGACAGCACTGACATGAGAGAGAATTTTACAAAATGGTGACCAAATCTTAGTGAATTCTAATCAACACAATTATAGACTTCCTTTGATTTGTGTGGTAGTAGCATTCCTGAAAAAAACAATCAGTTTATATTAAAACTGCATAAAATACTTCAAGCTTATTTAAAAACTCCATTATTTTCTAGCTCAGATAATTATAAACATGGGACATTCAAAAGTAGTATAGGACCCAGTTTCTATGGGTTGTCCTCACATTATATGGCAGCTGTCAACCCTGAACCCTCCACTAAAAGCCACTATGGTCCTCTCAATTATTAGGACAGTATTACCACAGGTTTTCCAAGTAGTTTCTTGGAGGTAGGACACCACCATTGAGAATCATGGGTGGAACTTATGCTCACAAATAAAACGCTTTTTTCAGGAACAAACAATTACAAACTACTTGGATAGAAATAAGACTGGGGGAAGAGAATGGAATGAATAAATGAATGTACACACATATACATCTATATACAGTACTTTATAAAAAATTAGTTCATAGCAAGGACAATATGCTTACAGTGGAGGGTATAAAACCAGCAATATTTCCATTTATTCAACCTGAAAGAAAAGGAAAAATAGAATGCTAAAATAAATATTTTATATATATATATATATATATATATATATATATAGTCACTGTTACGGATTGAATTGTGTCCCCTCCCAAATTCATAAATTGAAGTCCTAATCCCTAAAGTGACTATATTTGGAGAGAAGGCCTTTAAAGAAATAATTAAGGTAAAATGAGGTCTTAAGAGTGGAGCCCTAATCCAATTTCTTAGTCCATTTGAGCTGCTATAACAAAACACCCTAAACTGGATGGCTTATAAACAATAGAAATTTATTTCTCACAGTTCTGGAGGTTGGAAAGTCCAAGATCAAGAAATTAAAGTAAAAATCAACTGTACAATTTTTTGTAACATTCAAGTCCTAAAGAAACATGACAGCCTTTTCAAAAACTTTGAAAAGGTTAACCTTATTTTGTTTTATTCTGTCAAATATTAGAACTTCAGGGTTTGGATTAATGTCAGAAACTCTGTTAATCAAAAGTCTCATGCTTTTTAAAAGCACCACAATTTTTTTTTTTTTTTGAAACCAGAGAGGAAAAAAAAGGGATTGAATTTTCCTTAACAGGGAAAAAAAAAAAAAAACACACCCACAAATTATCTGCTGTATTTGTCTCTGTCCATGTTCTTTTGCATCTTTTTATCTGTATCTTATTTTTTGGTATGTTTCTCTTGACATATTGCTGTCAGTAGAGGAAAGAGAGCAAGATGTCATAGACAACACATTCTTTGTGGATTCTTATCAATATTGAAAAGACACTGAGAATTATTTCCTATTTCCTCTTCCTTAAGCCCATAATAAGCTCTTGCTATCCCTGCCTCTGGATCTTCCCAGGCTGAACCCCCAAACTGAGCTTTAGCTATGCTTTATTCCCCATTTGGAGCAAAAATTCAGTATATGGCATTAAAAGGTATTTGAAAGAATAAACTCCAAAATACTTTTTCTCCATCATAATTTATCATTCCATGCACAAACCCACAGTTTTCAGAATAAATGAAAGGTGGGCAAACAGGTACAGATTATCAGCAATTTTAGAACCAGCGGATTCCAAATGGATTAGGCTTTGCCAAATTGCAGTAGAGACCATTATTAATGCCTCTAATTCTTTTCCTCATTTCTATATAAGTTTTAGCTGGTTTGTTTGGAAGAAATGAAGAAATTGCACATGTAAGGACTCTCTGTTTCATACTTAACAACAGCAATGAGTAATATCAATGGACATAATTGAACACAACGAAAATTCCAGTTTTATGCACACTGTGCATACATTCATTTATTAGAATTATTTTTTTTAAAGATTTTATTTATTTATTTGAGAGAGAGAGAATGAGAGACAGAGAGCACGAGAGGGAAGAGGGCAGAGGGAGAATCAGACTCCCTGCTGAGCAGGGAGCCCGATGTGGGACTCGATCCCAGGACTCCAGGAGCATGACCTGAGCCTAAGGCAGTCGCTTAACCAACTGAGCCACCCAGGCACCCCATTTATTAGAATTATTATTTTAAAAGCTTAAACTGTGACAAAGATATGGTAGTGCTAAAGTTTAGTATACAAATATTTTATATATGAACTTTCAGCTTTCTATACATTTTAAAATCTGTTCCTAAGATCTTAGGGGTTTATTTCATATTTTCAAAGGTGTTTTTAACAATGTTTCCTAATTTGCAAATTTTGTTAATAACAGTGTAGTATTAGTGAGATAACATTTATTCTTAAGGAAAAAACAAATATCTAGATTGAATAATGACTGTACATGTGTAAACGAGGTGCAAAAAATTTAGGATATTTTTACCACTCTATTTCTTGAATATTCTTCAACTACAATTCTATAAATTATCTTGTTTAACTTTCACAACAAACTTTTCTGGTAGGTACCCTGTCCACAGATGTGGAAACTGAGGCAGAGAGCCATGAAATAACTTGCACAACCACTTGTGATTAGGAAGAGAAAAGATCTGGGATTTGAACAAGCAGTCTTGGCTACAGTGGTAAACTCCTTGCTTCCTCCCTGCTCTGAAGGTGGTATCCAGCCAGATACTGGTCATGGGACTAGTAAGTAGCCAACTAAAATTTGAGAAACACTGTAGCAAACTGTCAAGTGTACAAAAGCTTATGTTCTTATGAACAAGGTAAATGAAAGGTTATAAAGGGTTGTATCTAAATTCATTTGTTTCTAATGCCGTGAAAATACTGTACTAGTGAATGCTAATGCTGTTTATCTGGGACAGGCAGAGAGGACATACTTTTGCTGGAAAGAGTATATTCGCATTTATGTAAGTTTGCAAGTTGGAGAAGTTTGTTCAAAAAAATGAGGTTATGATTATGACTTTTTTTAAAGATTTATATATTTATTTGAGGGAGGGAGAACATGCACATGGGGGAGGGGCAGAGGGAGAGGGAGAGAATCTCAAGCAGACTCCCTGCTAAGAGTGGAACCCAACACAGGGCTTGATCTCATGACCCCAGGTGAAATCAAGGCTTGGATGCTTAACCAACTGAGCCGCCCAGGCGCCCCTGATTATGACATTTTTAAAGAACAAGTTAGAGGCTGATGGCTAGGGCAACATGTCAAGCAAACAAAAGCAATTATATTTAGGAACTGGACTTAAGGCAGGATCATATTTAATCAGAATTCACCATAATTGTCACTTAGCACATTCGTTGAGAGATGAAATGATTACTCTGAGTCCAGTAAGTTGGAACAGAGAGAGGCCCAAACGGGCTGCACCACCAGGGACTGCCAAGAAGTTCAGGCGTGGAGGTGAAGCTCGGAGTCCAGTGGACTCTCAGTTTTATTATTATAGAATGTAAAGTACGTGAAAGCAAAGAAGAAAACAACTCAAGAAAGCAATCATGTGAGGGGAAGGAAGGAACCGTTGTATGTGACTATCAGCATGGGTCGTGGTGAGGCATTATCTAAGGGGAGAGCCGACCTCAGTAGGCCTAACCATCTTATCCACCATCATTGCTGTTTTCAGCATGTACTGTTTTCAGTACGGAATGATGGGGGAATGGTTGGCCTTTGCCACAAGCATAGAGCTTTTGCCATATATGTGTGTTCCTGTTCTTATTGTTTCTTTTACTGCTTTCCTACACATAATCACAAACGTGAGATAGGATAAGCAATCCTTTGTAAATTGGTATTCCATTAACATATTCCTTTGAACTACTTCTTGATAGTGTATTAGATATTTGAGTTAGATCTTTGATTTAAGAAAATAGATATTCGAATTAGTATTCAAATAAGAACTTGAGTATCTTAATTTTTTATTAAGGATAAAATCTTAAATATTTTGCTAATTCTTATCAAAAGCTTGTTTGTAAGAAAAAGATGCAAGCGAGGCACCTGGGTGGCTCAGTCGGTTGAGCGTCAGCCTCCAGCCCAGGTCATGATCCCAGGGTCCTGGAATCAAGTCCTGTGTCAGGCCCCCTGGGAGCCTGCTTTTCCCTCTACCTCTGCCTGCAGCTCCCCCTGCTTGTTCTTTCTCTCTGTCAAATAAATAAATAACATCTTTAAAAAAAGAAAAAGATGCAATCACTTGTGTCTCTAAATATTCCAAATATATGTCATACTAAGCCAGATCACCAAAGACCTATACCTTTATCAATTTGGAACCTCACAGTAATATTTATTAAATATTAATAAATTAATATTAATAAAAATTAATATTATTAAATAGGGTTTTGACAAGTTCATATATAGGCACTGAGAAACATTCAATAAGCAATTGTATATTTTATATGTATATGTATTTGTATATTTTATAATGTCTTTTAATATCTTAAAGATCTGAAGATTCCAAAGAAATTTCTCTGAAGTCTCAGAGCCAGGAAAGATATATATAGTTGTAGATATAGATTAGATATAGATATAGATAGATATAGATATGTATCTTTATGTGTATATATATATATATATAATACTCATATGGTAATATACAGTGTCATTCTTAATTCTAAATTCTTAATTCTTATAACTCCTTATGAATCTTACCAACTTCTACTGGTCCTTCTAACTCCTCCCTCTTCACTAAATCCATGTAGGCTATGCATCTAGGAAAAAGAGACTCCAAAATAAAGAGGTAGAATAAGAAAAATGCTTATTTCTCTCTTACCTAATTTGTCTAGAGCTGAACTGCAGAGTGTTTCTGATCCCTTCACAGACCTGGGTTCCCTTCTTCCTGTTCTCTTCCACATGGTTGAATTAAGTCACCACAGCTTCCACATTCCACCCGGTAGGAGGAGAGGAAGACCAGAAGTGGAAAACACAAAATTCCATTTTAAGTAAGACTTACGGAGGAGGACGTTGCAAAAATCCCTTCCACTCATATACCATTCATTGGCTCCAGCTTAGTCATATGGCCACACTTGGCTGCAAGGGAATTTGAGAAATACAGTCTTCAGCTGAGTAGCCATGTGCCCAGCTAAAACTATTTCTGTGGAAAAAGAGAATTAACTTTTGAGGGCCAATTAGCAGTCTGCCACATTTTCATCAACACTTAAACCTGTTCAAGTTTCTCCTACCTTAAAAACCACAACAAAGAAAAATTAAACAGAAACATTTAAAACACTTGCCTTGTCTCTACTTTAACTTCTAGCTATGGCCTCCCTTCATTGTTCTTCCCATTTGTAGCCAAACTTCTTAAGTGTCATTTCCAATCAGTCTCTTATTTTCATACCTCTTTCTCATTCCTAAAGCTGTCTGACATTGCCCCTCTCCCCCTACTTTCTAAAACCAAAATGTCCCCTCCCATAGTTTATAATGATATATTTAGGTGTGATTACTTTAACCATTTACTGAAATATAATTACGGGTTCAGAGTTCTATGCAGTGAATTATAGCAATGGTATTCTTATTGGGGAGACAGAAAATAAAATATTTGATTAATGTTTTATTTCACTATTTCAATGAAGACTAAGAGGGCAGGGCATGGTAATTCCATGAGGCCATGATTACATGAGGCAAGGTTAGAACATAGAAGGCTTGATGGTGGATTTAATTTGTCATTTTGACTGGGCCATAGGATGCTAGATATCCGGTTAAACATTATTTTCTGGATGTATCCCTGAGAGTGTTTCTAGAAGAGATTAGCATTTGAATTGGTGAACTAAATAAAGCAGATGTCCCCCATAACCTCCCCCATGTGGATGGGCATCCTGAAATCTCTTGAAGGTCTACATAGAACAAAAAGGTGGAGGAAGGTTGAATTTGCTCTCTACCTGACTGTTGAACTGAGACATGATGTTCTGCCCCTAGTGCTCCTGGTTCTCAGGTCTTTAGATTCAGATTGGAATCTATATCACCAACCCTCCTGGGTTCCCAGCATGCAAAGCACAGATTGTGGCACATCTCAGCTGATAGATAGATGATAGATAGATAGATAGATAGATAGATCGATCGATCGATCTCCTTTGACTTGGCTTCTCTGGAGAACTCTGATTAGTATATAAGGCAACAACTAGGTCTGCTGTCCCTCCATTTTATGTCTAATGCCTAGTACCATGTCTGTACACACAGAGGAGGTACTGAATAAATATGTTGAAAAAATTAGAGAATTATAACTGACAATGTATTTATCTTATTGGTTTGACTTTTTAGAAGCTCAGAGTTAAAATGTACTGCCCACCTCTTGCAATTGTACAAGACCTTATGATATTGAATGTGCATGCATACAGAGTTCCTTCTAAGTGGCTTAGTGGCAAGCAAGGGTGTGGTGTAAGGCTTGGGTGAAAATATAGACTCAATTCTTAAATAATAGCCTTGGGATGGTCACTTAAGCTAATAGCTTCAACTTTTTCACCTATAAAATGGGTATAATACCATGTACTTCATACTGCTTTTGCAGTATGAGATCATATCCAGAAACCTAAACATCACAAGTGCTCAGTATTTGTTGGTTTTCCTCTCAATTGAACTATTTCATAAGTGTAAAGTTCATGTATTATGTATTATAAGAGTAAACATAAGATAATAAAAGTGAAGGTATTTTCCCTTTTGAGATTTGTTCTTTTCACCATAGTTCTCTTCACAATTGTTCTCTTTACAGTAGAATATTAAATGCTCCATTGAAACTTACATGGAAGGATTACAAGGCACAGAAGCCTACTTGTCTACATGAGATGCACCTGACATTGGTCCTTATGTTGTTACCTTTGCATTTTTTCTTTCTGATTAAAGACAAAGAGCCAGAGTTTCTTAATAGAGTAAACTAAGTTGATCATGTACACTATAGGATCTTCCCTCTCATAGTTTTATTATTGTTTCAAATTCAAAAAAATATTACACTTGAAAACATCTTATGGTTCTGCATTTGGCATAATTATATAATATATATGACATTATGTTATTCCTTTTTTGTGATCTCATAATTCTATTCCATTTAAGCTGTTCTATGAACTCCAGAAAAAGAATCTCTCTGAAAATGTATTTCTCTAGCTTTCTTTAAATGAGCATGGTTATTGTTAATAGAATCCCCAATCTTATTCGTAACTGTGATGGTAACAGATGGTAACTGTGAAGGTGTTTGTGATTCTAGAACTATCCCTTTTCATATCAAGCAGCAGCATACAACTGAGCCTTCTTTACTAAGTATAAATGATGGGGACAAAGAAATAAAATGCTCACATTTGTTCTACATGCACATAATTTTTTTACATGTACATAATTTAAATTCAACTTTACAGTAACCTCTGGAAAACATACCCCTTTACGTTGCCCTAGTCTCTCTCTCCAGTGTTCCCTGCTTGTATTCTTTGCTCCTTACTTCTCTTAACAGTCTGCATTATCATTGCAATAACACTTGAAAACTCCAGTTGTCTGGATCAATATTTCTGTCTGTTTCATTTTGTTTAAACCCTTCCACACACTGTTGCAGGGCCAGTGAAGTCTCATAAGCACTGTCACATGCTTTTCTGTTGCTAAGGGCAACACTACAGATGGCAAAAACTGGCTATCGTACGTCACATGTTACACACACAAACACATGATGGTTTGAAACAGCTTAAACCATTCAAGGGCAGTTTGCCTCTAAATGTTAGGATTTTATATGCTATGCGATTATGCGACCTTTCAAATACGGAGCTGAATCCAGTTAAATAAAATGATTTCCTCCCTTGTTATTATGGAATCAATTAATTGCCTTTGTGATTAGGCTGAACCTCATTTCAAAGACAATAAGAAATATATAAAAAACATAAAATTCAAGGTCATGTATAAAAAAGGGTATGGTCAAGTTTATATTACATTTGAATTTCTAATTTCTATATCTCTGCACAGTCCAGGATGCATCCTGTCTTCCTTCTGATTTTACTTTGACTAAATGTGTTTCAGTCTTGGGGACCTCACGTATCTTTTAAAAATACTTACTAATTAAGATCCAGAAACAGATATATAAAAATATAAATATAGACAAGAGATACCATTTGATATAAAGTATATAAACATATACAATGCTATAAAATATTAATAAATTATAAACCTGGGTGCTTTTTTCCCAGGGACGGGAAACGTTATGTCATGGATCAGAGATTCTCGGCGCTTGGCTTTGTCTGGATTTTGTTCTTTCAGAACAGCTGTCAATCATTGTGGTGAACAAAACTGAACAAATTATCTTTGAAAAATCTGAACGTGATTTTCATGCAATGAAAGTTGAGTCTCAAGTCTCTGTGGACAAAGAATTGAAAAGCTGAAGCAATTATTCAGCTAATTAAAGGGAGAGTGATGGAGCACATGAGCTAATCTAGCTCACCGAGGGGTTAGTCCTTTTTTCACATGGCTGGTGCCGATAGGAACTCATAATGCTATGAAAATGCGAATCAACTGAACCCTTTAAATATTTGGGGACACAAAAAGTGACTTTGTTTTTTGGTGCCATATATCTCTATCTCTATTACCTCTGGTTTCTCCGTTTCTTGGTAAAGTCAAAAGAAGATGAATTTAAGTTAGAAATCAGGATTTGAATTCTACTCTCCCACTGACAATGATATATTAGACTTCACTTAACCTCTCTGAGTCTCAATTTCCTTGGATGTAAATTAAAAAATACCAATAATACAGATTACATTTACATGTAAATATATTATTTATTTATTTTAAGATTTTATTTATTTGACAGGGAGAGACACAGTGGGAGAGGGAACACAAGCAGGGGGAGTGGGAGAGGGAGAAGCAAGCCTCCCGTGGAGCAGGGAGCCCGATGTGGGGCTCGATCCCAGGACCCTGGGATCATGACCTGAGCCGAAGGCAGACACTTAATGACTGAGCCACCCTAAATATATTTTTTAAATAATGCATTTTCACATACACCTGTGTTATGGTTAGGTACTGGCTTAGTGTTCTAGGACTTTAACAGAGGTAGGGCCCATTCAGAGAAAAATGGGATCAGATCAAAATGAAAAAAAACAAAAACAAACAGAAAATCAGAAATTAACAACAACAATGTAATCTAGGTTTTGAAATAAAAGTATTGTGTAATGGCATAATTTGAAATATTATCTAACCGATAAATTTGCACATTTCTTTGCTGCTACATATAGTTGAAGGATTTATCTCAAAATATAGCAAAGGATATCTGTAAATAAGGATAGAATAAATTTTTCAATTATCTACTTATGGAAAATAATATTATCATTCAGACTCTCTCAGAAAACATGCTTTTATTTTCCCTTGCCTACCCAGATATCATTTATCATGAGTCCTTTACTAAAATTAATAAAATTAACTATTTAAGGATATTCATTTTACTAATCGGTATGTCTGGTTTTAGCTAATTGAATCCCTAGTAATGGGAACAAAATATATATTTAAATATTCAATTCAGTTATGCAGATAAGGATAGTATTTCTGAGAGATATAATATTCTCAGGAGATCACCTAGCCCTGTCACATGCAAATATTTTCAATCACATGTTACAAATAAGACATTCTGAACAAGATTGTAAAGTGACTTGGTTCGAGATAAAACCATTAATGGAAGAAATAGGATTGTAATTTATATTTTTATAATTTGCATAATATTTCAGTGAAACACTGATTTTTCCGTAGGATTGTTTTCCCTTAAAAATAACTTAGATGATTTTAACTTGCTTCTTTGTTTGGCTCCTTTGTTATTTTAACTAACTTACCTTTAATGTCACTGAAAATCACTGTTTTCCTTAAGAAATAATCTTGCCTTTTCTCAAAGAAAAAGAAACACAGATTTCAGTTAGGAGTGTAGTTTTAGATACCTGACCTGTGTGCAGCTACCTAAATTGAGTGTAAGCTGTGGAGGTTCAAAGACTTTATCACACTCTCTTCTTCAGTAATTACCCTTCAGAGATTCTTGCTTCTGCCAGGACTCTGTCTCTTTTGGCTCCCCTGTTTTATCTCCAACTAACTTAGACATGAATCTTATCCCCTTCAATAGTTCGCACAATCAGTCCACTCAGACTACATATTTTATGGTGTGCACTAAAGTGCACTCAACTAGAGATTTGGTGGAGCAGGCAGTCTTCCATCCCTCCCTCAACCTGCCCCCGAAACATATACATACTCTACCCTCCCAAAGGCTAGCTTGGCCATTCTCCCTTACTCCTAAAGTTCCCTCTTAAAGTGCTTGATTCTTCTTCAATTCTGAGGAGCAAATCAGTTCTCTCTGGCTCCTAAACTCAAATTTGCATTCTGACACCTCACAAGGAACTCAGCAACAAGGGCCAGGAATTCATATGGCTACTCTGTTTGAAAAGAAAGATTCATAAGGAAAAGTGCAGAGGACCACAGGGGAAGGGAGGGAAAACTGAATGGGAAGAAATCAGAGAGGGAGACAAACCATGAGAGACTCTGGACTCTGGGAAACAAACTGAGGGTTACAGAAGGAAGGGGGTGGTGGGAGGTTGGAGTAACTGGGGATGGGTATTAAGGAGGGCACGTGTGGTGATGAGCACTGTGTTATATGCAACTAATGAATCACTGAACACTACATCAAAACTAATGATGTATTATATGTTGGTTAACTGAACATAATAAAAAAAACAAGAGAGAAAAAAAAAAAGATGTGGTACATATATACAATGGAATATTACTCAGCCATCAGAAAGGATAAATACCCACCATTTGCATCGACATGGTTGGAACTGGAGGGAATTATGCTAAGTGAAAGGCAATTATCATATGGTTTCACTCATATGTGGAACAGAAGGAATAGAGCAGAGGACCACAGAGGAAGGGAGAGAAAACTGAATGGGAAGAGATCAGAGAGGGAGAAAAACCTGGACTCTGAGAAACAAACTGAGTGTTACAGAAGGGAGGGGGTGGGGGGATAGGGAAACTGGGTGATGGGTATTAAGGAGGTCACATGTTGGGATGAGCACTGGGTGTTATATGCAACTGATCAATCGTTGAACACTACAACAACAACTAATGATGTACTATACGCTGGCTAACTGAACATAAAAAAAAAAAAAAAAAGAAAGACTCATACTCTAACCATATATTACAAAGAAATTCTTCCTCATGGGGTAGATGTGGATGGCAGGAATAAAGGGCAAGCTCCAACCTGAGACGCAGTAGAACCTGGGATAAATACACATGCAGAGATACTGAATAGTTTGGCAGTGGTTAACTGATGCTGAGTTTAGGTTCCACTTGGGATCTGAGGAAATGAAGCATTTCTGTTCTAAAAGAAGATAATGCCCTGAGCTGCTGCCTATGCTTCATTATGGCCTTGAGAAGGAACCAGATCTGACCTGTGTCCCAACTGGGTTAGGTTGCAACTAAATAATTCCAACTTAACGATATTTTTGTTTCAAAATTTGATTTTGGATTTTCTTTGACCTTATTATCTACTCTTTAATGCCTCTTTACCTGATTGAGCCGCTCCTTAAAAGAATAATTTGTTGGGACAATAAAAAACAGCTAATAATACTTACCATTATGTAAAAAAAAAACAGCAATTTTTGAATTAATTCAATCTCTTAATTTGAATTGCATTCAAGCAAATTAATTTTTCTGCATTAACAGATTTCTGGAAAGAAATGATCTTGCTTTCTCTCAAAGAAAAAGAAACACAGATTTCAGTTAGGAGTGTTAGTTTTAGATACCTGGCAACTGGTTAAACTGAGAACATCATCAATACTAATAATTTGATTATTAATCAATCCCCAGTTGACCAGTACAGATGTTTTTACCCACTTTCTTCTGTTTTCCCTCAGTACCAAATTTTGCTTTGACTACCCATCCTTCAGTTTCTTTGGAGAAGGCCAGTGTTCTGACTATTCAACCATACATTTATCTCAACTGCTATATATTTAATGTCTGCTGTTTTGCAAAACTGCTCTCTGCTATGGGGATTATAGAGAAGAGTAGAACATGATCTTTGACTTGGAAAAGATGAAATATACTTAGGGAAATACAAACCCCAGGGACAATTTGGAGAATAACAAGTAAGTACTGCTGTCATAGATAAATCAGGTTTTCCATTTTTTTCCAGGCCACAAAATATTATTGAGTTTCTTGTTTTTGCAAGGCATTCTGCTTGATACTTGGCATCCAATGCTGAAAGATATAGTCATGGTCCCTGCCCTTGTGAAACAAATAACTGCAAGAATGGGGCAGTTTTAAGAAATGGCATAATTATTTACATAACCTCAGCAAGAATGATGGATCATATAGAGCTTTTGGAAGTTTCCAATTTGCTGGAACTTTTTTTTTTTTAAGATTTTATTTATTTATTTGAGGGAGAGAGAATGAGAGCACAAGCAGGGGGAGCAGCAGAGGAAGAGGGAGGGAAGCAGGCTCCCCGCTGAGCAGGGAGCCAGACGTGGGGCTCAATTCCAGGACCCTGGTATCATGACCTGAGCCAAAGGCAGACGCTTAACCATTTGAGCCACCCAGGCGCTCCCAGTTTGCTGAAACTTTTTATAAGGAATCTCTAGGTTGAACTTTTAGTAGCCTATCCAGGCCAGAAGCCAAGCCAAGTACTTGTCATCAGACATGCCTGCAATACCTATAGATTTGGGCGGATTCCTCTTCACGAGGTCCCCAATATCCTGAGGTTCCTGCATCTGTCAGGAAGTGACATTCTTTACTCACCTGGTGAGGCTGCTGGGAACTCTGTAAGCAAGCTATCAGGCCAACATTTTCAAGGGGCTTTATGGCTCCAGGTTTCATAAAGTCAACCTTAGTTCCTTAAAACTGTTTGGTCATTTCTGAGTCTATGCATGTGTCTCTCAAATACGACATTCCAGTCAAAGCCTTGGTAAAATAACCAATGTTTCCAATGGTGTCCTGTTACAAGAAGAACAAATTCTTAATTTTTATTTATTTATTTATTTTAAGATTTTATTTATTTATTTAACAGAGAGAGAGAGACAAGAGCACAAGCAGGGAGAGCTACAGAGGGAGAGGCAGAAGCAGGCTCCCCGCTGAGCAAGGAGCCCAATGCGATGAGGGGCTTGATCCCAGGACCCTGAGATCATGACCTGAGCCAAAGGCAGACACTTAATGACTGAGCCACCCAGGCTCCCCAGGAGAACAGATTCTTATTGAACTTATGGAAATGACTATGATTGCCACCGAAGAAAGAGTACTTACTGAGACCTTTTGAATTTTAGAGGGTTCAGGTAGAGAGAAAAATTAAATGCTTTAATTCATTTACAAATGAATACTTTATCACACTTTTGTAAATCATAGATATCCTAAGAGAAAGTTTCTGTAATATGGGAGTGCAAACATTAGAGAACCAGTGTTTCAACCAAGAGTTACAAAAAACTATAATTATTTTTTTCCCAATTCACTTAGTCCCATGTTACTATTCTTGTTTAAAATGCAACTTTAGGGGCGCCTGGGTGGCTCAGTTGGTTAAGCGACTGCCTTCGGCTCAGGTCATGATCCTGGAGTCCCGGGATCGAGTCCCGCATCGGGCTCCCTGCTCGGCGGGGAGTCTGCTTCTCCCTCTGACCCTACCCCCTCTCATGTGCTTTCTCTCTCTCATTCTCTCTCTCTCAAATAAATAAATAAAATCTTTAAAATAAATAAATAAATAAATAAATAAATAAATAAATAAATAAAATGCAACTTTAGTTAGTTTCCCAATTCACTTAGTCCCATGTTACTATTCTTGTTTAAAATGCAACTTTAGTTAGTTTGGGAAGTTTTTAACTATCTTAGTTTTGATCTTAAGGATATTGAATACCTCTATTTGTCCTAAAAGTCCTTTTTATGAACCTCCTTGAAGATGAAACTCATTTTGCAAGAGAATAAGAACAATTACAAATGACAAAAACTCAGAAATGGAGATTATTAATAATCTGATAAGAAAGTTCATTATGATGCAATTGACAAAGAAACTCAGTTATTTCTGTGTCACATAACACTTCAATAGCCAGAATATCAAGTGATGATGACCTTATACCTGAATGTAACATACCAAATAATTATGCCATTTGTTAAAACTGGACTTGTTTTTCAAACAAATTAGTCTTATTTGGCTATCTCTGGAAAGAGGGCTATTATAGAGAAAATATGTTTCAGTAACACTCCTTTGTGGATGCTAAATTTTAGTTCTGATTGTCTTTGAATGTTGTTTGCCTAGGCCAGATAATTGAGGTAAACTTCAGAGAAATTGCCACAATAACTCACGTATAGACAGTCTCCTTGCCTTTCACTCTGTGGGGATAACAGGATCCCATGGGCATATGATTACTTGAACAACTGGGAAATGAGATAGATTCCTGGATAATTGTGTAACTCAGCTATCATCTTGACCAATTCTATGTGGCTGGGATGACAAAATCGCTCTTTAAAAGCCAGAGCATACCCCATGGAGAAAGTGGATGGCCCTGCTTTCTTCATGATTAGATTGGATGACACACTTGGGGATGACCTTATCTCCTGAGACAAGTCTACTCCATTTGCCAGTGATTCCTTGTAATTAGGATATTGTTATGGCTGGACCTCAAACAAAAAGGGCTTCTTGATGGTTTCATCCCTCATAGTCTTTTTTCCTGGAAGCCACCCCTACTGACAATACAATTGCAAACAAAGGCTTTAACCAAGCATACAACAGCTGTCCTGATAAAAACAGCCTCAGAGCTCACTATGGCACTTCCAGGACTTACGTTAGGACTGCAATATAAACTAAGCAAAACAGTTTGCTTGCTCAGCAGGACTCTGAATGATACTTCCCAGGCATTAATGCACTCAGCCAAGAAATAAATTCAGAGAAGGACTTCTCGAGAACCACTATTGACTCTCTACCATTGCTACACCATTCCTCATGTGTCGTTTCAACAATACAGTTAACTCCTGCAAGGTGTCCCAGTTAATAGGGGACATTTGTGATCAATTAAATAAGATCAAGATATGCACTGATCTCTTTGACAAAATTGGTATTTGGGGATCTTACCTAAAGGATGTGATCATAATTTGGGGCCTAATACTTGTTTTATGATCATCCTTTTGCACGTGCTGATGCATGTACTGTTTGCTGCCCATCGCGACCCCCTGGAGCCATACCACAAGCCCCTGGACTGACCCCTGGATAGATTCTAACTGCCACATGGCCCATGGCTGCATTTCAGCAGGAAGCAGCCAGAATGGTCATCATCCCATTCCGTAATGGCAGTTAGGGTTACTATTCCAGGGGGAGAAATGAGTAAGGGGTAGGTAGGGATAGGTAGGAGGCTCTGTGATCAGGCTCACAGAAATCCCCAAAATGTGGAGGTGTGGGGAAACCAGAGATAAGGGGACAAATCGGACCACCCTCCCTTAGGCGTGTGGAGTGGGTCGTGTGGGGTGGGTGTCTTTATGATAATCACATGTGAAATGATATTCACATGTGACCAACAAAGAATAACCAGACCCTAAAAAGGAAGTAAGCCATTAAAGGTGTTACCACTAGAGATGCTAAAAGGATTTAAGTTCCCTGGTTATCTTTCTATAAAAGACCAACCCTAAAGGCCCTCGTTGGCAACCATGTCAGGACCCCTCTCACTCTTCAGAGTTTATTTCTGTATCTTCATTGAATAAACTTCTATCATTTTACTAGAAAGAAAGAAGAAAGAAAGAAAGAAAGAAAGAAAGAAAGAAAGAAAGAAAGAAAGAAAGAAAG
>NW_023270739.1:30677853-30802195 GCF_011800145.1 Mirounga leonina
AAGAAAGAAAGAAAGAAAGAAAGAAAGAAAGAAAGAAAGAAAGAAAGGAAGGAAGGAAGGAAGGAAGGAAGGAAGGAAGAAAGAAAGAAAGGAAGAAAGAAAAAAAGAAAGGGTCAGGGATTAAAATTATCATAAGCACTGTAAAGGGATTTGCTGTAAACTGAGGTAATCAGTAAATACATGATCAGCTGTAAATACATGATCATGCTGTAAATCTCAGTAATAAAGAAACCTAACCTAGTCTAGAAAGTTGAGAAGTGTACCCTGAGGAAGTTACATTTAAATTGACAACTGCAGGAGGAATAGGGTATGGGTTCAGGGAAGAGAGTAACACAGAGGAAGAAAGATATAGGCAAGTGCTGATGAGAACCAAAGAAGTTGGAGGGTATTTGAGGATGACCATGACCAAGGCTGTGGACAGGGGAAGTAGTGAAAGATGATGATGAAAAGCAGCCAGATCCTGGAGGATGTTGTAGGCTACTCAAACAATTTTGGATTCTATCCTAAGTGCAGTAAAAATCTATTGATAGAGTTTTAAGCAAGGGTAAGAACTGTGATCAAATTTGCCTTTTAAGAATGTCACTCTGACTACTAAAAGACAATGAGTAATATGTAGTGGAGGGACTACTCATAGTCTAGGTAGTACAGGATTAAGATGTGGTCTGTAACAGTGGCAATATTGGTTCAGATAAGTAAGACAGTTTAAACTGTATTTATGGAGTAAAATTAAGAGTACAGTTGACTCTTGGGGCACCTGGGTGGCTCAGTAGGTTAAGCTTCTGACTCTTGATTTCAGCTCAGGGCATGATCTCAGGATCCAGGGATCTAGCCCCACCTTGGGCTCAGCGCTGGGTGGAGCCTGCTTAAGATTCTCTCTCTCCTTCTTCTCCCTCTGCTCCTCCCACCAATCTCTGCAGCCCCCCCACCCCCGTGCGCGCGCTCTCTCTCTTTCTCTGTCTCTCTGTCTCTCTCTCTGTCTCTCTCTCTGTCTCTCTCTCTCTCTCTCTCTCGGGGAAAAAAAAAAAGAGTAGTTGACTCTTAAACAATGCACCGACCTCCCTGCTGTGGAAGATCTGCATATAACTTTTGACTTCCCAAAAATGTAACTACTAATTGCCTACTATTAGTCTGGAAGCCTTACTGGTAACATAAACAGTCGATTATTACATATTTTGTATGCTATATGTATTATACACTGTATTCTTATAATAAATTAAGCTAGAGAAAAGAAAAAGTTACAAAAATCATAAAGAGACAAATACATTGACGGTGCTGTATTGTTTAAAAATCTCCATATAAGTGGACCCCCACAATTCAAATCCACGTTGTTCAAGGGTCAACTGTACTTGGTTATGGATCGACTATGGGAGGTAAAGAAGAGGAAAGTGTCAGCAGTCTTCCAGATTTCTGGCAGGAGCATATAAGTAGAAAAATGAAAGAGTAAATAGAAACTCCGCCAGGAAAGATTCATGTGAGCTGGGGTAACTGGATGAGATTTGTGCAGGGTGTGAGTCAGGAGTGATACGTTTCAGATAGATAAGAGAGGGAGGAGCCATTAGGGAAGGATATCTTTGGATACCCTTGGTAAGGATGGACACATCTTTGGTGTTGAGGATGGTGATACTTATTGATAGGCTTAGGTAGACAGAGAAATTAGAATCTTTGAATTTCAGTCTTGATTCTATAAGGGGAATGAAGAGCCATTTACAATTTGGACTAGCAAATGGTGTATTAATTATATTTCTCTTGAAGTAAAGCAGGGGTTATTTGGGATTGAGAGAAGCTGGAGACAGAAACACTATTTATAAAACTATGCCAAAATGAATAAGCAAAAAACAAAGCCTCCAATAAGAAAACAAGCTGAAGACATGAGTTGATAATCCCCAAATGGAATATAAATGGCCAATAAAGAAATTTTTCTTATAAAGAAATGAACTTTATCAGTTACAAATAAGGCTGAGAATTAAAAGAAGATACCATTTAAGCTATAAACTGATCTTTTTAAAATGATACTGCTGATTTTTGTTTGAAAGATGGCAAAACAGATACTCCTACACTGCTGGAAGTAGGTTAGAAGGAAATTTGGAAAGATTATTTTTTTAAAAGTTTTGGTAATTGATATTATTTAACTCACTCCACCTCTTGACATTTACCTGGAGGAAATAATTGGAGATTCACAAAAATGTATATACATAGATACCCATATCAGTGCTATTTATAAAAAGAAGAAATTAGTAATGAAATAAATATGCAAATGTGGGGATTAAGTGCATAAAGTTTGGTGTATTTTTGAAAAAGTAACATACATAATTAAAAATCGTGTTTTTGAAGAAACATGAGAAGCAACCAGAAGTATGTACAACAAAATGTGGATAGTTGTTTTAACTAGCTCATAGCAGCACCAAATATTATTTTGGGGGCGCGTGGGTCGCATAGTCAGTTAAGCATGGGACTCTTGGTTCCAGCTCACATCATGATCTACGTGTCTTGAGATGGAGCCCTGCGTCAGACTCCTCACTCAGTTTGGAGTATGCTTAAGACTCTCTCTCCCTCTCCTTTTCCCTCTGCCCCTCCTCCCTGCACTCTCTCTCTTTCTAAAAATAAATAAATCTTTTTTAAAATTATGCTTTAAGTATTTTTAAATTTTTTATTTTGTGATTTTTTTTAATAATTAGAGAAAGAGCAACAATAAATTCTAATTTTAAAAGCTATTACAATAGCTCAGTATAGGATCATTGAACTAGGCTGGTGAGAATGAGAAAAAAGAGAAAGAAAGATACGAGAAGTTTTTGAGAGAAAAACTAGATTAAGAGAAGAATGGATTGGATTTCACATGTGGATGATGAGAAAATAGTAGAGCTATGATTGAAATAGGAAAGTTGCATGACTTTTTGAAAAATTCAGTGTTGGGAATGTTTAAAGAAAATATTCAATACTCTGTAGGAGAAATAAGATTATTACTAAGGAAAAAGGTAAGATGGGTAAATTCACAGAAGAAAAGAACAGAAAGAAGACTGAGGACTGGATCCAAGGTTTTACTGGCCCAGTGCTTGCTTTTAGCATTTCAATAATAAAGATAATAGGATTTGTATTTAAAGTCAGTAACTAGAAGAATAATGTTTTTTGACAGCTGCATATACACTCACTGGATGAGATTATAAATTAACTTGCTTAAAGCTATTTACTTTAGTTATGTCTGGGGACTGTGGTTTTAGTAAGGAGACATGCCAGATGTAATTTACATTATGTAGGTATTAAGGAAAAATCTTGTGATGCTGCTGGCTTATGTTTCAGGAGAAAAAAAAGAATTTTTTTGAAGTTACTTATTCAGTTGGTTTTATTTTGGATTAATTAACTTTAGAAACTAATATTTTATGACTGTACTTTACATGAAAGACATGAAAAATATTAATTGGAGAAAATTTGCTAGTTATTGGTTCAATATAGAAAGCACCATAAAATCTATCTCTAGAACTTGTTTTCATAAAGTTCATTATTCTTTATTTAAAATATTTCAAATCAGATATAAGTAACATATCTAAACAGTATTGAGGATTTTAAAGGAAAATTGTTTAAAATTATTTCTAATATAAATGCTATATTATTTATTAACAGAATAAGCATAAAATAAAGATCTGTTCTTTTTTTTTTTTTTTATTTGAGAGAGAGAGAATGAGAGACAGAGAGCATGAGAGGGAGGAGGGTTAGAGGGAGAAGCAGACTCCCTGCCGAGCAGGGAGCCCAATGCGGGACTCGATCCAGGGACTCCAGGATCATGACCTGAGCCGAAGGCAGTCGCTTAACCAACTGAGCCACCCAGGCGCCCCAAGATCTGTTCTTTCTTTATTAGAAGAACTACCATCCAATTCAGCAATCCTACTTCTAGGATTTATCCAAAGAAAACAAAAACACTAATTCAAAAAGACACATGCACTTTTATGTCCATCACAATATTATTTACAGTAGCTAAGATATGGAAGCAGCCTAAGTGCCAATAAATACATGAACAGATAAAGAAGGGTATATATAATGGAATATTACCAAGCCATAAAATAGAATGAAATCTTGCTGTTTGTGACAACATGGATGAACCTAGAGGGGAGGGTGTCATGCTATGTGAAATAATTCAGACAGAGAAAGACAAATACTACATGATTTCATTTATATGTGGAATCTAAAACCCAAAACAAACAAACAAATAAAATAAAACAGAAAGCAGACTCAAACAGAGAGAAGAAATGGATGGTTGCCAGAGGGGAGGTAGGTGGGAGATGGACGAAATAGGTGAAGGGTATTAAGAGGTTCATCTTCCAGTTATAAAATTAGTAAGATACAGGATGTAATGCACAGCATAGGGAATATAGTCAATAATATTCTAACAACTTGGTATGGTGACAGATGGTAACTAGACTTATCGTGGTGACCATTTCATAATGTATGTAAATATTAAATCACTATTGTATGAATACAATGTTGTATGTCAATTATTCTTCAATAAAAAGAAAAAGAAAAGGTCAGACTACATATTTAGGGTAAAATATCAGAAATAGATTTGAAAAATGAAAGAATGTAAGGGCAGGAACAGACTATATTTTGCTTGTCCTTATGGAAGATTAAAAATGAATTGCTGAATAAATAACTATTGAGTGAATAATGCATGTTTTATCATCTTTACCATCTCAATAAGAGGTACATAACAAAGCTATGAAATATTCATATTTGAATTTTTATAATACATGAAACATGATAGTAAAATATCATATTCCCACCTCAAACTAGATTTTTTCCCTAAACATTTATTTTCAAAATTATCAAGCTTAAAGAAAATAAATTTATAGTAAATAAATATGTACCAACCACCTAGATTCTAAGATTAACTTTTTGCTCTGCTTGCTGGATAACATAATTATCTATCCATCCCACTATCCATTTATCAATCCGTCTTATTTTTTGATGCTTTTCCAAATAACTTGCAGATATCAGTGCATTTCCCCAAATGTTTAAGTATGCATAATACTAACTAAAGTTTAAGATTTTACAGAATTATTTTTTCTTTTGAGCTAAATTCTACATACAAGGAAATGCAAAAACCTTAAGTGTACCATTCAGGAAGTTCAGGTGCATACACTTGTGGATCTCCAAATTCCTATCAAGATACAGATTATTGAAACCCCAGAAATTTCCTTCATACCCACCCCTTCTCTGTCTGTTCTTGCTCCTACCATCCCAGAAACAACCACTTCTTTTTTTTCATACATTAGTTTTTCCTGTTCTAGAATTTCACATAGATCATACAGTAGGTACTTTTTCATCTAAAATGTCTTTCACTGAGTACTCTGTGTTTGAGATTTCTCCATGTTGTTGCATTCCTCTTTATTGTTGAATAGTATTCCACTGTATGAGTAAGCCACAGTTGATTTATCTATTCTCCTCTTGGTGGGCATCCATGCTGTTTCTAGTTTTGAGCTATTATGAATAAGTTGCTATGAAGATTCTTGTATATGTTTGTGTGTATGTGTGTGTGAACATACGCTTTCACTCCTCAGGAGCAAATTCTGTGCCACAGGGTAAGTATATGCTTAATTTTGTAACTAATGTCAAACCATTTTTCAAAGTGATTGCACCACTTTCCACTTCCACCAACCCTCAGTTGGGTCTATATTCTCATCCACAGCTGATGCTGTCAGTCTATTTTTAGCATTAAGCATTCCGATACATGTAAGATTTTTTTAAATGATACTTGTATTTCTAGATTCTTCATTTATAGATCACAGAAACAATGTTTCATTCTAGTTAGAAAGAATTCCCAAACACATAATTCCATGAAACTGATTCTTTTTCCTTTTCCTTATGCCCTCACCTGGAAAATACCACAGCAAGTCTTAGAGATTTCTTGCTCTAAGAATCACACAGGAGCATAAGATAAGGAGTTCTAGGTTAGGCAGCCTTTCTCAGTCTCTAGACTCTGTTGGAAGTCCAAAAGGGAGCCCAGAAGATTCGCATGCTCCACTTAAGACCTCTGCCTTGCTGGCCTCAATATCATCACTGTCCAGCAAAAGAGTGGGAGCCCAGAATTCTGCATGTTCCTGGAAAAAGCCTCCTTCTTCCCTTTGCTGAATTCTATTCACAGCCTTGCCATCACTATCTTCATGGAGATGATCAGAAGTCATTTTATTATGCCTTAAACATACTTCTGTCAAAGGAGTTGAGGACATCCAGACCATCCCTCTTCTTCAGAGTTCAAGTCTCCTTGTGGTTCTATTGGCCATGGGGCAACTACAAGACATTATACATATTTTATTTGTTTGGGTCCTACCACTAGAATATAAGTTCCATGATTGCAGAGATTTTTTTTCAGTTTTTGTTCACTGCCATATCCCCAGTACTTAGAACACCTGGCACATAGTATATACTTAATAATTATTTGTTGAAGGAATAAATTTCCTTTGACAAGGAAGTTTCATGTCTTGAAATGGGAAAAACTGAATCCTACATATAATGAGAGAAACAAACTTACAAGTTATTTTTTTTCCAAAGATTTTATCCATTTATTTATTTGAGACAGAGAGAGAGAGAAACAGCAAGAGAGGGAAGAGGTTCAGAGGGAGAAGCAGGCTCCCCGCTGATCAGGGAGCCTGATGCAGGACTCGATCCCAGGATTCCGGGATCATGACCTGAGCTGAAGGCAGTCACCCAACCAACTGACCCACCCAGGCACCCAAACTTACAAGTTATTAAAGTACCTACTGTAGTTCACACAAGTTACTCACTAGTAGTATTAAACCTCTGGCCAATCTCTTGACTAATCGAATCTTAGTCTCAAAGTTGGCATATTGTGAGACATCCACTTTCCCACCTCATGTAGAGGCAAATTCCCTAATGTATTTCATATGCCAGCTTTTGATTGACATTTCCAGGGATAAAGAGACAGTTCACAGGTTGTTAAAATAATATTCTTCTTGTCTTGACTTCTGGGCCTTTCTTTTCAGTGTCCTATACTATTAACTTACTTAATCATCACAATGAACTTAGCAAGTAGGCATTATTAATATCAGCCAGGTAAGAACATTTCACAGAAGTGGAAATAGAAGCTAGCAAGGTTAAGTAAGTTGGAATTTGAAGCTGAGGAACCTAGCTCCGGAGTCTTTAACTATCACACTATTCTGCTTGTCAGACACCCAAGTAAGAAGAATTTCAAAGGGATTATAACCAAAAACCAGTTATATGAATCTTGAACCCCCTAATTCACTCGGGTAAATAAACACAAAAGTACTGAGGAACTAGATCTTGACTAGAATCTGCCCCAGGGGAGTTGGGTGGGGTGCTCCTTCTTTCTCTCAAGTCAAGACAGAGAGGCTTCAGTGAATTTCTCAGAAAATTTACTTGTCCCCTAAAGCTAGGAAAGTATAGTGGATTTGTTCCAGATGCCAGGTGTGAATCTAAATGGCCGAGATGGGCCAGGCTACTGCTCCAAAGGCAAGAATAAAAGGATTTTGCCACCTAGTTAGCATCAACTTTCCCTCATGCTATTTACTGGAGCAAAAACACTGGAGCTTTTCTTTTTTTTCTTTCTTTTTTTATTTTTTTTATTTTTATTATGTTATGTTAGTCACCATCATTAGTTTTTGATGTAGTGATCCACGATCCATCGTTTTCGTGTAACACCCAGTGCTCCGTGCAATACGTGCCCTCCTTAATACCCATCACCGGGCTAACCCAGTCCCCCACCCCCCTCCCCTCTAAAACCCTATTTGTTTCTCAGAGTCCATAGTCTCTCATGGTTCATCTCTCCCTCTGATCTTCCTCCCTTCATTTTCCCTTCCTTCTCCTAATGTCTTCCATGCTATTCTTTATGTTCCACAAATAAGTGAAACCATATGATAATTGACTTTCTCTGCTTGACTTATTTCACTTAGCATAATCTCCTCCAGTCCCATCCATGTTGATGTAAAAGTTGGGTATTCATCCTTTCTGATGGCTGAGTAATAATATTCCATTGTATATATGGACCACATCTTCTTTATCCATTCATCTGTTGAAGGGCATCTCGGCTCTTTCCACAGTTTGGCTATTGCGAACATTGCTGCTATGAACATTGGAGTGCATATGGCCCTTCTTTTCACTACATCTGTGTCTTTGGGGTAAATACCCAGGAGTGCAATTGCTGGGTCATAGAGTAGCTCTATTTTTAATTTTTTGAGGAACGTCCACACTGTTTTCCAAAGTGGCTGTACCAACTTGCATTGACCACATGTGAAAGAGAGCCAGCCCGGAGATAATCTTAGGCCTTGGCCAGTAAGATAGTTTTAGAGGAGCAAAAGAACCTTGGTATTGGGTAGCAAATATCACTATATTCTTAGGGATTGCAAGAGTAAGCAAGAAGCCACAAGAGAGTAGAGAAGCATTAAGTTGAATGAGGGAGCTGCATATGAACAAGAGCCTCTGAAGAATGCCCAAACACAGCTAAAAGAGACACTGTCAGCTTTAAATACCTGGGATGCACATAGAGAATGAAGCCAGAATACAACAAGACCTGGCTTTCTCCCCTCACCTTCTGCCTACCCCTATTTCAACTCTGAAGAATCACAGCTGTAATAAAAGGAGAGTTAGAAGCCTAAGGCAAAAGGAGATTGGCTATATCCTTGAATGAAATCAAGAGCTTTGACTTGTACATAGGACCAGATGTTCTTAATATTGAATTGATGCTCTTTTGTGATTTAAAGAAACCAAGGAAATTTTAATTACCTAAGAATAAGGTGTAAAATCGTGAGACTGCCCACATTTTTTACCTAGAGGCAAGAAAAAATTCCCCCACAGAAGTAAAAACAAATCTGCTTTTTGATTACATTTCATGACACCCACTTGTTCAATATACCGGTTATAAGGAAGGATCTCAAAAATCCAGGGATTCCTGAGGTCATGATCCCGTCCTTCATCCTGCTCATATGGTGGAGTTCTACCACAGCACCAAGGTTTCAGAGCAGATTGGTAATTTTTTACCTTCCTACGATAGAAATACAAGCTTGCTATTTTCTTCTCTTCTATGATTTGAGGACAGGATTGCATTCAGGCATATGTGGACTGACACCATATTTTAAAGTAACTGTTAGATTATGTATTCTTGGTGGTTAGGATTTTTTTTTTTTTTTAAGTAAAGCAATTATTGGCCTATGCGTTTAGAATTTTTTTTCCTCTACCAATATTTGTTAGCTTTGGAAGATAGAGATAAAATTTAATGAACATGATTTGCTTCAAAATGTGTTTTAAATCAGACAGTTTTGTCAACTAAACCTCACCAGATGACTGTTCTGATTTATTAAACTTATCTCCCTATGTATGAAGTAAGAGTTGAAAAAATACAAAATACATCCGATATCTCCAAATTGGTCTCAGACAGAAGTAAACCTATGAAATAGGTAGATAAGTGGATGGCTGGATGGATGGCTGGATGATTGGATGGATGGATGGATGGATGGACAAACAAAGAGGGATAGAAATATTCAGTTTCCGATGGCATAGCCTTGATGAAGGAGGACCTTTTAGAGTAGATTTGATCTCATAAATAAGAACTGTTAGGAGACGGGAGAGAAACCTTAAAATGTATAACCTCCCATCACAAATTAGGGCTGCTCTAATTATTCCTCCATCTTCTAGGATGGATAATGTCTTAATCTCTATCTTATTCCTCTAATTCTTTCTGTGATGGAGAAGTTGATGATTTGGGTAAGCATTTTTTTTTTTCCCCACATCACATCTCTGTAAAGTATATCAGTTCAAAGAGAAAAAATGCCTGTACCCAAAAGAATCTTCCATTGTGAGATCAAGCAAAATTAGCAAGGGTTGAAGTTAGTTATGTATGTGGTAGTGGGATTCCCAGCTTTTCTTCTTTACCTTCTCCACACAACCAATAAATGCTATTCTCCAGTTTTTGTTGTGAAAATACACAGGTTAATATTGGATAGTGTAGTTTCACCACATAAATGGGCCAGGGTGAGTTGCAATATCCTGTTTAAAAATCACAGAAATAATTTCAGAAACTATTCAATGACTTCCCTCAAATCATCAATAATCTGGGTGTACCAATATTTATCCGGAAGAGAGTGAGGTGACTAGTTTCCAAAGATAGCACAAAACAACTTCAAAGTAGCCAACAGTATATGAAGGAAGGGATGGTCCAGGACTTGTGAACCCTGTAATTTAAAAAGTTTGCAACTTCCCCTTCCTTCTCTTAGAGCGTTGATCCCCACACCAAAGAAGTTTAGGTAGATCTGCTGAAAGAGAGAGGCCATATGGAGAAGCAATGAAGAGCCAGACATCCAGTAACAGCCACCATTTCACTGTAACTATGTGAAGAGTCTAAGTAAGATCCATAGGGAAAGTTTACATCTGGGCCCCAATCAACCCACAGATTCTGAGATATGACAAAATGATTGTTATATTAAACCATTATATTTTGGGCTGGCTTGTTACACAGCAATAGATAACTGAAAAAATAAGAATCCCCTAAATCTTGTCTCCTCTTGAACATGGCGAATTTCAGTTTCTTTTTTCAAGCAAACAAACAAATCTACCACTGCTAAGGCTTTGAAATTACTTTTTAAATTGGTTCTTGACTTTTTACCCCACACATGACATGTCCTCTATCCAGAAAACATATCACATGAAAAATTCCCATCCCTGATACACCATGACAACATGGACTATAATATTCCCTTTTCCTGAGAGGCAAATAACTAAATTAACTAACTAAATATCCACTCCAGTTACAAATGTTGCTATCAAAGCAAGGCCTTGTGGAAAGCTCAGACAGTGACAAGAGATAACCAAAATAGACTTAGCCCATTTGTTTTGAGACTTTGTGCCAGAATTAAAATGATGATATTGTGTGGTTACATTTTGTGCAGATTTGAATCTTACAAATATGAGCTAGCGTGATGTAAAATACAAAGTCTCACTTTATAATACAGAGCCCAGAAATAAAAAGGAATCTTAAGAATCACAGGATTTTAGAGGTTACTAGCTATTATTTACAAACTGAGTTTACATTTTTTAAAGATTTATTTATTTTAGAAAGAAAGAAAGAGAGGGAGAGAGAACATGTGCATGTGCACACGCACACGCTCATGCTAGCACACAAACTGGTCAGGGGCGGGGTGGGGGCAGAAGGAGAGGGAGCAAGAGAATCCCAAGTAGACTCCCCACTGAGCAGGGGCTTGATCCAGGGACCCTTGAGACCATGACCTGAACCCAAATCACCAGTGGGACCCTTAACCCACTGAGTCACCCAGGTGCCCCAACAAACTGAGTTTACATTTTTGTCACACGGGACAGTTACATTAGCTGGCAAACAGAAAGATGGACTATAATCTGGAATTCTCTGGGTTTTCAATTATGCAGGCTGTGAGGAGTAAGATGTTTTATATAAAATGTCACTGCCTCAGGTATTTCAGTCTATGCTACTTAAGGTGGGAGTGGAGATGAGTGAAGAGGAGAAGCAGCTTTCAACACATTTTTTGAAGACTTAAGAACTCTTTGTTTATGGAAACAAAGAACCAACATTTAAAGGGCTCTCTTAGGATTCAGGAGATCTGAATGGACTTTAAACCTAAATCTGCCACTTACCAAATGAGTGATGTCAGATACCTTACTTAGCTTCTCCTTAAGTAGTTCAAGGGTGGGATTCACTCATTCTATTCCGTTTATTTATTCACTAGTGAACTTTTTTGAGTGTCTACAATAAGCCAGGCACTGTACAATGAGAATATAAACATGAATACATTGTGATTGTTGGTACAATAGGCCTGATAACACTTTATAAAGAACAGAAATGTGTGTAATAATCTCCAGAGTATATTTTAGCTCTAAAACTTTGTAATTTGGATTCCCCTTGGTGTTCCAACACAAACTGAAGTTCAAAATGAAGAAGACAAGCTACATACTAATTTTATTTCTGTTATAACCCTGAAGCTATTAAGAGAGTAACACACTTTCGAGAAAGACTGCTTGCTTTGTTTTTTTAACTTTTTTAAAGATTTTATTTATTTATTTGAGAGAGAGAATGAGATAGAGACAGAGAGAGCATGAGACGGGAGGGTCAGAGGGAGAAGCAGACTCTCCACTGAGCAGGGAGCCCGATGCGGGACTCGATCCCAGGACTCCAGGATCATGACCTGAACCGAAGGCAGTCGCTTAACCAACTGAGCCACCCAGGCACCCAAGACTGCTTGCTTTGATGGCATAATAGCACCTCTGTATTGTTTTGTAATATTCTTTGAAATACTCCATAAACTACAATATAATCACTGTGCAAAGATATATTTATCTTGCAATACTCTGTTGACTTGCAGAAAGTCCTTCATTTAAGTGTTAAAAACCTGAATGGATAAATTGGAACACTTTAATAATATCCAAATTCCTTGTACTTTACCTTTGCTAGCCAGAAAATCAGTTCTCATTCTTTTTTATGGAATCCAAATGAAACAATGTCTTAGGGATTTATGAGAGGTGGGAGGAGCCTTGGAGAGAATTTGTCATATTTTCAGGATTTCACAGTGGGGTCTTCAGATTACCTGCTTCCAAAATCTCTAGGGGTTTATTAATAAAAGCAAATTCAGACACTTGCTCTAGTCCTAGTGAAAGAGAATTTTTAAGGCAGGTCTTGGGAATCTTCATTTTAACAAGCTCACCATTTGGTTCATACGTACCCCAGTTTGTGGATCACATGTTCTAATCTTGCCACCTTATTTTACAGGTAGGAAAACTGAGGCACTGAGAGATTCAGTGGCTTATTATTATTAAGTAGTTTAATAAAGTTCTTCCTAAAAAACCAAAGAAACAGAGCAAGAGTGGTGTTTTTGAATAGCTTCTACAGTGGAAAGGAAGAAAAAGAAAAAGGTGTAAGGAAGATAGAAAACATTTTTCACAGTCTGCTTTTTCCATGTTTGGATCTGTGATGAGTATATTCATTCCTTTCCATCCTACTCAGAAAATTCCTTCAGCTGTTCACTATTCAACAGGAATTTTAAATGCTGTTGACCTAAAGTCTGCTTCAAATCATTTGACAAGTAAGACAAGTAAAGTCACAATAACTCTATTCTCTCAGAATCATGTCAAGCTGAATACACATTCAAAACAGAGTAGAAGGGAGAAAAACTCTCCCACACAAACAACTGAATATATTTAACATCACCTGTGTCTCAGGGATAGTCTGGGTGACACAGATTGCACTTATTAAAACGTGAGTGGTTTTAGTTCATAATTATCCATCTTGCGATAGGTATTTTATTGTTTAGAAGCAATTATATAACTGAGTAAAATACCTTGGTCTTTAAAACTTAAAGAATGAAATCATCATCTACAACAAATAAACTCACTAGGTCCTGCCTCAGTCTGTACTATCCTTATGTTTAACTAATAAGAAAGAAATATGCACTTCACATTTTAGATAGATACATAACTGGTGTTTAATGATTGTTTAAACCCTAAGCCATGCTTTGTTCAAGGAGATTTTGAATAGATAAGAAATTTGTATAAATAAAATATATTTTAATATAGCTAATATATTTAATTCCCTACTATTAATATGCAAAGAACTAAGTATTTTGTAGCTGCCTATGCATATGTTTTATTATCTCAAATATCTTCCCTTATAGGAAAATCAAATTGTAAAAGTCTTGTCCTTTGGAAAACAATCTCCAGAGAATGTGGTGACAGATTTTTATGATACTCTCTTTAAGAATGAAGAAAACAGAGACATATTTTGAAATTAGCTTTGGGGCAACTGTGACTTGGACAAAGACCGTTGGTGTTAGTAAGATGGTCCTGTATGGATTAAGGTTTCATGCAACATTGCTGGTAGAAATTAATTTTTATTTGATGTTGAATTCTTGATGAAGTTTTAACTTGTCAAGAGTTGTAAGGTTATAAATGTGTGTATATGGTGAAATTTTATTCAATTAAGCCTCATAATGCTCTAGGTATTTTACTGTTCTGAAAAGGAGATCTCTTGAACATGTTGTTTCCTGTACCCACAGGCTAATCCTCAAAGGGTACATTCATAACTGAACATTAGTCTACAATTTTAAAATAAATCCTGTGGCATTTACAAGTTAAACATGTATTATTTCCTGTACAACACAGCTTTTTTGTTGACATTTTTTTGAGTATAAAGCGGAATTAAGGTCTTTTTATGTGCTTTTTCTTAAAGATGTGAAGAAATCTGACATTAAACAAGATTGCCAATGGAAATAAACTAGAAGTGCACTGTTGATGCATATGTACTTTTAAAGAACCAGTGTAATGATCTAGTATACTCAATGCTACGTGTTCATGTAAATATTTTATATTTAAAGACAAACTTACTTAGAGGTCTTTTATTCATCTGCCTTGAAATAAAAGCATGTCACTGCAACTTAATAATAAGGCAATAGGTAATCTTTTTATGCTACCCATTTATTTAACCATGAGATTTCACCAAAGCCTATTCAAGATATTGAACCATAAACAACCTTAACAAAATATGGGAGAATATTTGGCACAAACATTGCAAAAATAATAATAATGTTATAATCCTTATGGGAATGGATATTATGTTATGCTGGAAACCACTTTCCTACTTAGTACTGTAAAACCAAACTTGTTGATGAAGTCCTAAAGAAGTGTTATTACTACTTATATTTATTGAAAGACTGCTACATTTCACACACTGTGCTAACACTTAAAATATTTTTGTTTTTTGTCTTATTTAACCTCGCAGCAGCTCTGCAAGTTAGCTATGTCAGAGATGAAAAAAAAATAGTGCTAAAATGGGTAAAAATAAGTAACTACTGAAAAGAGCATGAGGCAAATCTAAAGCTTTAAATCTGAGCCTGGGGGCTCCTGGGTGGCTCAGTCGTTAAGCGTCTGCCTTCGGCTCAGGTCATGATCCCGGGGTCCTGGGATGGAGGCCCACATCGGGCTCCCGGCTGGGCGGGAAGCCTGCTTCTCCCTCTCCCACTCCCCCTGCTTGTGTTCCCTCTCTCACTGTCTCAGTCTCTGTCAAATAAATAAATAAAATCTTTAAAAAAAAATAAATCTGAGCCTGATTCCGAATTTCATAGAAAGAAAATATAACTTTAAAATAGAGGCATTAACTTTTAAGGAAGTCATTTTGAAATGTAAACATCTGTTCTATATAGGTATCTCTCCAAGAAAAGGCCCTTATTATTACACCCATGAGAATTATGTTGACTGAAAGTAAATCATAGTTAAGTCACAGCATAGGAGTGAGGTAGAATAATATCACAGTGGCTAGACCTCTGTGTTAGCATATACATTTTGGAGTCTGATGGGCTAAATTAAAATCCCAGCCTTGCTGTTTACTAGCTGTGTTGACCTTAAGCACATTACTAGTATCTCCATACCTTAGTTATAATATCTGTGAAATGGGCATATAAAGAATACCAATCCTCATATGGAGGATTGAGGTCATGTATATCAAGTTCAGTGCCTACGGATAGTAAATGGGGTGTGCATGTGAGCTACTGTTCTATCATACAGAATATTTGTGGTTCGTGATCATGACATAGAGACAGATAGCAACTGTCAGTCAGATTCGAAAAGACAAAGGAAATCTGGAGTTAGAAAAAGGAAAATATGTACCTTTAGTTAATTAGTGAGATTAAAAAGCGAACAATGACAAAAATAGTAGAGCTGATTATGGAATTCATATTTAACCTAGAATAAATTAATTTGTTCAGCAAGTATTTACAGAATGAATTTTGCATGCCAGGCATTGTGTTAGGCATAAGAAACTTTAGAGTAAGGGAAAGAGGTACTATTCCGGAAAAAGAAGAAAATTTTGACATATGCGACAACACGAATGAATCTAGAGAACATTATGCTACGTGAAATAAGCCAGTCACAGAAGGACAAATCCTGTGTGATTCCATTTGTGTGAGGTGTCTAGAGTAGTCAAACTCATTTTTTTTTTTTTTAAATAATATAATGTTTGCTAGGAGCCAGGAGAAGGGCAAAGCGGCGAGTTGTTTAAAGGTTATAAACTTATGTAAGCTGAGTAAGTTCTAGAGATATGCTGTACAACATTGTTGTGCATAGTTAACAGTCCTGTGTTGGTACTTAAATTTTCTAAGAGGGTAGATATCATGTTAAGTGTTTTTCCTGTGATCTAAACAGATTTTTTTTTTAATGTAAAAAGAGGCACTATCCCTGCTCTTTTAAGGCTTACAAGCTAGATTTATATTGATAACAAATTAAGCTCAAATCAAATAACCTTTCTTAGTGGAGCTCTGAAACTGAGATTCACTGGAGTCTCCAGAATCTATCCAGCATAAAGAGTTAACGTCTATTGAAATAACTTATTCCTGTAGTATTATATACAGCCTATGAATAAGCCTGAATCTCAGTGATTGTAGCACAGATTTATGTGAATATAAATCCCTCATTAGATTTAAGACGGTAAAGAAGAGTAAACTTATGTGCAAAGTGTAGATTTAGGCAAGTAGCAGTTGAGAGGAAGATAAAAAATGTTATAAGGGACATGATCAAATACCTAAAATTGTTCTTTCTTTTCATCCTTACTTTAAAATGATATCTAATTTCCTATAACTTTTCTTATAGAGTAAAACTGGAGGGGTGCCTGGGTGGCTCAGTCGTTAAGCATCTGCCTTCAGATCAGGTCAAGATCCCAGGGTCCTGGGATCAAGCCCCGCTTCAGGCTCCCTGCTCAGTGGGAAGACCGCTTCTCCCTCTCTCACTCCCCCTGCTTGTGTTCCCTCTCTCACTGTGTGAAGATATGGGTCACTCTGCTTTAAGGCAGCTGAGAGTGTGTAGGTCTCTTCATTTTGTTTTTTTATTCCTGTCTGTAGCTGGAAACAATTTGAAGAAAGTGAAGTTGCAAGATGGAAACAATCTGGATTGTTCAGTCATTAGTTAGAACAAAGTTCTTGTAGAAGAGTCACCTGAGCCACACTGAAATATGATGTGAATGAGGAATAAACCTTTTGTGGGAGGCCTCTAAAATCTGGGGGTGGTCTGTTGCAGAAACTGGCATTAATTACTTTGGTTAATATATAGGATTATTATCATTTATTTTAGTCCAAATCTCAGGATTCCCCTGGGAAGAGCTTTTATTCCTTTCTGATTATAACTTCCTTCCTTGCCTTTATGTTACTACTGCTGTATGATTTCTTGATATCATTTTTGTTCATCAGTAGGTATACTCTGACCATTCGTGCAAGATGGTTGCTGCAGAGTGGCTTCCTCCCCCCACAAAATTCCATGCTCTTCCTAATAAGCTCCAGGAAGAAATGGAGCGCTGATGACATCATCTGGGGTTTTATTTTATTCATTATCTCTAGAGTTCCGCAACCTCTCATTTAGAATTCTTTATTTATATATGTACTCTGACAGATAGTATTCCCCACTTATCTCAGTTCCTCCTTCCCCCCAACATCAAAAAAGAAAACCAAGAAATTAATCATGTGTCAATGCAATCTAAAATTATATCTAGTCCAGCACACTTAGTGCCATGATCACTGAAATTTTCTTTATAATTGACCCCAGAAGCTATACAAAGACTTTCCATCTTGACCTAATTATGACCACAGGAAAGGCTCAGACCATCTAGAGTAAGGATATAGCATCTATGTTTACATCCAACTTCCACTGGAGATAAACTAGATAAATGGAATAGAAAACAGTCCTTCAAAATGGGGGGAATATAGAATTTCTGGGATGGTGCAATAAAGACAATAAAAATCCATTTCTCCATAAGAGCTATGAGAAAACTATAATAATTATTAAAAATCACTTTTTCAGAACTTCAGAAATTAACCAAAGGCTTGCAGTAATCAGAGGAGAAATGACAGAATCTTGATTAAAAACAGTGAGCTTTAAAGCATTTTAACTTGCCCTTTCCCAACTCTATGGTAACCTTGAAAACCAGCAGTTTCCCAACTGTGATAGCTGTTAAAACCAATAGCTTGAGAAACTGGAAGTTTGCAGACCAGGTTTGGGGCACCTCAAAACTCTTCATCCCCTGAGAACAGTTGCAAGTTGACCTGTCTGGTAGCTTCCTGAAAAACAAACAAACAAACAAAACCCTGTTAATAAGACAAGGGGAAGAAATCTTAAGATTTATATTGTCCCATCACAAATGAGGGCTACTCTATTTGGTCTTCCATCTAAGTAAGATGATGTTTTAAAATCTACCTTATTCCTCTAACTCTCCCTAGGATGGAAAAGGTCATGTCATGTGTAAGCATTCCTTCTGCATCACCTGTCAGCTAAGTCAATTCACTGAGGAAGAATACCTGTACTAAGGAGAGATATCAGCTGAGATAGTAATAAGTGATGTCTTCTCGTTTTCTTGGTCATGCCTGGTCATGTTGTTGGCAATAATACTATCCTTCCAGATTGTGGGAAGTCCTGAGGGTGGGCCTACCCAGTGATCCTTAACCAATTCACCCTGACGTTCTCAAATACTTAATTTACAGAGTTGCCGAAATTGGCTCTAATAAACCATGTCATTTGGATCTAAAATGTGAATTTCAGACTTATTTTCTAAAAATGTACCCATTCAGCCATCTTGCTGTGTCTTATACAGGTTATGTCTAATGACTATAGACATTAAGGCTCACCCATGGGCCGTGCATTATAGCTTTCATCTGTCTGGGGGCATCTAGTCTCTGACTTGCCCAGAGAGAGTATGGGCCACAATCTAACTAGAACCTAAAAATCATATCCAGATCTGAACCAATCCTGATTCCTAAAACACTCACTGGTTAGATTTACGTAGTATTGTGATTAACTCAGACCAGTGATCCTCAATTACGGCTACACAGTAGAATGACCTGATAAGCAAAAGTACTAATTGGAGGCCAATGAAGTAAACCTCTAGCATCAGAGTTGTAAGAAACCTTCCTGCTTACTCTAATGTGCTGGCAGCATTGAGGAGTGGCTTAGACTAATCAGAACACAGAACTGGAACTGAGATTAATCTTACAAACCACAGGGCTAACATTTTGGAAAGAAAGTTATGGATAATTTGAGGTAACCACAATATTCAATACAGTAATATTGCTGTAAAAAAAAAATCCTTGCTTTAGGGGCACCTGGGTGGCTCAGTCAGTTAAGCGGCATACTCTTAATTTCATCTAGGTCATGATCTCAGGGTCCTGGGATGGAGCCCCACATCTGGCTCTGCGCTCAACCGGGAGTCTGCTTGAGGATTCTCTCTCCCTCCTCCCCCCAACCCTGTTTTTGCAGGTGCACATTCTCTCTCTAAATAAATAAATAAATCTTTAAAAAAATTCCTTGCTTTAATAGTATGTATTTACCCAGAGAAATGTTTGAAAACATAATCCAAATAAAATGCTTCTTTCCATTTCTTTCTCATCAGTAATTCCCATTACATCTTGTTCAATTGCCTTGTTCTTAAATTTTCATTTTATAATCTTACATTCTCCGAGTAGCCTTACACACAGAAATTAATATAGTTTTTGTGTGTTCTAGGACATCTGATTTGTGGATGAAATAAACATTTGTGGGGTTATTTAGAAAAGTCACCACTGTTTTCCTTTCTGGAAAATATCTTCTCACAAGTGAAGTTTTGGAAAAATTATGTTTATAATTTGGGTATTACCTATATGTATGATTATGGGCACTGCATTAAATAATGGAACAATGCCTATTTCTACTCTAGCCAAACATCATTTTTATCAAAACACCTCAGTTCAAACCTGACAAAAATTGCTTTACTGTATGCCTCAACAGTGTGAAGCAAACATTTGTTAAAATAATATTGCGTAAATTCCATGTTAAATGGAATGGATAATTGCAAAGTTTTCACTTTATTGTCCTTGCTTAATTTAGGTAACAAGTAATTATAGTAATTTATGTGGAAATTTTTTTTCAGTTTTAATAGAGGCAAAATTATGAAATGCATATTTTAAGAGTACACTTTATAATAGAAAAAATTTACTTTTGGCCATAACCCAGTGTCAAATTGGGGAAACAATAAACTAAAGCATATTGAATAGAAATAACTTTAAATATCTAAATTTCATTCTCCATTTTACCATAAAGAATTATGAAATTAACATTTTTAGTGATCTATCAGCAGCATTTTCTGACTATAAAATGCAAGCAATTTCATAGTTGGCAATGTAAAAAAGATTTCACTATTTTGAAGAAATCTTGCTTTAAAGAATTAACTTAAAGGATGTCTGGGTGACTCAGTTGGTTGTCTGCCTTCAGCTCAGGTCATGATCTCAGGGTCCTGGGTTCAAGCCCCATGTCAGGCTCTCTGCTCAGCGGGGAGTCTGCCTCTCCCTCTCCCTCTGTGCAATCTCTCTCTCTCTATCTCAAATAAATAAATATAATCTTTAAAGAAAGAGTTAATTTAATTTCTCAGAATTGTTAAAATTAATTGAAATTGAAATTTTATCACATTAAGGTGAAATGTAGAAACATTTCCACTGTGTGTGTGTGTGAGTGTGTGTGTGTGTGTGTGTGTGTGTGTGGTGATTTTAAAATTTATTTATATATTATCCCTCTCTCCTTCTCTCCCTTTTTCATCAAATTATCCACTTTTGGGAATCAAAATGTCTTTCTATTTGATTTTATACTCACAAGTTTCCTCTGGTAATTATTTAAGTCATTAAAAATCCTTGGCAACACATTCTTTAAGTTTCTGAAACCATTATTTTCAATATGCATATCATGTGGCATACATAGAGTCAGAAAAACTCAACATGCATTGACTGTATCACAGAATTTTGAAGAAATCTACACATTTCATGTGAAAAGCAACTCATTTATCTTCTGCTTTTTATCTAAATTGTCCTGTTCTACATAGGTTAATTTCTAAATCTTGGTCTCTTGACGTATCTCAAGGATTTAAAACCTCTTTCCACAAAATGTATTCTTTTAAAAACATATATATTTCTATTTCTAGAATTGCTCTATTACCAGAACTGTAAGTGGGACAGAAAAAAGTTGATTTCCACAGATCATTTTCACTTCCATCAAAGAATCATAAAAGTGTTACATTTGGATCCTACAGACCTAGAGGTTAAGGACTCTAATTTTTTTGTTCTCAATATCCATTATGGCTTATAGTTCTCTCCAAAATGCCTAAGGGATGAAGAAAAGCGGGGGAGGGCACTAATGGAGGGCTGGAGAAAGGGAAGAAAGAAAAAAGAGAGAGAAGAAAAGAAGGAAGGCAGGAAAGAGGAAGGAAGGAAGGAAGGAGGGAAGAAATTTGATTACTTCTCCCCATGTGTCTGTGGAGGCCTCAGGCCTGAAATGTCATTATTCATCTCTAACTACAGATATCCTATTTATTGCTCAAGATCATGTTTAAATTTGACTAATTCTATGATTCTTCTGCTCATTCAGAAGTAGACATCTTGTGTAAGCTTACCTCTGTGTAGACTTCATGGCCAGGAAGCCTCTCTCAGCTATTAGCACCTTTGAGTTTACATCTATGAAGCTTACATTCCTAGAAAAAGAGAGAAAAAGAGAGCATCTCTCTCTCTCTCAACACCTATATCAAACCCTAAAAAGAACACCAATTGGCTAGAGGAATGAAATAATTTTCTTTTGTTGTTGGCCTAGATCATGTGCTCACTTCTGTTACGGGAGAGGTAGGGCTCCTTAATGGGCCACTTTACCAGAATCTTGTGGTGTAAGAAATGAACATTTTTCTCAAAGGAATTTATGCTGAGACAAAAAAAATCAGGTATCCACTATATATACTGCATTCCTTAAAAACAATTCAATAGAGGGTATATAGAAGGGAATGAATAAATATGAGCTAAACAGGTAAAGAAAGAAATACATTTCTATTACATAAATGTTTACTTTGCAATATTAAGATATACTAAGCTGGGAAAAGGAGGCATGTCTTGGAAGAAAGAAAACCATACCATAAAAAGTTTGAACATTTCAATTCATTTAGAAATCTTAATTTTGTTTCACATAAGCGCCTTATAATAGGATATGGATATTAAACTCATTTTACTTAACTATGGCTTTCTTAATCTTTTCCAATTTTGATTGAACTTTTTGAACTTGTACAAATTCTCCTGGAAGCGTGATTTGTATTTTAAAAGAAATGTGTACCAGATTTGGTGGGTTGGGTTATAACTTAATTAAAATGAAAAGAAAAGACATTTATAAAATTAAAAAAAGTATCAGGACAATATGACAAACACAACATTGCTCCATTTTAAATCTACATTAACTTCATTGCAGTAATATTTTTTACTTCTTCATGTGGTCAGTCACTCTGAATGTAAAATATAATATAACATATGGTATAAACCTGGAAAATCACTGTATGGATAAAATCATTTCATTTGGTTTTATGATCATTTGCTCATTTGTAATTTTTGATTATACAAAGTATTCTATTAGCATTGACATCCTTAGCAATGGACTTTTAAACTTATTAAAGAATGGTTTAATTTTCAAAGTGAAAACTACAACTATATTTGTCAATCTTTTGAGGTTGTATCAGGAAGGATATTATGTATTCACTGTTTCCAATGACTCTGGTTACTGCCAACATCTGTGCATAGACCCAACACATTTGGCTGCTGAAAAAATACAACACTGGTTTAAGGTGCCAACAGTGGGCCATTTAACTATGCTTGGAAAGCTTGGCTACAAATAATTGTGGCAAAAAGCACTAGGCAGTATTATTAACAAATCCATCCTTTTCAAGGGTCCTGAACATGGTAACACATTTGTAGCAATTTTTTTGTCCCATCCCCTGCCCCTGGGTAATCATCAATTACCTAATTAGTTTCCACCAAACATCATTTACAGGCTTTAATTTCTAATGGACAACACATATCCCTACCAGAATGACATCTATGTATGTGCAGAAACATTTCTGGAGAATTATGTTGGGTATGTGGGAAGACCTGCACATTTTCCAATATTCACTTAAGGGCTGGTAACAAAGCTGGATTTCATAATGCTAATCTTTTACGATTGTATTGCCCAGATAAATAGCATCTCTATGTTGCTAACCTCCTCTTTTATCTACAAATATCTGTGTATAAAATCATATTCAGTGTCCAGTTTTAGGCAGTAATATTGTTGGGAATGGGATTGTAAAATTAGTCTAGCATCTGGGTTTAGAATACAAGGTGAGGAACACAGAATTTGCAGAGATTCCTTTTGAAATTAGGTGGTGGGTGATGAGAATTACAGACGCAAATGCAGGTTTTAGAAATCATGATATTAACACAAGAAAGGAAACAAAATCACAGAATCTAGATGCTGTTTAGTACTATTACATTGATCAGTGAAACTGACTCTTTTAACAACACAGTCTTCTGTTTTCATCTCCAGCCACACATCCACCCATCACAAAACATTGCTTTCAATTCCAAAAACGAAGGTGACTACTTTTAAGGGTAAAAAGATGTGCTGATGTTTGCTGTACCTTAATTATAATCATATATGTCTTCCAGTCAATTAAAAGTAGGTTGAAGTCATAATTGCTACCAATTTCATAGTTTCCAAACTAAACCAGTGTAGAATAAATTTCCTCTTAAGGTTTTTTCTAGACCTAACTCCTCCATTAACTCCTCTGGCTGATATTATCATCCAGCTTTAGATTTTGTATGTCACTTGTATTCTAAACTAACTTTATTATTTGTATTAAAATTAGTCTGTAATTTAGGAATATTAAGATTTTTTGCCAAAATTTTAAAATATGGGACATTAAGGAATTCTTCCCTTAAACTTATCTCCACCTGCCCCCACCTTCCCACCCACAGACAAATCACTACAATAGCTAGAGAAACCGTCTGGCCTAGAAATACACATTCTAATTTAATCATATTATTTTGCTGGTATGATATGATGAACATAAAACCACTTCTCAGTGGCAGATGAATTACTTTAACAGTAAGAAATGGTTGAAATATTGTCAGGCAACAAGTATGGGATCATTTCTCAAGAGGTCAAGATACATAAACGTGGACCAATGGACCAATGTGTTGTCTGTAAGATAACAAAAACGTGATGCACTGAAATAAGTCAATACACAAAGAGCACTAGGATCGACTCTTATTGTAATATCACTGGGTTTTTTAATATTTTTTATATTTTTCTTTCCACCAGAAATAATAAGAATCTAGGCAATTCGGGTGTCAATCTCACTTTCTTATGAATAGAAAGATTTGAGGTAACACATTTTCTTTGCCAGGATTGAGTACTCCACCATTTGGAAACTGTAAATATTTCATGGAGTACTTAGTAACTACTTCACTTGGAAACAAAGATACATAGTTTCCTGACTTGGAGTTGTGAAGGAAAGTTAGATAAATGTTGATAGTTTTGAAAAGTGGTTCCAGATGAAGATACAATAAAAGAGAGTTAGCTGTCTACAGCCTATTTCAAGGTTGTAATCTTGAAAAATAAGTTAGTTACACTGAAATCACATTCTCTAAGATATACCTGCTGCTTAAAACAGCAACCTTAATGTAATAATGTAGTTTTTTTCTATGAGTCTACATAAAATCATGAATTATTTAGGTCAGGAGATTTGGCAAACTAGCTTTTCTTGAGAGGTAAATGTAAATGTAGATGCTTATAAAACATTTCCATTGGCACAAACAACAATTTATGAGATGGTCAAATTAAGCTTATTTTAATTAATTGGTATTTATTGATCAGCTAGTATATAACAATGTTGTGAGAGATAATAGAAATACAAATGAATGTTGTGTATTATATTCTCAAGGTGCCCCAGCCAGGTAGAGAAAGAGGGAAACCAGTAAACACTTAAATGTGTTATGATGAATGTGAAAGAAATACTTTTAAATGCAATTCCAGGGGTGCAAGTAGAAATGAGTGGACTCTGTGGCCTCAGAGAAGGCTTCATAACATGTAGACATAAGAAAGTTTTAAAGGATAAGCAGAGTTTATTAGGGGGGAAAAGTTGCAGTTATATTCTAGGCAAGGAAAACATCAGAAGCAAAGATTCAGAAGCATGAAAAAGCATGTTTGTTTGTTTGTTTGGAGGAAGCTATAAGGGTTTCCATGTTGTTGAACCAAAAATAAGCACAGTCCTTGGAAAGGTGAGATGGATGATTTTAGAAAAGCAGGATGTGGTGGAGGAATATGAGAGGTAAAGGTTAAGGCTTGAATTAGGAAAGGACTTGTAGTCACTGGTAGGAGGAGAGGCATTGGAGGGTTTTAAGCACAGATATACTTAGATGTCTATTCCAGAAATGCCACATTGATATCAGAATGGAAGATGTGGTTTACAAAGGCATATTCTTATGTAATTTTAAGGCAAAGAAGTTATCGCAAAATCAAAATCATAAAAAGCTCAGAATATGGCACCGATCGAGCTAAACTTTAGTGAACATTGGCCCTTCAGTTCCAGAGGGGAGAAATTTTCATTCTATTTCTTCTATGGAAGTTTTGCTTATATTTGGGAAATTAGTATATTATACTCTAATTTTGCTTTTATCTCTTCCTCTCCTAATAGTTGCTGATTTTTTTTTCTCTCTTTAAGCAAAGACCAAGTCTTATATTTACCCTGTTAAACAATATATTGAGTCATGAAATTCAGTAACTGTTGAATAAATAAATTAATGAATGAATCAGTCAAAGATCTAGTCAACTGCCAGTATGTAGAAGTTGTATCCAACACCTAGCTTCGTTCTTCTGAAAAGCATGCTCAGAATTTTACCAAGTAGTGATTCTTCATTCAGTGTCAAAACTCTCTGCTGCTTCGCCACCTAGTCTCCATCCCCACCTTGTATATACAGGTAGTCAAAGAAACCACATTTGCAAATAAAAATATTTTTATGAAAATAAATGAGATTAGATATAAAGTTATTTACAACACTGGCATTCCAATATGCTTTTTTTTTTTTTTTGGTAGAAGAGAAAAAAGTAGAGCTTCAGTTAACATAAGGATGAATTTTGCATAATTTAGCTTATATCCTTAAGCATATACCCATGATGTATATCCTTACAGGGAAGAAACCAAAGTGCCAGCACCAATGAAAGGGGAGTGGAGATAAAACAGGTATGCAGAGGTCTGTTTTCATCAAAGGGGAGAAGCTATTCAGTCTTTTCTTTCCATAAACTTACATAAGGTGTCTACTCTCTGAAAGTGGTCCAAAGGCCAGCCTTTGATCTGTGTCTGTTGGAAAATCAAACTAATAATTTATCTAATGTAGCATCACAAGAGATATTTCTTTTTGAATAGTAAATAGTAAAATAATTAGACTATAACTTTGAACTTCTATATTTGATCAATAATAATGAAGAGAAGCTCATTGATAATTTTTCTATTATCTCTTGCTCTTTCTACATGCATTGGTGAAAGTGTTTTAGTCTTTCTAGAAAAAGTTTATAATTGGAAATGAAAAAATAATTCAAAAAATAAAATCCAAACACAATATAAATAGCTTCTGTTTTAATAGAAATTGATGTTTATAGGGGGAAATAAACCCTAGTACTTCCTATTTGTTTATGTAGTCTTTGATTATTTACATCACACATTTTTATTAAGTGCCCACTGTGAATCCTGCATTGCTGTATGTACTTGAGATCTATCAGCTGCAAATAAAAAGAATCTTACCTTCGTGGGCTTAAAGAAAAGTACAATAAACATAACAAAGAAATAATTACAGTTAACTAGAATACAATAAATGCTATGGAAAAAGAATAATTAGAACAGGGTAGGGAGAATTGAGAGTGCCAGGGCTGAGTGGTGGAATGAAACTTAAAAGAGGATGATCAAAGATACTTGAACAGAGTTGGAGATGAGGACATTGGCTTGCAGATATTTGGAGTGAAAGTGGTCCAAGTACAGGGAGTAGCCTCTGCAAAGTCCTATGCTAAGGGTAGAACATGCCTAGGGTGTTTGTGAACAGGAAGGAAGCCAACGTGGCAGATCCTGAGTGAGCAAAGGGGATGAACAGGAGAATTGCCCATAAGCTCATGCAAGGTGTTCAGGGAGAGCAGATCATGGAAGATCTAAAATTCCATTTTATCAGAATTTGACTCTGCTCTGAATGAAATGGGGATCCACTGCAGATTTTTAAGAATGGGAGTGACAGGTTAAGACTTATATTTCAAAGTATTATTTTGGCTGCTATTAGAAATGAAGTGTAGAGGGACAGGGCAAGATTAGGTCAATCAGTTGGAAGGCAATTGGAGCAGTATAGGTGAGAGATAGACGGTGGTTCACACCAGGAAGACGGAAGGATAGAAGATAGAAGTAGACAGTTTCTGGAAATATTTGGAAGGTTTATTACTATTTTAACTTGATTTAATTGGTTTAATTTGTTCTTGTATAAACTCGGCAAGTGATCAAAGTCTTAAAATGGTCATGTAATGCTAAAATATTCCCTCAAAATGTTGCATTTACTGTTTCTTTCAAGTGTATTTGTATTATCTCACATGGGGATGGTGAGTTGCTTGAGTAGGTGATATAAATTTGAAGTATCACTCTGCCTTAACTGTATAAAGTACTCAGTAAATATTCTTGGATTAGGTTTCTTTCTTTTTTTTTTTAAGATTTTATTTATTTATTTGACAGAGAGAGACACAGTGAGAGAGGGAACACAAGCAGGGGAGTGGGAGAGGGAGAAGCGGGCTTCCCGCCGAGCAGGGAGCCTGATGTGGGACTCAATCCTAGGACCCTGGGATCATGACCTGAGCCGAAGGCAGAAGCTTAACGACTGAGCCACCCAGGCGCCCCAATGGATTAGGTTTCTTAAATGAAGATTTGAGAAAGCTTTCTGAAAATTTCCAGTTTTGTGTAGTTGTCTTGCTTATTAAGTCTTCTGTGACTACAAAAAATTATGTGAGATCTAAGGATATGTTTTATGGCAATAGATACTCATTATTTTAATAAAATATTATGATTACAAAGGTTAATTCACTTAATCTTTTCATCAATTATAATATTCTTCTGGTGACAGAATTTAATATTCTTTGTATTCTTGACACAAATATGCAATCAAGAAAGCGACACTACCAGTGAAAGAGAAGCATGAAAAAAAAAGAGAAAAGAGTAAAATATTAGTGTAAGTCCAAATTTTCCCCATGAAAGAGATGTATATTTATGTTAATGAGATATTCCTGGTAACAGTTAATGCAATATACTTGGATATAGCTCTTTTCATAAAGATATGAAAGTTAGTGCAATAAATGTAATTATCTTTGGTATTTACTGCTTTAAAGTTATGTTATTCTTTAGTACAAAATGAACAGAAATGTCCAATAACTTCTATAACGTAAGCTGCATAACAAGACAAATAATATAGTATTGCTTTCAAATCTGACAATGAATTGAAAATATGTATCCTGTTTTTATAGGGCAATACACATTTTCACCTGGATCTAGGGGAATACACATTGTCCTAAAGGAAAAAAATATATTCAATACAAAGTATACTTTGGATTTATAAGATGAAAATTAATTTAATTGTGTTAACCTAATTTTTCTTTTTTGTTATTTTGATCTAAAGCCCATAATATTAGTGAAGGTAACTAATCCAAGAATTTGAAGGATGTAAGGAATTATGCAGAAAGTACATTTGACATAACATGTCTAATTAATAGAAAAGCAAAGAAATCTTGCTTGCATTATTGTGATAACAACACTTTGCCTATATAAGCTTGGCCTACATATACTTTTACATTCATTTTAATTTTCAATGTGATTGAAACCAGTTTTATTTGTTAAAAAAATAAGCACAACATTAATAACTATAAATGATAGTTTATAGTTAGGGCATGGGACAAAATGATTAAAAGTTTTTGTAGAACTTCATGTAGCACAAGTAATTCAGTTTAAAAATACTTTTGAAGCATCTGCTCTTTCAAAATGTGAGTTCATTGGATAATTTTGTAATTTTTTTCTTCTAGAAAGTCACCTTTAGTAGCCTTCACAGAATGGATAAAACATTATGCAAATCACAAAGCTATTTTAGCAGCATTCTTGTGTAGTAGGGGTGTGTGTGTGTGTGTATGTGTGTGTAAGTTTGTGTGTGTGTGTGAAGATTTGAAAGCAAAAAAAAAAAATCTGAGCTTTGTAGATAAAGATGCTTTCATCTTTGACTATTTTACTATCTAGTGGAAAATAATTCAAGTGGAGCCACATGGAGATGTTTCAAAATTCTTAATTCTCTCAGAAATAAAGCATATAAAGACTTCAAAATAAAATATGAAACACCCATTGATTCCAGTTTATCATGAAAAGTGTTTAATGCACATTTACACCTGGTAACAAGCCAATTCATAAAGCTTATATGATTCTTATATTAAGCTTATATGATCCTTTGTCTATAATAATACTTTCATCTGAGAATAGGTCAATTTAGTTGTAGGATGTGCACATTTTTCAGGTGACCTTTCCTTATAACTTCTTATCTTCACTGAGAATGAAAATCATGCATAAGAGAAATCCTCAGAAATTTGGATCTGTACTTCTACTCTAATTGCACAGAACATCTTTCATGCCTGCAGATATTTTTACATCTAAGACAGCCTGCAGTTCTGCTTGGCAACATGAAACTTGTTTCACAAATTTTTCAGCAGCTGGTATGGTAATGAGCCAGTTTTTATGTAAATTAGCGATTTCCTAATCAATTTTTAACTACAAAATTAAAATTTTAAAAATTTTTGAGTAAATTTTTTAATGGTAAAACGCTTCACCAAATCTATTTATTTAGCTTGCTTTTCATTCAGTCTCTAATTCTAATAAATGTTTCTATGAAAGAGAAAAAAAATTTTCTGCCAGAACTCTAGTTTTTAAAGGTGTGATGTATTAAAGGTACATTTTACTTTTTCTTTCAACTTAATATTATTATGAAATAATACATTTTTATTAATTAAAAATGGTGAGGTTAGCATATTCTTGCACTACCACTTTATTTATTTATTTATTTATTTATTTATTTATTTATTTGTGAGTGAAGCGATAGAAGTTTATTAAGTGAAGATACAGAAAAAGCTCTCAAGAGTGATAGGGCTGCCAACGAGGGCCTTTAGCGTTGGTCTTTTATAGGAGGCTAACCAGGGAACTTAAATCCTTTTAGCATCTCTAGTGGTAACACCTTTAATGGCTTACTTCCTTTTTAGGGTCTGGTTATTCTTTGTTGGTCACATGTGAATATCATTTCACATGTGATTATCATAAAGACACCCACCCCACACGACCCACTCCACACGCCTAAGGGAGGGTGGTCCGATTTGTCCCCTTATCTCTGGTTTCCCCACACCTCCACATTTTGGGGATTTCTGTGAGCCTGATCACAGAGCCTCCTACCTATCCCTACCTACCCCTTACTCATTTCTCCCCCTGGAATAGTAACCCTAACTGCCATTACGGAATGGGATGATGACCATTCTGGCTGCTTCCTGCTGAAATGCAGCCATGGGCCATGTGGCAGTTAGAATCTATCCAGGGGTCGGTCCAGGGGCTTGTGGTATGGCTCCAGGGGGTCGCGATGGGCAGCAAACAGTACATGCATCAGCACGTGCAAAAGGATGATCATAAAACAAGTATTAGGCCCCAAATTATGATCACATCCTTTAGGTAAGATCCCCAAATACCAATTTTGTCAAAGAGATCAGTGCATATCTTGATCTTATTTAATTGATCACAAATGTCCCCTATTAACTGGGACACCTTGCAGGAGTTAACTGTATTGTTGAAACGACACATGAGGAATGGTGTAGCAATGGTAGAGAGTCAATAGTGGTTCTCGAGAAGTCCTTCTCTGAATTTATTTCTTGGCTGAGTGCATTAATGCCTGGGAAGTATCATTCAGAGTCCTGCTGAGCAAGCAAACTGTTTTGCTTAGTTTATATTGCAGTCCTAACGTAAGTCCTGGAAGTGCCATAGTGAGCTCTGAGGTTGTTTTACCAAGGAGAGCTGCTGTATGCTTGGTTAAAGCCTTTGTCAGTAGGGGTGGCTTCCAGGAAAAAAGACTATGAGGGATGAAACCATCAAGAAGCCCTTTTTGTTTGAGGTCCAGCCATAACAATATCCTAATTACAAGGAATCACTAGCGAATAGGAGAAGACTTGTCTCAGAGAGAGAGAGTAAAGCAGGGGGAGCGGCAGGCAGAGGGAGCAGGGAGCTGGGCAGGGAGCCCAATGCGGGACTTGATCTCAGAACCCTGGGATCGTGACCGGAGCCGAAGGCAGAAGCTCCACTGACTGAGCCACCCAGACATCCCAAAATCTCTCTTTAAAAGCCAGAGCATACCTGATGGAGATAATGGATGGTCCCGCTTTCTTTAAGATTAGATTGTACTACAACTTTAAAAGCAGTATATTTATAACATCATTTCTTTAGAAAAAGTACTACAAAATAAAATTGCTACTTTTGATGCTGCAGCTAATTATTCTTTTTAATTGCATGAGCCAACATTTTTCAAACCACAAACTAAGCAACTGTTAAATGTATCCAGTTATTGACAAAATACAAGTTATTATTATCCCATGAAATGACCATTTTTTTTTTCTTTTTTTTAAAGATTTTATTTATTTATTAGAGAGACACACAGCGAGAGAGGGAACACAAGCGGGGGGAGTGGGAGAGGGAGAAGCAGGCTTCCTGTGGAGCAGGGAGCCCGATGTGGGACTCGATCCCAGGACCCTGGGATCATGACCTGAGCCGAAGACAGATGCTCAATGACTGAACCACGCAGGGGCCCTGAAATGACCATTCTTTTGAGAATAAAGAGTAGTACTAGTCATGGACTTATTGTTCTCTAACCGTATTTTTGTGTACATGGACCTACTTTCCCAATTTAATACCCTGGAGTATAATAGTGTCCTCAGAGATGATGGGGAGAATGTATTCAAGCTTTACCACGGAACAGGGAATAAAGTTTATTGTTATATATATATATTTTATCTAAACAGTATACATCTTTCTGTAAAACACAATTGGTTGTACTTTTGAATTCAGTTATTTCTAAAGTAATTAGAGATCACTTTTGACTCTAAAATTTCAAGAATAATGATTTATCTAAGATTCGGGACACCTGGGTGGCTCAGTCGGTTAAGTGTCTGCCTTCGGCTCAGGTCATGATCCCAGAGTCCTGGTAAAGAGCCCTGCATCAGGCTCCCTGCTCTGCGGGAAGCCTGTTTCTTCCTCTGCTGCTCTCCCTGCTTGTGCACAATCTCTCTCTCTCTTTCTCTCTCTGACAAATAAATAAATGAAACCTTTAAAAATTTTTTAAAAAATTATCTAAGATTCAGTATCATAGGCACTTCAAATATGTACTGAGCATATTGTGGAACACCAATATTCTAAATTATCAATTTTTATCATTTATCATTTTTATTAATTCATTATCATTTTATCAATTTAAATAATTAAATGAATTCCCAATATTCAGAGATGAGGTTTTAAAAAAGAGCATGGGGGGCACCTGGGTGGCTCAGTCGTTAAGCATCTGCCTTCGGCTCAGGTCATGATCCCAGGGTCCTGGGATCGAGTCCCACATCAGGCTCCCTTCTTGGCGGGAAGCCTGCTTCTCCCTCTCCCACTCCCCTGCTTCTGTTCCCTCTCTCGCTGTGTCTCTCTCTGTCAAATAAATAAAATCTTAAAAAAAATAAATAAATAAAATAAAAAATAGCATGGGTTTGACTGATGTTTTTGGTAGGTATTATTTTTTAAAATCTGCACTTTGACTTTGTAAATTTGGGTATGGAATAATACATAGCTTGCTGCAGATCAAAGTGTGTTAGAGTTGAAAACCAAAACAAATAAGTGTTTTCTTAATGACACTATCATTTGTTTTTCTAGTTGTTCTCAGATTGAAGATCCAAATTTTGTCCAAATGTTTCTTTCTCAACCTCTGAAAACTAGAATTTAGAAAAATGCCTAGAACAAGCTAGATTCTTATTATATTTAGCAATTAAATGAATGAAAATGGTATCTTTCCTTGTCATTGTATTAATAATGGAGTCTTTAGTTTTCATTGATTTTCAGTTTTGTATGTGTCATCTTGGTGCATAGAAATATGTATTTTTATTTTTTTCAGCCTTATTGATATCAGTTTCCCTGATGAACATAGAAGCAAAAAGCCTCAACAAAATACTAACAAACTGAATCCAATAGCACGTTAAAAGGATCATTATGCCATAATCAACAGTGATTTATCCTTGGGATGCAAGAATGTTTCAACAAATGCAAATCAATAAAGGTGATAAACTACATTAAGAAAATGAAGGATGAAAATCATATCATCATATCATCATCTCAATGGATGCAGAAAAAGCACTTGACAAAATTCAACATTCATTCCTGACAAAAACTCTCAACAAATTAAGTATAGAAGGAATGTATCCCAACATAATAAAGGCTATATATCACAGACAAATAGCTAACATCATATTCAATGGTAAAAAGCTGGAAACTTTTCCTCTAAGATCAGGAACAAGACAAAGATCCTCTCTTATCACTTCCATTCAATATAGTATTGGAAATTCAGGTCCGAGCAATTAGACAAGAAAAAGAAATAAAAGGCATCCAAATAAGAAAGGAAGAAGTTAAGTTGTCTTTAATTTTAAATGAAATGATCTTATATAAAGAAAACCTGACGATTCCTCCAAAACAAAAACTATTAGAATTAATAAATGAATTCAGTAGTTGTGAGATATAAAATTAACATACAAAAATCAGTTGTGTTTATATACACTAATAACAAAGAATCCAAAAAAGAAATTAAGAAAACAATCCCATTTACAATAGCATCAAAAAAAGAAAAAAAACTTAGGAATAAATTTAACCAAAGAAGTGGACAATCTGTACACTGAAAACTATAAGACATTGGATAAAAGAAATTAAAGAAGAAGACATAAATGAAAAGATATTCCATGATCATGGATTGGAATTGGAATTAATATAGTTAAAATGTCGATACCACACAATACATTTTTTAAGACAAATTATTGTTACCTTCTTCTTGGCACTTAAGAAAATTGATACGGAGTCCTAGTTTAAAAGCCACCCGCCTCCGTGTGTCAGCTAATAGAAAGCCAACCTCAAAGTAGGTTAATAAATGCTTCATTTGATGTCTTACTAAGGAGTATAGCCCAGAGACAGTCTGAGATTGCTCTGAAGAACTGTTCTGAAGCTTGTTAGCTGTAAGGGATTATATACGTAAAAAAGGAAAAGAAGTGTACGTGCTTGCAAGCAGTTCTCCAAATATTTGGGTATCACAATGTACAATTTGTTCAGTTGTAAAAATTAAGGTTTACTGATTTCCACATAGACATGTGATAGACCTAAGGGTCATCTTAATACGTTATGTTTCTCTCATATCTGATTGTTCAAAAGCATTGCTTGCATGCCTCCACTGAACTGCTTTTCCGGTTCTTCCTGTTTTCGATATCTCCTTGAGGTCACTTGAGATGGTCACAGAAGGCTGACATCAGTCACCTACGCAGTTTTAGTACACACCTGCAAACATTTTTTAGAGAAAAAGAGGTCAATGCTCAGTAAGCCTGTAGGTCTTCACCCAGGCAAAATGACATATACTTTCTACAGCAAGACTTAACAGAAATGGAATGACTAACAAACTGCCTTCTTCATTATGCTGACTCAAGGCCTGGGTGAGGCTGCACCTACAAAAGGAAGGTCTTTAAAACATGCCAGTGGGCAAGATTGGAATCGTCAAGGACTGCGAAGTTGCGTTACCAGGGGGGACAGCTGGATAGGGAAATATATGGGTATGAAACCAAAGAGAAATCTAGCTACAGAAAATACCTTAGATTACTTAATTGCTTGGGTTGGATTAGATGACTGTTCATAATATTCAGGTCTTTCCTTAACCTTATGGGAGAAATATACTTCCCTGTCCCATTTTATGGGGGTTGGCCAAGTGATCTGCTTTGGCTGATAGAATGTGGGAAGTTTTGATAGTATACCAGTTCTAATTCTGGCTTTAAGAAGCATCAAGTTTCTATTCGACCTTTTCTGCACTCCTGCCTTTTCGCCATAAGAAGAACATGCCTTGGAAGCTAATGGTCTAAGGTGGGTGAGAGACATGTGGAGCAGCCCTGATTAAAGCTTAGAACCAATAGAGCCAAGTCAGTCTAGATAAAGTAATTCCCAACCACCCCATAGATATGTGATGAGGATAATAATTGTAGTTTTAAGCCACTGAGTTTGGGAATGATTTGTTTTTGCAGCATTACTGCTGCAAAAATAAGTGACTTATTCAGTACTCCTCACTTATTCTTGAGTTAGCACTATCTTTCAGTTGAATTGGCCCAGTCCCTCTCGTTTACTCCTGTCATGCTATTATTTTGAATTATGACTATTATCCTTCCCTTCCCTCCCTAATCAGAAATTGACAGAATCTAAAGATGAGGGGAAAAAAGCAGAATTTAATTTAATAAAAGAATCTACCTGGCTAGGTGGGAAATATAATTTTCAAGTATTACTCACAAGAGCAGTATGTGCACATAACTAAGATATTACAATATGACAATTAGACTTAAGGTAAGGGCGTGTGGAAATAATAGAAGAGAAAAGATTCCTGTTAGAGTTTTTATTAGACTATAGATTCTCTTCTGACTCACTTATGTTTTACACATATCCCCAAATCCTTATAGGCATAACATTAGATGAGCATATTATTAAATATGATTGCACACTGCTGTTTCTTGAAAGATACGCTATTTTATCTCCCTCTACTTTTAAGTTCTGCAAATTAGTGTGGCTTGAGTCCAAAAGAACACCAATACTTACACATTATTTAATTTAAAAAGCCCTGAAATCAATTTTTTAATCCGTGGATATTGTTATTTTCAAAGGAAATATGATCTTCTTGGCTTTATTTCCTACAACAAACAAAACTATTCTAAGAAATTATTTGACACAACTTATAAGTGTAATTGGACTATAGTATACCAGCTTAGAATTAAAATTGCCTTCTGTTTATTACAGAGTAGTTTACAGGGTTTTTTTTTTTAATGTAAAAACCTGGAATACTTAAGCTCTGTTACATTTAGAACTTTTTATTATAAAATACTTGGTATTGTAACAGAACTACTGTGTTTCCTGGATGGTATGTCTTCAAAAAAACATTCTGCTTTCAGCTTCTTAGCCTTAACTTGATTGTCTTTTAAATTCTCAGTATCAATTTCCCGATTATTCAAGTTGTGGCCAGTAGGAAGCCCTTATTCTCCTTCAGGAAACTGTATCTAATTAACCTCAGAATCCTTTGGAATTGTTCTTCTCAATATTTCTCAGAGATGTTCTTCCCTTTTGCGCTATTTCAAACCTTTAGCACTTCAAAAAACACTGCAAAGACCATTGTGATGTTTGCATATGCTTAGGATTCAGCAAATATTTACTGTAGAGAATGAATGAATGAATGAATGATTATTCCTTCCCCAAAAAACTCTTATGATTTTCCATTTTTTTCTGTCCTTAAGCCACAAATCTTTCGCACTGCTCTCAAGCAGATCACCAGGACATGACTTAATTACCTTTGCAATCTCATCTCTTAATTGTGTATCAGACCCATATTTCATTTCCCTCTCATGAGTAAACTTCATTCTCACAACTATGTGCTTTTGCTAATATTATTCTCTTAATCTGAAGTATCTTCCCCCTAAATTTCCTATCTGGAAAAGTCCCATTTTTCTTGCAAGTTTCATTTCAACTTTATTGCTTAATTAAGAACACAGACTTGGAAGTCAGATTCCTTTGGGAAGTATTATTCAGTTTCCTGTAAAATTAAACATATATCTGCTATATGGCACAGAAAGTTTATTCCTAGGAATTTGCCCAAGAGAAATGAGAATATATATCAATGAAAAGAAATGTGAAAGAATATTTATTGCAATGTAGTCATAATAGTCCAAACTAGAAGTAACCCAGGTATCCATCAATAGGAGTATCGATAAACATTATATATTTATATTCATACAAAAGAATACTACTCAGTAATAAAAAGGAATAAACTCCTCCCACAACATGGATGAACTTTGAAAGTATTATTCTGAATGAAGACTTAATAAAATACACTACTATATGATTTCATTTATATGAAGCTTTAGAGAAGTAGAAAGTGAGCTAACTGTAGTAGTCAAAATGTCGTATGAGTAAAAAATAAATGCTTGTTGTAAGCAACTGCAGTTCTTGGGTAGTTAGTTGTATAGCAAGGTTGACTAATACAAGCATAACTAGGAAACATATTTTTAAAGTTTAATATGATATTATGCCCAATTCTAGGTTTGACATTTGGTTGAAATAAAGAATAGGCTCTGAAAAAAAAACTGTTTTTTCCAAAATGACTAAAAAGGAAGAAGAAAACCTAAATAGGAGGATTTTTTAGAAGCTCTTGGAAAAAACATGAATTACTTCTGAAAGATTACGAGGCCCAGATGGTTTTACAAGCTAATTCATTTCAGTCTTTTAAAGAAGAGATACTTCCAAGAAGATATATACACACTACTCAACAGTTTAGTAAAACAAAATCTTCCCAATTCGTTTTGTAAAGCCCCCAGCACAGCCACAGTAACACTGAAGACATCACACACACACACACACACACACACACACAGACACACACCTCATTTATGGCTAGAGATGTTAGGTGGTAGACGGGCTTTTGTCAGTTCGACACCATCATTACTTCCCTCTAAGGTGGGCACTACATTTCTAAGAATCCCCTTCTTTGAAGACTCAGGGTTTGCCAACAAAGGAACACACATGTAACCTGGAAAACAGAAGTGAAGTGCAAGTCACCATCTCACAAGGTCACGCGGCCAGATGCAGTGGCTTCTTGGAATTCCTTGTGATCTTGGAAATCTCCATGCGCTCCATAGCTGCAGGCTAAATTGTTAGTGATGGTTTCTCTGATTTTCCCGCTGTAGTGATCTAGACCTTTACTGCCCTGCCCCCAATTCCTTCCACATTTTTAAACTTCTATTTCCTATATTAAATTCTTATTCCCATATATTTATAACAGCTCAGCTCTGGCTGATCAAAACAAGACTAATAAAAATGTTCTTAACCAGAGTGGTTCTAAGGGAACAGAACCTTAAGGAAGGGAGTCTGGAATTGATTCTGGAATTTGCTTATGTTTAAAGGCTTCGTGAAACCCCTGTTATTGGTAAAAAGAGTTTCTGATGTCTCTCTAATATTAGGAAAGAGACTAAAGAACAGTGACAAAACTGAGTCTGAGAACTATGAGTAGTAGGAACTCAAGCTATAGGTGTTACAAATTTAAGATATTTGATTTGATCTAGATTTCACTTGTTTTTGGTCCTTACTTAGTTGCCCATGAATGATGTAGCCCCCTTCTCACTACAAGCTTTTCCCTTTTACCTCTCAATCTCTTATAGTGAGTCATTTTGCCTGTGTTTGTTTTGGGATTCCTCATGCAACAGAGATTGTCATAATCATTTCATTATTTTACAAAGTTGCCATTGGAAGGCTCACACAATTCTTTCCAGAAGATTGTTATAATGCAACTTTACTTACTCTTCCTGCAACTTGGGAAAGAGGTATTGTGGGGGGAAGTCCTGGGTTAGCCAATGACCTCTCTGTGGTGGTGGGGGGAGGGTGGCCCATATGTCAGACCCTGGCTGGCCCACCAATTTTTGATTTGAAACCTCAGGACCTCCCCAGGTGAAATCTGAAACTAGGCCCCATACAGAGGGCAAGGAGAGACCCAAGAAAGAGGCAGACCATTCCACATTGCTAGGTGGCAGGTTTAATAAGCAAGGAAACTTACATATGAGGTTGTTTAAGGCTGATACAAGATGAGTAAATCTCTGCACTTGCTCACCAGAATCTTAAAAGTTTCTATAGAGGTCTCAGTGGGGTTCAGTCACGTTTATGGTCCAGATGGTCTCAACAACAAATTACTCTCTCAAGGTTGCATTCTTGAAATGTCTCCAGCTATGGGAGCAGTAGGAAGAATACACATTTCAAGGATAGGGTTGGAGGCGAGGAATCTCTGATTGTCCAGGTCCAGCTCATGGGTCAATCAGCAGTCACATCCTCTCGATGACCTCGTCCAACACCCAGTTTCTAGAATCCAACGTAACTGCACTGCCTGTAGAAGGTATATTCATACCATGCTTTGTACGGGTTCGTCTATTAGCCCATATTTTTGGTTACTTAGAATGTTTTTTCATTTGTTCCTTTTCTGTTAATGGTGTCTTCTTTCACTGGGAGAAGTTTCTTCTTCTCAATGTGATCATTATGGAACTATGAATCTCATTTCCAGAGCTATGTTACTTGGTTCAGATATAAAAACATAACCCAGAATAACCAAACAAAAACAAAACACACATTTTTAAAAAATCTAGTTGGAGTAGGATTATATAATCATATAGCCATTAAAGTTTATGCTACATATTGGAAGATTTAAAATTCACAATTAATGAGCTTTATCTAATAAATAAAACATATGCACTCTTTTGAATTCGACAAAAATGATTTTATTTATTTATTTATTATTATTATTTTTTAATTTAAAGATTTTATTTATTTATTTGACAGAGAGAGAGACACAGCGAGAGAGGGAACACAAGCAGGGGGAGTGGGAGAAGCAGGCTCTCTGCTGAGCAGGGAGCCTGATGCGGGCCTCAATCCCAGGACTCTGGGATCATGACCTGAGCCGAAGGCAGACGCCCAACGACTGAGCCACCCAGGCGCCCCTACATAAATGATTTTTTAAAAAAGGAACAAATACTGGACCACAAAAGATCTCAAAAATTCCAAAAGAACTGATATTACAAAGATCAAGTTATCTCACTATAATGTTAACATAAATGATCAGCAGTAAAAATAAAATTTAAAAATGTGCTTATAAATTATGCAAATAAGAATTGAAATTACTTAAAAGGATCACTTAATTAATTTGTAGTTTGCAATTAATGCTGTACTTAGGGAGTAAATTATAATGTTGAAGCAATTTAATAGCAGTTGTTCAAATCCAAAAGCTAGAAAAGACAACTAAAAGAAATATATAAATAACATGAGAAAAGAAATTCACAAGAAAGCAAAAAATGCATTGCCAACAATATCAAAAGTTGATTCTTTGAAAAAACTATAGACAAATGTTTAGCAAGACTGATAGAAAAAGAAAGAGATAAGGTCAAAATAAGCAGCATTATGGAAAAGTGCATGTATCTACAAGTTTGATCTAGGATTTAAAATAAAATAGTACTAACAAATTTATTGCAACACACTAAAAAATTAGATGAAATGAACAATTTTTTAAAAAAAATTAAAATCCTTTTTTTAGAAAAGGAATTACCAAGGGACCCTGGGTGGCTGAGTCATTAGGCGTCTGCCTTTGGCTTGGGGCATGGTCCCAGGGTGTTGGGATCGAACCCCGCATTGGGCTCTCTGCTAGGCAAGAAGCCTGCTTCTCCCTTTCTCACTCCCCCTGCTTGTGTTCCCTCTCTCGCTATCTCTTTCTCTGTCAAATAAATAAATAAAATTTTTAAAAATATAATAAAAATTTTAAAAAAAGGAATTACCAAAATTTACTCAATTAAAAAATAGTTAAATAGACCAATAGAAAAATTCAAATAATAATAAAGTATCTCTATGTAACACCTCCTTCCTACTTTCCTCAGTTTCCCAGGCAAGTAATGAACAATTTCTATCTTATGTAAGAGTATTTGAGAGACTAGGAGTGTAAACTTTGGATCTCATTTTACAGTGCTCGAATAACCTTGATTTAAAAAACAATTGTAAGGGAAACATAAACAAAAAACAAATAATTTCATTTTTGTATATAGATGAAAAACTCGAAATAAAATATGAAAAGTTGGACTCATCAATTTAAATAAAAAATAACAGTACATCATAGTCAAGTGGGATTTATTCCAGGAATAAAAGCATGTGTGAACACCATAAAAATGATGAATATAAATATCATAAAAGAAATTAAAGTTTAAAAACCATAAGCTTGCCTTTAGAGCGTAAGGTAAGAATTTGCTATATCTGGGTCTCTCTCTGTTCCTCAGACATGCCCTGTAAACTCCTGTTAGGGTCTTTTCACTGACTTTTCTGCCTGGAACATCTGCAAGGCTAACTTCTACAAGTCCTTCGAGTCATTGTTCCAGTAAAATCTCAGAGGCTTATCCTGACAACTCAATTTAAAATTGAAGTGCACCCTCCTTCCCCTGAATCTTCCAACCCCCCTTAGCCTACTTTATCTTTTTTTATTTTATAGCACTTAGCTCTTTTAAACATATTATATGATTTACTTATTATGTTTACTGTAAATTTTATGCCTTCCTTTGCCCCACCCCACTAGATTATAAATTCTACGAGGGTAGGGATATTTGTCTATTTTGCTTACTGATATATTTCAAGCACTTAGGACTGTGCTTGCTATACAATAAGTACCCAATAAATATTTGTTGAATGAAATAGTTCATAATTTAAAAACTCAGTAAATTAGTAATGAAATTTCTTTAAATCAGAAATAGCATATGCCAAAGACACATTTTAAAATGAAGAACGGGGGGCGCCTGGGTGGCTCAGTTGGTTGAGCAACTGCCTTGGGCTCAGGTCATGATCCTGGAGTCCCAGGATTGAGTCCCGCATTGGGCTCCCTGCTCAGTGGGGAGTCTGCTTCTCCCGCTGACCCACCCCCTGTCATGCTCTCTCTGTCTCTCACATTCTCTCTCTCTCAAATAAATAAAATCTTTAAAAAAAATAAAATGAAGAAAGGTTTTCGGTTATCACACATTGTTTAGCTGTACCAGTGGAAGGAATATTGAATATTTTCATACTGCTGAAAAAATAGCTGTGCCTTTGTCCCCCAAGTTCCTCCTTTCTGCTACTTTAGTCACCCTGGCTCCCTTCCTGGGATGCTGGTCCTCTCTATGCTCAATTTCCTTTGGTCAGTACAATTATAGTTATTAGTTGCAGAAAATTAAATATTTTTAACATCACCATTATTTAAATCACACATGAAAGAAAACATAGAATGAAATCACCTAAGGAGAGTATGGAGAGGGGGAAAAAAAAAAAAAAAAAGACATAAGGACCAAGGACAGAGCCCCAAAGCCATTAACATTTAGAAAGAGAAGAATAAAAGAAGATGAATAAAGAGTTACCAGATGTCAGAGAAAACCTGTAAGCATTTATTTTCATAAAAATCAAAAGAAAAAGAACCTTGAATTTGTCCTGTTTTCCTCAAATGATAGTTGAAATTCTGGAAACAACACTGTGAGTTTTAAACCATACCAATTGATTTGATCGCTTTGACATTTGTCAATTCAGTTAACCCATCCTCTACCTATAGAGAGATCAAAGAATATAGTTACTTGCCTTGCTTCTACCTCTCAGCCCTTGACCAGTCAAGAAGACGTAGGATGAATAGGATATTCACTAGGTATTTTGGGGTTCTGCAGACTTTGGTGTCATAAAAATTTCAAAACTGTGTATCAAATAAACTATAGTATGGAGAGTAATATAATAAAATTTTTATCAGAAAAAAAGATTTTCCACAATATACTACATGTATAACAAATAGAATTATAATATCATGGTGTGATATTTTCCTTTAGTATTTTCCTTTAGTACTGTGATTTTTAAATCTTTTTTTGGCATATCTTTGCATTGTTTTTCTGAACTCTGGTGCTATACCTTTGGGAGTTTTTGCATAATGTTATCATTTTGAGGGATTTGGTGCTTAAAAGTAGGTATTAAATTCAGAAAGTGATTTAGATAGGGGCAGGTATTTATTTACAGTATCTAATAGATGCCTTCTGACTATAAACATGGACAACCACAGTCTCATCTTTTTCTTCTGCAATGTGTGGCTAATAATTATACCTCTTGCATAGAGTTAGTGTAATAATTAGGAAAAATAAGGCATTTAAATTACTCTGCACATTGCCAGGGCACATTCCTAACTTTGAATCAATACTTGCTAATATTAACTACAGTGTGGCCAAAAAGACTAGCCTCCCTTTACTTGTAGGTTGAAATCTAACTCTTACTCTTTCCCTTCTGCCACACCAACACCATGTGATCATTCCCCCCCGTGTGACAATGAAAACACCCAATAAATGTTAGCTAAAATATATTAGCGATTGGACATTAGATCACTGAAGGGTCTTCATTGTTAAAATTAAAAATAGATACTTTTTACCTCCCTAGGTTTCTAGGTTCTCCTTTTGGGATCTTTCCACCACCCCCACCCCTCTCCACTTCTTCTTTTCTTTTTTTTTTTTTTAAGATTTTATTTATTTATTTGAGAGAGATAGCGAGAGAGAGAGAGCACGAGCAGGGAGGAGAGGGAGAAGCAGGCTCCCCACTGAGCAGGGAGCCCGACATGGGGCTTGATCGCAGGACCCTGAGATCATGACCTGACCCGAAGGCAGACGCCCAATCGACTGAGCCACCCAGGCGCCCCTCCACTTTTTATTTTCAAAGGTGACTAGTCCTTGTGTTAATTCTATATTTTCCTCCTGTTAAAATTTATGCATTCACTAAAGGTTTACAAGATAGCATTAAAAAACATGAACTCTGAAGCGAGCCAAATCTGGGTTAAAATCTCCATTTTGTCATTGAACTCTCTATGTGCTTTCTCTTGTTTCTTCTTCTCATTGGCTTCAAGAAGTGAATTATAGTATTAGTCATTCTTGAAGGTATCACTCCACAAATATTTTTTGACTTGTAGCTTTGCATATGTATTTGAAGTAGGTATCAAATGTCAGTGAACAAGTGTGAGGAGGGAATACTCGTAGGCAAGTAGGTCTTCTTTGTACTGCTATAAACCATTCTTGTAAGCATACAGAAAACTTTGTTTCCCACAGATAAGCCTAATCCTGGTTATGGAAGACATAGCATTACTTATTTTCTTAAATTCTTCTCAGTTGTTATTGGTATTATTTCTACTGTATATCAATTTCAGTACATAAAAATGATATATATAACATAAATATTTGCCTGTCACCAATATATGAAGTAAAAAACAAATTATACACGATGTTCTGTAAGAGGTTTTTTGGTACTGTTTTTTATTTTTTTTTCCCGTGGGACATCTGTCAGAGTATTTATTTACTCATGCCAGGGAAGGGGCATCCAGGGAATCAAATCTAATTTAATTAAAAAAATATTTTAAAGGTGAGATTGGAAGAGACTGAGAAAAACTCTCTTGGCTGCGTTAAAAGCTAAGGATTAATTGCAATGTTCTGACCTGAAATTCAGGTCTTGTGATTTCTTTCCAGGAGATTTTTCACTGCATGAAAAACCTGTCTGCAATGGCCTTGTTATTTAATTCAATCTTAATTGGATACAACCCCTCAAAATCTGAGGGATTGTTGGAAGGCCTGAAAGCACACAAAGGTATTTTTTAATGGTAACATTAATCGTCTGGAAGTGAAAAATGTCCTTCATCAAGTCACTGAACCTCTCTGCTATAATTTGTTTTAGGCTTATTTTGCATTTCTTTCAAATTTTGAAAGGACTTAAAGTTTCAAGGACATAAAATTTAATCTCTAGAGCATATGCCCTGTTCAGGGGAAGATTCAGCCATTTTCAAAGGAAGGCTTAGATTTGTGTTCAGTGAGGTAGATGTTAGGGGTTCTCCACGTGGCTTAATTATGTGCATGTCTTGATTGCCTCAAGAATTCATGTTGTTCTGAGACCCCTCGGGGAAGAGTCCGATGCTAAGGGACCAACATAGGGTGAGGACCCGCTCCCTAAAGCAGCCTTTCCTAACCTGGCCGGAATCCCTGAGCGCTATCAGGCCAACGTCTGGTGGAGAAGCAAATGCCCAGATGGCTTTTCTTTTGCAAGAGACGTAAATGGCCGGCTTGAGAGACAGGTAGGGAAACCCACCCACTTCTTGTCCCGTCACGGACTCTCGGAGAATATTAGAGGGTGCAGGACCATTTGGCACCAAATGGCAGGACCATTTCTATTGTTCTCCTCGCTGGGACAAAGGCGCGGGCGGACAGCTGGTGCTCGTCCTCTGCGGCGGGTGGGTCAGAGGAGGCCGGCGTGTCAGGGGTAGCCGTTCGGTTTTGCTTCGGGGCGGGCTTGCCCGGTGCGTGCCGCCCCGGCGGGCCCATCCCGAGCGCAGGGAGGACGCGGCTGGGCAGCCGCAGCGGCCTCTGCGTCAAGGAGCGCTGGGCCGGGGAGGTGCGGCGCGCAGCCCGGCGGCCGGCTCCCTTCCCCCGCGGCGCCCGCAGCCTCCCCCTCTCCCCCGCGGCGGGCCGGCGACCGCAGGCGGGCGGGCCGGGCACGTGGGCGCCCCCGTCACGCCCTCACTCGCACCCTCGCTCGCACCCGCGCGCTTGCATCTCGTGCTCTTTCCCTCGCGACACACAGGCGCTCAGGAAGGAGTGCCTCGCGGCCAGCCCGCCGGGCAGCGACCCCGCAGCCCAGCCCCAGGGCCCGCCCTTGGCAAGCCGCGGCTTCTCTCTCGACAGCCCCTCCGCGGCCTCGGTCGCAGCCGCCTGGGCCCGACGCTTTAGCCGCTGCTGCTGCTGTCGGGACCTGGACGACCCAAGAGGTGCCCGGTGGCGACACGCGAACGGTAACGACACGCTCCTACCGCTCAGGGCACGGTTTTAGGTAGGGCGGGGCTCACCGTCCGCCGCCCCGGAGCCGGCGGGCGGGGACGCGAGCGGACTTGGTGGATGGATCCCGGGAGGACTCCGGGGGGTCCTGGGAAGAGGGGAGGGGGGCAGCTCCAAAGCTTTTGGGGGTGAGCTTGGGCTGAGCGGGCGACCCTCCAGGCAGGGTCCTGCGCCTGTGCACAAGGGGGGTGCGGGTGACGGGTCGGGGGGAAGCACATGGGGCGGAACGTGCCGCCATCCTTCCTTCTCGTCGTGGAGCTCGCCCGCAGCATCCCCGAGAGACCAGTCGTTTCCAAGCCAAGTCAGGGCTGGCTGGGCGGGCGGGGTCCGACTGGGCAAGTCCGACAGGAAAGTTGGTAGGGTCCGGACGACGCGAGGCGCTTCCGAGGTTCTGGGCGACTTGGGAGCAGATCCGCGCGCGGGTGGGCGGTAGGGCGGGGAGAGGAGCCGGTCTCATTGCCCATTCGCTTCTCGTCGCTTTTGCCACTGCTGCGGGCGACTACCGGAGGCTGTGTTCTCACGTGACCCTCGTTCCCTTTTGCGCGAGGAACCCTGCGATAAAAGGTCCGTGAGTGGGCCTCTCCGCGCACAAGGCACGTGGCTACGGGAGAAGGCACAACCTGTGTGTTCTGCGCATCCAGGAATTTGGGAGTGTGCCGGTGAGATGGTGATGCTGGGGATTTTAAGGAGAGGGCGGGGGGGATTGGAAAGCCAGACCGTTTCTACACCATTTACTTGGCTTGTCTGTGAGTGGCCTGGGCACAGGACGATCTTGAATATAGGGACAGGTTCCAAATCATAACACGCAGGCAAACCAGCCTTGTAAACATGAGCGAATCACGCCCGGCCGAGACATGCCGGGGACAGGTGTGACCCCCCCAGTCGGGAATTCTTTTCCGTTAAGACACGGAGCGGCGTTGGCCGCGCGTTGCAGAGGGACGCCCCCAGGCTCGCGCTTAGTGTCTCGCTCTCTTCCCTCTTTCCATCTTCTTCCTTCCAAGGGAAAGGCTGGAGTAGGACGGGGCGGGGTCCGCACTCGGGCGCGGTGACGTCAGCAGTGTTTGGGTGCTTATGCAAATGAGGCTGCGTCCGCTTCGCCCCGTCTGGCCGGGCCCTTCCAGGTCTTAAAGGTAGACGCAGCCTCACTCAGTCTGCACCGTTTGTATGGTTCACTACCCAGAAACGCGGGAGGGCTGAAGTGTTTGTTTCATGTACCGCGTTTAGGCGCCTCATCACCCGGTTTTTAAAGCTGTTTTATACCTGTCATTGGCTGGTTGCTTTCCCGGGATACCGGGAACTACGTGTTTGCTTTAGCAAGTATTCTCTGACGAAGCAACCTGAGAGAGCTTCTCGCCCCACCCAGCCTCGTTTCCGCAAGACCGGTGCTGAGATAACCGACCTACTTGCGTCTTTGGCGCCTCGGTTTGACTTGTGTACTAGGTACTTAATAAGTACTTGATGATGGACTGAATTGCCCTCGAAGAGGTTTTATCTCATTAAATTCGGAGCATTCGATCATCAGAATCATATATTTTATTTTTGTGTGCGTACCCTCTGTATCCACATGATCAATGATCCATGTTGATTTGTTGGAGTAAAATATATTACAGAATTCATTGATCATTTTCCTCCAAGCGAAACATTTAATGTGTTCTTTTTTTTTTCAGGAAGACAGGAATTAACACTATTTTGAAAGGAAGATAATTTCTTCCTGTTTGTTGACAGGTTTTCTTTCTTCTGATTGCATTGCGGTATTCTTGATTCAAGAATTACTTTACACTCCCAATATATGTTAACTCAAGATATAATATTTTAAAGGCTTAAGAAAGATATTTATACGTGTTTCTAGAAAATGAGTGTTCTGTCATCCAAATGATAACGTAAATAAGAAACACTGTTTGGGTCTGTTAAGGCTGCTGTAGCAAAATACCATAAATTGGGTGCTTTATAATCAACAGAAATTTATTTCTCATAGTTCTGGAGGCTGAGAAATTCAAGACACCAGCAGATTTGGTGTCTGGTGAGAGCCTGCTTCCTGCTTCTTAGATGGTGCCTTTCACTGTATCCTCACATGTTGGAAGGGGCTCGTTAGCTTTCTCGGTTACTTTTATTACCCAAAAGGCCCCATCTCCTAATACCATCATCTTGGGGTTAGAATTTCAACATATGAATTTGGAGTGGAGGACACAAACATTCAAGCCATAGCAAATAGTAGAAGAATTTAATTGGCTAATAGCCATTTGAGATACCAATAATCAAATGAAATGCCTTACTTGTCAATTATTAAGTTAATACGTAAAATAAGTTAGAATAATTACTAAAACCTAAACTCTATGTTTATAATCACTAATTTACTCAGTGATCAGAGTTCAAATTTTGCTGAGTGCATGTTAGAAAATGTGCTGTCCTGTCATAAAATAAAACTTGTGTATGAATAGGTAAGAAAGTTGCATTCTGTTGAACTCTGGGGTTATTACCCAGGTAGTAAAAAAAAAAATCATTGACTTAGATTGATAGACCTAAAAGAGACCTTGCTTATTATCAAAAACTCTGAAAACTTTTACTTCTCAATTTACTTCTCAACTTCTTTTGGGTAGTGTGTGACTATTATTACATACATAGGCATGATTGGATATATTAATATAGTCTGTGCAGAGTAATATTTTTTTAAGATTTTATTTATTAGAGAGAGAGAATGAGTGGAGGGCGGGAAGAGGGAAGAGCAGGCTCCCTGCTGAGCAGGGACTGGATCCCAGGACCCTGAGATCATGACCTGAGCCAAAGGCAGATGCTTAACCTACTGAGCCACCCAGGCGCCCCTATGCAGAGTAATATTAAAATAGTTTCTGAACAAAATTCCATGGGCATAGTCTGATGCATGAAAACATTTAAAGTTACATGGCAGGAAGAATCTTTATATTTATATCCAATTTCCCTTATAATTTAAAATAAGTCCTAACTACTGTTCTGAATGTATTTAGTAAATTTTTTATGGATTTATCTGATTAAATATTTACTTTGACCAATAATGATTTTCTCATATTTCTCTGTGAATAACAAGCCCCAGACACCGGGCTACAGGATAGTTTTAAATGCTCAGTATCACTTGATATAGAAGACTGTTTTCAGTCTTGAAGTTCACTTTATTTCCTTTTGATTAATGCACTAACATATCCTTTCACATAAGATTCATTGATTGTTATCTTTAAATGAAATGCTTACACTGGGAGCTTTTTCACCTATCAGATTGCCAAAGATCAAAAATTACTCACTGTATTGAAGAGGGCAGAGGGAAACAGGCACCTCTCATATATGGCTTGTAGTTCAAGTTGAGACAACTTTTATAAAGGGCCACTTGGCAGTATTTACCAAAATTGTAGAAGCACATAACCTTTGATGAAGTAGGTCCACTTCTAGGAATTTATTCTACAGATATGCAAATGCCAGATATACAGAGTCAGTTGCTTGAACATTGAGGCAGATTATCAGAAATGACCTAAATATATACTCATACCATGGTCTATCATACAATTAAGACAAAACAGAACAAACAAATAAACAAAAACCAAACAATTGTATTGAGAGCAAAAGCTTTTGAAGGCTTTTTAAATGAAAAACCAAGATGCAGAGTTATGCATATAGTGACTGTTGTGTAAGAAGAAACAGGTTGGGTGGGTGGGGCGAAAACACATATCAGCTTGAATATATATACACCAGTACCTGTGGAGGACTTTGGTGACTTACAGGGAAGTAGGGATGGGACTGATACGCTGAGGGACAGAATGGGAAGATACTTTTTGCTCTATGCCCTTTAATACTATATTACTATACTATTTATTCAAAGTATACATTAAAATATATTCTAAAGTGAAGGCAATAGCAAATACCCGTGGGAGAACAGTATCCAGGCATCAGATACTATAGAATGAGTAAGGTATAAAAGTCAATGGGTATTTTGGCTCCATGATTTTCATAGTTTCTGAATTTACAAGAGAGGTTTTGCTTTCAACATTCTTAGTAATAAAATTATATTAGAGTAGCAGATGGGCTTTAGTGGATTCACTAAATTTATCCAGTATTATCAGCATAAAAATACAAAAACAATTTTAGTGAGTTGACTGGGGCCTTAAAGAAATTTTATTTTGAGATGGCTATAGATTCACATGTAGTTGTTAAGAAATAATACAGAGAGCTTTTGTGTGCTTGTCACGCAGTTTCCTGAAAATGTAACATCTTGCAAAACTGTATTACAGCTTCATAATCAGAGTATTGACATGGATAAAGTCAAGTAACAGAACAGTTCCATCACTGTAAGGATTCTTGTGTTGCCCTTTATAATCACAACCACATCACTCTGCTCTTCGTATTTATTTTGCATTTCAAGAATGTTATCGAACTGGAATCATATAGTATGCAACATTTTGTAATTGGCTTTTTCCACTCAGTGTAATTGTCTATAAATTCATCTAAGCTGTAGTGTATATCAGTAGTTTATTTTTATTTTTGAGTAGTACTCCATGGTATGGATTTACCAAAGTTTAACTATTCACCCATTGAATGACATCTGGGTCGTTTCCAGTTTAGGGTTATTATGAATAAAGCTGCTATGGATACTCATTTACAGGTTTTATGGAACATAAATTCTCATTTCTCCAGGATAAATGCCCAGGAGTGTAATTGCTGGATTATATGGTAGTTGCATATTTAGTTTTCCAGAGCACTGTACCATTTTGCATTCTCACCAGCAATGTATGAATGATCAGTTTCTCTGTATCCTTGCCAGAATTTTGTTGTCATTATATTTTAGCCATTTTGAGAGGTATGCAGTGACATCTCATTGTAGTTTAATTAGCATTTCCTTAATAGCTAATAATGTTGAACCTCATTTCATGTGCTCATTTGCCATCCAGATATCACATTCAGTGAAATGTCTCTGTATATTTTTTACCCATTTTAAAATTATTTTTAATTGTTGAGTTTTATGAATTTTTATAGATCCTAAATACCTGCCCTTCCCCAGATATGTGGTCTGCAAATATTTTTCTTCCAGTCTTTAGCTTATTCTTTCATCCTCTAAATAGGTTCTTTCACAAAGCAAAAGTTTTTAATGTTGAAGTTCAGTTTACTAAATTTTGCTTTTGATGTCGTAGCTAAGAATTCTTTGCTTTGCTCTAGATCTCAAAGATTTTCTCCAATGATTTATTTTTGACAGGCGGGGATACTAACCACTATACTAATGAGGAGGTCCAATGATTTATTTTTGAAAGTTTTATAGTTTATGTTTTACCTGTAAGTCCATGATCCAGTTTAAGTTAAGCGTTGTATAAGGTGTGAAATTTAGGTTGAGGTTGTATTTTTGCCTAGAGATATCCATATTCCAGAACCATTTGTTGAAAGGGCTGTCATTCTTTCTCCATTGAAATTATGTTTGCACCTTTGTCAAAAATCAGTTGGGTGTATTTTTGTGGGTCTATTTATGAGTACTCTCTTCTGTTTCATTGATCTATGTGTCTATCCCCCTTCTGCTAAGATAACACAATCTTCATTACTGTAGGTATAAAATAAGTCTTCAAATCAGGTAGAATGATTCCTCTCACTTCATTCTTCCTTTCTAAATTGTTGAAGGTATTTTCGTTTTCTGCCTTTTTATATGAATTTTAAAATAATTTTATCTATAAATTTTTCTGGAATTTTATCTATAAATTTTTTCTGGCATTAAACTTGTATATCAATTTAGGGAGAATTTACGTATTTACTATGTTAGTCTCCCAAACCATAAACATGGTAGTTATGTCTCCTTAGGTATTTAGATCTTTTTTTATTGTTTTCATTAGCACTTTGTAGTTTTCAGCATAAAAGTACTGTCCATGTTTTGTAGATTTCTTGGGATTTTCAACATAGACAACCAGAATGTCTGCAAATATGGAAAATTTTCTTTCTTTCTTTCCAATCCAAATGCCTTAGATTTCCTTTTCTTTCCTTATTGCACTAGCTAGAACTTTCAGTACTCTGCCCACTCTCTTAAAAGTATGAGAGTGGGCATTCTTGTTTCTGATCTTAAGGCAAAAGCATTCAGTCTTTCATTGGTAAGTATACCAATTGTATGTTTTTTGGCGGTGATTTTTATCAAATTGAGAAAGTTTCCTTTTATTCCTAGTTGGTTTTTTTTTTTTTTTTTTACAATTTTTAAATTACAGGTGGATACTGAATTTTGTCAAATGCCTTTTCTGTATCAATCAATATAGTCATATGACTTTTTTCTTTAGCCTCTTATGGTATATTACATTATTGATTTTGAATACTGAACCAGCCCTGTATACCTAGAATAAAGCCCATTTGGTCATGGTATATAATTCTTATTATATATTGCTGAGTCTGTTTTCTAATATTGTGTTGAGGAATTTTGTGTCCATATTCATAAGGGATATAGATTTATAGTTTTTTTTGTATTGTTTTTCTTCCTGGTATTGTCTTCAGAGTAACAGAGTAATACTAGCTTAATAAAATGAATGTGCAGTGTTCCATTATCTTGTATTGTCTAGAAGAGATTGTGCAGAGTTGGTGTTAATTCTTCTTTAAATGTTTAATAGGATTCCCTAGTGAAACCAGCTAGGTCTAGAGATTGCTTTTGTGAGAATTTTAAATAATGTGCATTTAAGTTCTTTAACAGATATAGAGTTATTACATGATCTGTTTGATATTGGGTGAGTTGTGGTAGTTTGTGTTTTTTGAGGAATTTGTCCATTTCATCTAAATTGTTTATTTATGTGTGTAGAGTGTTTTGCTGTTATTCTCTTATGATCATTTTGATGTCTAAGTTTTGTTGTGATAATCCCTGTTGCATTTCTGATATACAAATGCCTTAAATATAAGACTGACCACATGGAACTTTACAAAAGAATAACTAAATGTGTCTCTCAAGGTTAGTATTTACTTTATGGTTAAAAGAAAATCACTGCATGGATTTAAAAATCTAAACCACACGATTTTTACACAGGTCTAAGCCCCATTGTGAACAGTTCCTTGGACAATAGTTTAAATTTCAGTAGAGTTAAGTATTTATACTTTCAGTTAAATTCAATGAATATTCAATTTGTCCCCCCCTTGGCAAATGTTTCAGTTATCTCTTGCTACATAACAAATACTCCCTGCCACTGTGTTTTGTTTTGTTTTGTTTCAGTAGGTTCAAAACAATGGTTTATTGAGCCCCTTTACCCTCTGTTGCCTTTCTGGTATTGTAATGATTTAAAACAATAATGAATTATTATTTCTTATTATTCTGTGTGTTGGCTGGGCTCAGCTGGATACCTCATCTGTTCCATTTGGTATGTGTTAGCAGTTGGACTGGTACTAGAATGTCAGTGCCTTTGTTCCTGGGCCTAGGGCTTCAGTCACTGAGGCACGCCCTCTCTTTCCATGTGGGATTTCTAGCAGAGCAGATGGACTTTTATATATAGTGTCTGAATTCCAAAAGAGTGAAAGCAGAAACCGCCAGCCTTCCTCAGGCCTGGCTTGGAACTTGCAGTGTCACTTCTGCCTTCTACTGGTCAAAGCAAGTTCACACACTCCCAGAATTCAAATTCAAGCTCAAGTAGGGCCCAGAATTAAGAAAAGAGGAAATAGACTCCACTTCCTAATGGGAGGAGGAGCACACATGTACAGCATTGGGAGGAATTATAAACCTTCTTTTTGCACACAATCTATTCTAGGAAATAATTAAGAAAGGTCATACTTGATAGTTTATGATGATAATGAATAAAACATGTGGATTGCCCCCAAATTCATTTTTCCTGACATGATAATTCAAATATATAATTAAATGTAATATAATATTATATGCCTATAGTCAGCCAGTAATAGCTCCTAAAATACGTCTGCCTACTAATTCTTGGTACTTGTGAATGTTACCTTATTTGGAAAAAGAGTCTTGGCAGACATAATCCGCTGATGAAGAGATTATCCTGATATGTCCAGATGAGCCCTATATGCCATCACAGTGTCCTTATATGAAAGAGTCAAAGGGAGATCAGACACCCACAGAAGAGGTGGAGGCAGGGTGAGTGCGGAGGTAGAGATGGGAGGGATGTGGCTCTAAGTGAAGGGATGCCGGCAGCCTCCAGAAGCTAGAGAAGGCAAGGGGCAGACTGTCCCCGGGGTCCTCTTGAGGGAGAGACCTGCCCACACCTTGATTTTGGTTTATTAAAAATAATTTTGACCTCTGGGTTCCACAGCCTTGAAAGAACTCATTTATGCTACTTGAAGTCACTAAATTTGAAGTAATTTGTTACAGAATTCTTAGGAAGTGAATACAGTGTTTAAATCTGAGTTGTTCTCCATGTATTAGCAAAATTTTAAGTATTTGAAAGAATTTTTGTCTGTTTTTAAAATGTTTAAAAGACTTAGTGAAATGCTTTATTAAGATTTAAAATCTGTCCTTGATTCGTCGAAGTCAACAAAAAATACATTTCAATTTATGGAAATTGCTTTATAATTATAATTTTCAAATAATTGCAAGCTCACAGGAAGGTACAAAGGGAGGTCCTGTGCACCTTTCCCCTAGCCTCTCTCATTTTATGATATTGTATAGATGTACAGTACAATATCAAAACCAGCATATTGATATTGGTATAATCCATAGTTTTTCAGATTATGAATTTGCTCTGCCTATGTGTGTGTATATGTGTATAGTTCTTTGTAGTTTTATCAGATGTGTAGCTTCATGTAATCCTTAATCATAATGAAGATACTACTAGGGGCGCCTGGGTGGCTCAGTCGTTAAGTGTCTGCCTTCGGCTCAGGTCATGATCCCAGGGTCCTGGGATCGAGCCCCGCATCGGGCTCCCTGTTCAGCAGGAAGCCTGCTTCTCCCTCTCCCACTCCCCCTGCTTGTGTTCCCTCTCTGGCTGTGTCTCTCTTTGTCTAATAAATAAAATCTTTAAAAAAAAAAAAAGATACTACTAAACACTACCATCTCAAAGACTCCCTTGTCCTTTATAGCACACCCACCTGCCTGTCCATACCTTCACTCCTAGCAGCCACTGTTGGTTCACCTCTATCATTTTGTTATTTCACAAATGTTATATAAATGAAATCATGCAATATGTATCCTTTTGAAATTGACTTTTTTCCCCATGCAGCATCATTTCCTTGAGTTTCATCCAAGTTATTGCATGTATCAATAATTCTTTCCTTTTTTCTTGCTGATTTGGCATGATATGGATATACTACAACTTGTTTTACCATTCACCCACTGAAGGACATTCAGTTTGGGGCTATATAAGTAAAGTTGATATGAACATTTATGTACAAGTTCCTGCTTGAAAATAAGCCTTTATTTCTTTGAGCTATATGTCTAAGAGTGCAAATTGGTGGTCAGTGTGGTAACTCTATTATTAGTGCTGAAAGGAAATTCCGGCTATTTTTTTTATTTTTTTATTTTTTAGAGTGGCTGTACTATTTTATATTTCTATCAGCAATATATGATTGATCTAGTTTCTTTGCATCCTCACCAACTTTTGGTGTCTTTACTTTTTTAAATTTGCTTTTGATTTTAGCCATCCTCATAGGTATGTTATAGTCCACCTTTTTGGGCAAAATATATAAAAGTGTAAGTTGTGACTATGTATTGTCATTTGTAAAAAAATATTTCTCTCCTTTTGTTTGGCTCTGTGTTTTTTGTTACTTTTTCACTCAATGAACACATTTTATGTAAAGGGGGTATAATTTGGAAAAGAAATGTTTAAGTTGAACTCTATATTGTTGAAATTTTTTGTATTATTTGTCAAGATCATTATTTCAGTACATTATAGAATCCCTTATCTCTTTCCTCTTGCAATTATTCCATAACTATAAACTTCTCAAGATGTGTCATTTGTTCTTGGGCGTTGCAATATAGTTTACCATTTTGTTTTTATTCAAATAGCCTTTACTTTTTACCCTATATATTAGAATTAGAAAAATAGATTTCATTTGAATCCACAATAAAGTTCAGGTTTACTATTCATAATTAGTTGATATTTAAAGAAAATTTTATTCGGTAAAATTTGTAATTGTCCAAGCCAGGGAGGTAATTTGCTGTTCTTGTTCTTTATTATAGAATATTAAACTTTTGGCAAGTGCCGGTAATTAGCCAGCACAGGCATGTCTCTAAGACGCAAGTGCCTGCCTGTTATTTTACGTCTTCACATATTTTCACTGGAAATGTTAATTAGAATTTAATACACTTTCGAAAGAGGTTGTAACAATAGTTTAAGAGCTAAACAGTCTTGAAAGATAGAGCAACAAAGAATTGCATAATATTTTGAGTTAATTATATAGTGAAAATATTAGCAAGACAAAGACAAAAGCAGAGAAAACACCTATTGTCAATATCAGGAATAAAAAATGTGATATAACTACAAATCCTACAACTAATAAAAAGGAACCTACAGAATATTATGAGTCACCTTCTACAAACAAATTTGACAATTTATTTTTTTTTATTTTTATTTTTTTTTAATTATTTATTTATTTATTTGAGACAGAGAGAATACACATGAGAGGGGGGAGGGTCAGAGGCAGAAGCAGGCTCCCTGCCGAGCAGGGAGCCCGATGCGGGACTCGATCCAGGGACTCCAGGATCATGACCTGAGCCGAAGGCAGTCGCTTAACCAACTGAGCCACCCAGGCGCCCACAAATTTGACAATTTAAATGAAATGGACAAATTCCTTGAAAAACACAACTTACCAAAACTAACACAAGAAAAACAAAATCTCAGTAGCGATGGGGTGGCTGGGTATTGGACATTGGGGAGGGTATGAACTATGGTGAGCTCTGTGAATTGTGTAAGACTGATGAATCACAGACCTGTACCCCTGAGACAAATAATACATTATATGTTAATAAAAAAAATTTAAAAATTTAAAAATTTAAAAAAATTTAAAAAAGAAAATCTCAGTAGCTATATATCAATGAAACAAATTGAATTTTTTTAATAAATTGAATTTTTAATTAAACATATTCTCTGAAAGAAAACTCCAGGCCCAGATGGCTTTATTAGTGAGTGCTGCCAAACATTTAAGGAAGAATTAAAACTAATTCTACATATATTTTATCAGAAAATAAGTGAGAGACCATTTTAAAATTCTATTTATGAGTCCACCAAAACCAGAGAAGTGAAATATAAGAAAAAATCCTTATCAAAATATTAGCAAATTGATTCTAGTAATATATTAAAAAGGTAATACGTCTTGACCAGTGACGTTTATCTCACAATGAAAGACTGGTCTAAAATACAAAATCAATTGATGCTGTATGGTATATTAGTAGATTAAGGAGTTACATGATTATCTTAATAAAGGTAGGAAATTATGTGTCAAAATTCAACAGTTAATCAGGATTAAGAAAAAAAAAGACCCTCACTGAACTAGGAATTAAAAGAAACTTCCCTAAACTGACAAAAGGCATCTATGAAAAAAAATCCATAACTAATATTGTCTTTAGTAAAATATTGAATACTTTCCCATTAGCACTGGGGCATGGATGAAAATGTCTGTTCTTAACACTTCTGTTCAAAATTTTAGTGGATGTCCAAGCTGGTATGGTAAGTCAAGAAAAAGAAATTAAAGGTAAACAATTAGAGGAACCTTAAACTATATTTACATTTGACATACTGCGTGTATAAAAATGCTAAGGGATCCTAAAACAATATCAGCTCGAATTAGCATTGTTGCAGAATAGGAAGCTTGTATTAAACATCAACTTTTTTCCAGAGACAATTTAAAGATGCCAACCAAGTTCATAGAATGGAAAGCTCAAATTTTTAAGATGTCAGTGCTCTCCAAAAGGGTTTATAGAATTGATGTAAACCCAGTCAAAATTCTAGCAGGCCTGGGTTTCTTGGGGTAGAAATTAACAAGGTAGGGGTGCCTGGGTGGCTCAGTTCCTTAAGCATCTGCTTTCAGCTCAAGTCATAACCCAGGATCCGGGGATGAATGGAGCCCCACCTCGGGCTCCCCACTCAGTGGGAAGTCTGCTTCTCCGTCTGCCTCTCTCTCCCTGCTCATGCTTGCACGTGCCCTCTCTCTCGCTCTTTTTCTCTCTCAAATAAATAAATAAAATAAAAATTAAAAAAAGAAATTAATAAGCTGACTTCAAAATTTATGTGGAAAGGCAAGGAAAAAAATTTTAAAAAAACATTAAAAATGGTTAGGGTTGAGAAGCACTGAGTTAGAAATTTATTATGTTGATTTAAAAATGTTTTGGATCTCGTTTTAAGTGCTTTAAAATAGATATTTTTCTGAAAACTTGCATATGAAGATAATTAAAGCAATGCAAAAATGGGAGAATGAGAAAAATGTAAATATAAGTCCAAATTAAGTAATGTAACGTTCCCAACATTTTTTATATATGTTAAGTCCTTACACAGTAGATGAGTGGAAAGACACCAATTGTTTTAAATTTGTAATAGCTGTATTATTTAGGGTTCTTTGTTTGCAAGCTGTAGAGACTGATGCTGGCTAAGAGGCAAAAATAAAATAAAATGAAGAAGAAATATTGGCAAGGCTCAGGGGCTCAAAGGAACAATAGGGTGCTTGGCAATGGGATGGAAAAGGAACCAGAACCCATGACTATAGTAGTAGTTTCTGCCTGGGCACAATGCCTTTGGAATTGAGTGAGATGCCAACCTTTTGATCTCTTTGTTCCTGTCCTCAAGATTCAGAATCCAGGGAGGGGAATTCTAACTGGACAAGTGTAGAAGATTATTTTCAAAGGTGGTGGCAGTATTTTTCTTTTCTCTCTACTTGTACCTTTTGCAATTTGACTTTGTTGCTCCTTCCATTAAAGGTGGAGTTTATCCACTCAAATCAATCTGAACTTAGCTGAGTGACTTGCTTTGGCCAGTGAAACCTTAGCAAATGCTACACAGAGGCTTTGCTAGCACTTCATGTTGGGCTTACTTCTTTTGGCTAGAGTTGGAACTCTGAGCTTATAATGTCAACAAGTTGGAGCTAGCATTTTGGAGAGACTACATAGGGGAGAATCAAAGTGCTCTGGCTAATAGACTGCCTCCTGCCAGAATGTGAGCGAGACCATCTTAGCCCATCCTTACCCACTTGAGTTGATAGATGACTGTAGTGGAGAAGTGACCTGAGTCAAGACCAGCAAAACAACTGATCATCTAAGCCTCGTTCAAACTGCAAACGCACAGAATCATAAACAAATAAAACCTTTATTTGTTAAGCCACTAAGTTTTGAAGTAACTTGTTATGCAGCAGTAGAAAACTGGTATTAGGAAAAAAAAAAGTGATGTTAAAACAATATAACATATAGCATTGGCTCTAGACCTACATTATCCTTAATAATTTGCAATAAACCAGTTGTAACAATACAACTATAAGAGGGATAATAATCATAATAACAAAAGAAGACATATATTGAGTTCTGTCAATGTACTGGCATTTATCCAAGCACTTTATTATTAGATAACAAAGTAACTTAGCCAAAGTCATAAAACTGTAAGTGATAGAGCTAGGATTTGAACTCAGTCTGTTTCTAGAAATTAGATACAAGTGTTTGGCATCAATACATGTCTCTTCCCAGCAAGAAGTATTAATTTCTATGAGATCTCATAATAGTAAGCAAGAAGGATTATATGAAAACGTGAAGAGGTGGGGTCATTATCCTTTTTTTGACTAGGAGTTTTATATTTAGACAGTATCCTAAATTGCTTCCTGATATGAAAGATGAGGACATTCTCATACTTTTATTTCTGTCTTCTCCCATTTCAGTTCCCCTGATTCTGTTAGTTATTTTATTTTTTGAATTTTAATTCGTATTTTTCCCTTAAACATAATTCATATAGATTTTAAAGCTTATTTCCCACTTAAATTAATGTTCACTTCTATCCTTTAGCATGGCTTCTATGTTACTGAAGTTTTTACTTTGTTTTCTCTCTTGGTTGGCCAAATTTCATTATCGTGTAACCTGTTCCTCTCCCTCCCCAATAGGGATCATCAGATCTCTTCCAGACCAGAATATTTGCCTGTGGCTTTTATAATTGGAATACAAAATAATTGAGTATAAAAATTGGAGATTGAGTACTTTTTCCTCGTAGTTCTTTTAGAGGTTATTAAACATCCTGAGAAGTCCTTTTATTTCCCCTTTCTACTTTTGCTTGAAATCCCTAGGAATCTTTATCCCAGTATTTTTCACTATTGACCCCTCTGTATTATTATTATTTGAAAATATGAATCTAGGCAAAACTTCCATTAATTTATCTTTCAGAATTTTTTGTTATATTCTATTTTCTTGCTTCTTTTCAGAAGCTGCATAAAGCCAAAAGTAAAGATACGAATTTAATTTCTGAATGGATTTGTAAAAACCAATTTTAAGTTTGTTGGATCACCTTTATCTGACTTCTGTTTCCATTAGCTTTTTCTCTGAATTACTTTAAGATATTTGACACTTTTCATTCTTTTTGAGAAGTTTCCTGAAGTCTGTTCTCCATGTCTATGGATGTACTTATAGCAGCTTTTATTTGTTTCTAATGTGCCTTTTATTCCTATACTGAATTTTCCCATTTCTTTTCTATATTCTATATTCATCCACCTAACTTTTTTTCTTCCCAATCATCTTTTATATCTTTTCTTTTTTTTTTTTTAAAGGGGGACTTTTTTTAATCTTTATTTTATTGTGTCTCTGAGTTTTCTTAAATAAGTAATCTACTTGAAACTCTAGAGCTATTTTCTACATTTGTCTTTTGCTTGTGTTTCTTCCCCTCTCTACTACCACTCCGTCTCCCTGGTTCTATATAAAACCCTATCATTCTTAGTAATTATCCTTAAATGTGTAGAGTTCTCTCTTGTCATACTATTTGATAAAGAAATTAGTGCCATGGAAATGGAGCCTAGATCAAGTGATCTGAGGAACTCCCTATCTTCAATTCAGATTTATTTTCTGGAACAGTGGTTGTCAAATTTTTTTTTCAATACAGTCGGTAAATATTTTAGGCTTTGCAGTCTGTACAAAGTGACTCTGCTGTTGCAGCACAAAATTAGCTATAGGAAATATGTAAAAGTGTGGGCATGGCTATGTTCCAATAGAATTTTATTTATAAAATCACACAATGGGTTGTTTTTAACCCAAAGGCAATATTTTGTTGACCCTTGATCAGATATTCAAGATATCAGGGGTAGACAGGAGGTCTTTACCAGGTAATGATGTAGACTGCTAATGCCACTCCTAGGTGCAGATGAAGTGCAGAAGATGACAGTTTGCTTCTGTCGCAGGAATGGTTGGTGCTAACTTGGCTGTGCAGTTACTTGAAATTGATTATCCTACTTCCTCTGACCTGTAGAGTACTGATACTTTATGACCTCCCACCTCACTTGCTTCATGGGCATTCCTGCTTCATTTCTTCTTTTCCCAGATGTAGCGATGATCAAAATACTTTTGGCAACAGTCAACCTCGCTTTTTATTCTCTTTTTAATCCATGTTTATAGTCTACTTTTATGAGCTAAGTTCTTCAATAAGCTTTTGGCATCACGAAAAAATGTCATCTTTCAGAAAAGTTGGGTCTTGAAGATGTGAAATTAATTTGGCTTCCAAATTGTTCTCTCATATACTAAGTTTTTGCAAATCCATTCAGAAACTGTTTATATCTTTACTTTTGGCTTTCTGCAGCCCTCGGAAAGGAAGGTCTCGGACTCAGTGAGTATAGGGCCTTAGGATAAAAAAATAAAAACCCCCAAAACAACCAAATATGTAATAGTGTAGAATGCTTGTAGATATCATACAATATTCTTGCTCCTTTTTGGAGTTCATTCATATGACAGACAAGTTTAAACCTTGAGAATGTGAGATGAGTGAAATAAAGTCATTTTCCAGGCAGAGCTTATGGCCTAGTGAAGAAGAGAGCTCTATATAAAGGCAACAAAATATTTATGTTGCATTTTTTGATATGTTTAATTTTGTAAAGGTTGCCTAGGTTTATTGTATTATATAATCTGTATAGATAGATATGTTTTATATATTAGATGTATTTCAGGCATTTATATCATTGTATTTAAATTTTGTTTACATTTGATGCTTTCATTTCATGGAAAATCTGAACTTTGGGTAATTTGATAGAAACTTTTATTTTTATTTAGGATTTATTTATTTATTTGAAAGAAAGAGAAAGCACAAGTATGGGGTGGGGGGGTGGGCAGAGGGAGTCTTAAGCAGACTCTATGCCTAGAGCACAGAGCCCCACGTGGGGCTCATTCTCATGACCCTGAGATCATGACCTGAGTCAAAACCAAGAGATGGACGCTTAACTGACTGCGCCATCCAGGCATCCCAGTCTGATAGAAACTTTTAAATGTAAACTTTGCCAAAGGATATCATATGTACATTTGTATGATTATTCATTAAATATGTAATAAAACATTCAGCAGTGTCCAAAGTTGTTATTTTTCATTTCGTTTTTTTTTGTTTGTGTGGGGTTATTTTTCTGCAAAGTCTAGATATTTATAGAAGAAATAATACAATTTCTGAGATAATTTGGGGGAGGCTCATGAGTAACCCTGTCTTTTAACTTTCTTCTTTCTGAAATGATGGGTGTTTTTACTGTAATAGTATTTCTAAACTTTGATACATTCCTTACCTTTCTATTTGTATGGAAAAAGCAAAAAGAATAGCTTAGTAACCTTAGTTTATTGAGGAAACTAAGGTTAAGAATGATATAACTACTAGAAGTTATACAACTAATAAATAAAAGAACTAGGACACAATTCCAGGTTTGTCAGATTACAGCCAATGCTCTTATCTATGTATCAGTTAAATTACTGTGCCAACAACTTACCTTTAGATAATTCAACAAGTATAGATCTACATAATTCATGTCTCACAAATCACAGTTTCCTATATGTCAGGTTGTTTTCTTACAGTAAAAATTACTTGGAAAATTAACTTATTTCAGTTTTTCAATGGTTGTATTTATTCGTTTACTCAACTCGTATTTACTGAGCTCTCAGAGAAAAGAAAGCAAATTAAACAGACATAATCCCTAACCTCTTGAAACTATTTCCACATCAAAAATTTGGTGATCTCTTTACAGTAGTCACTATGAGAAGTTGTTCAATTATTCTAGAGATATGCCTATTATTTAAATATCTTGCAATGCTACTTTTTCAGAATTTCCTCTTCCCAGCCTAACTCTTAATCTTCACCAAATCCAAAATAAGGGTTTGCTATTAGGGTATATATTTTAATTTGGAAACAACTAAACACCTCCAAACCTAAAGGCAACAAATAAGTTACATGGTCAAGTTAATGAATTCCTTTTTTCTTTTTCATTGAGTTACCCAGCACCCTGTCTTGTTCATTAAGATTATGAATTAAAGTATGATGGGCTATTTGTCTGACTTTGAATGTAATTCTATCAAAGAATTCCACTTTTCTTCTAGCAATAAATGATAGAATTCTTGGGATATTATTTCTAAAGCTCCCAACCCAGCTTTGAAGAGATATATTTGTATATTCAATCACTTTTTATAATAGACAATGTCACTGGTTTGTAGACATACCCTTACTTGGTCTGTATTTGAACAAAGAAAAGGATATGATATATAACATAAAAAGAAATAAAGAAAGGGAAAAATGCCAAAGTGGTGGCAGTGTGTTTTTTGGGGTCATGTGAGAGAATGTTTACACAAATAATAATTGTTACCACCTCCTGCATCTGTTTATGCTATTCCTTATGTTTGGTGCGGCCTCACTCCATCCCTGCCCAACTGTAATGCCGCTTTTATCCAACATTCCTGATCTCTCCTACTGTAATGATATTGGGTCATATAAATTATATAATGTAGTATAATTATTTGGGATGTGCCTTTCTCTCTTATTAGATATAAGCTCCTTTAAGGCAGATATCATGTGATTCATTACTGTTTATATCTCTGAATTTTATCCATATTACAATTAATATCAAGTGAGTGAATGATGAATGTGTGGACAGAAGAGATTTTGTGTAAGACAAATTTACAGGATGACATGCAATTGTATATGTAATTCTGTAAGAAATAAAATAAGGGATGTGCTTTAGTCAGAGAGGTAAAAAGGAAGAATTAAGAAAAAAGAGTCAGAAAATTTTAATTACTAACAGATAGCATATATTATGCATTGGCGTATACCTGAGATCAAATTTGATTTATGCAAGAAGGAAGAAGTTAGTTAAAAGAAATGTCTAAAGCACATGTGTACTTTATACTTTTTATACTTCTCGTCATATCAAGCTCTGAAGTGAATGGCCAAGGACAATCAGATGTCTTATACTCTGTAGAAAGTTTTTATCATAAAAATTAATAATAAAGAATCTTCATTATTTTAAGTACTTTTCCTCATTAAATATTATTGCTTTTCAACTTAAAATATTACAGGTACCCATAGGATATTGGACATACAGATCCAGGATTCATTAAGACTCTGTCACCTTGAGCCAAGGATTTATTTGATACCCTCCTGCATCTTTTATTCATACCAATTAACATATTTCAAAAAAGAATTAACACATTTACCATAAAGGAATTAAAAAAAAATAGTACTACCCACACTTTCCAATGCCGAAGAATAGCAAGGTGGTAAAAAGAGAATTAGACGATGAAGTTATTGAGTCTGTCAAAGACCTTCTTTCCAATGAAGACTCAGCTGATGATGCTTTTAAGAAGAGCGAACTAATTGTTGATGTTCAGGAAGAGAAAGATACAGATGTTGAAGAGGAATCTGAAGTTGAAGATGAAAGACCAGCTTGGAACAGTAAGCTACAATATATCCTGGCCCAAGTTGGATTTTCTGTAGGTTTAGGAAATGTGTGGCGATTCCCATACCTATGTCAGAAGAATGGAGGTGGTAAGTTTTGGGGTTTGTTTTTGCTTTTGTTAAGTGATACATTGCTGAGTAAATCGCAATTGACTGTCTCAAATAGCTCGTGTTGCTGCTGCAGCCTCATTATTTCAGAAACCATGAATTCCATTGTAAAGCCAGGGAGACTTCTTTGTTGGAAGTGAGCTCAACTCTGTTTTCAGATTAGGTTTCCATAGGAGCAGATGGCTTGTTATGAATACTCAAAGATTGCTCACAGATTCTTTCTGTGGATGCTTTTAAATATCGCTAAATTACTGACCTTTCTAACAAACGTTAGAGGCAGTCAGTTACTCTCTTTGGAGAAAAACCTAAAGTGTCTGATATAAGACAGGACTGGTGGAAGAAGTCAGAAAGAATGTTCTCTCCACAATTTGTTAACTCTGAATTTTAAATTATTTCACTTTTCAAAACAAAAATTACATACAATTTAGAATAATTATGGTGTTGAAATGCTGACCAGAACTTTGTAGATCCCAGGAGAAGGGATTTAAACAGAAAATGTAATCCCAGACATTCTTCATTCTTAGATATCATATATATTTGGTTTCTGATGCTACAGTATTTGGGGACAGTGTTTAGTTTCAAAGAAAACTTCAAAGAAATTAGCATCCTTAATTTAATTTTATTTGTTTTAAAGATTTTATTTATTTATTTGAGGGAGAAAGAGAAAGCACAAGAGAGCAAGGGGGTAGCGCTGAGGAAGAGGGAGAAGCAGACTTCCCACAGAGCAGGGAGCCCAACTCCATGCAGAGGCTCCATCCCAGGACCTTGGGATCATGACCTGAGCCAAAGGCAGATGCTTAACTGACTGAGCCACCCAGGCACCCCGATCCTTAATTTTATTTTATTTTTATTTATTTATTTATGTATTTATTTATTTTTAAAAGTTTAGTTCACTTTTTTTTTAAGATTTTATTTTATTTATTTGACAGAGACATAGTGAGAGCAGGAACACAAGCAAGGGGAGTGGGAGAGGGAGAAGCAGGCTTCCCGCAGAGCAGGGAGCCTGATGATGCGGGGCTCGATCCCAGGACCCTGGGATCAAGACCCGCGCCGAAGGCAGACGCTTAACCGACTGAGCCACCCAGGCGCCCCCCCATCCTTAATTTTAAACAAAAATATTTCCCATCAACATAACATTCTATTTTTTTATATTTTTGCATATATCAGTAAAGGTTGTTTAGCAAAAATTATCTTAAAAATCAATAAAAAAGCATGTACAAAGAATGGGTTGTTCATGTAAGACACAAGCTCTAGAGTACCCCAAAGTCAAGTAATGTTAACTAACATTTGGGTTGAAACTTTGTTATCTCTATACATGGAAACTATTAAAATAAATGAGGTTAAAGACTAAGTACTATATTAACTGCATTTCAGCATACAAAGGGTAGAAAGAATATTTTGATATTTGATTCCAGTTTGTGATAGTTTTGTTGACTGGACAAAAATATGGTTTTATATTTGATGTACAAATCAAATGAAATAATATAATCATATGTGAAATTTCTTTTTAGACTGTAAGATAAAAAGCTAAGGTGTTCCGATGACAAAATACGTTAAAGACCTTGCTTAGTTAATTCAGCTAGGCACAAAACAACAGGTTTGGAAAAAGTTGCCTGGTTGACAAATCTGCATGAGAGGTAAGAATCGATATAGGAAGTCTGTGATATACCACAGCACTCCACCAGCACTGTAAGCTCCTTAGCTAGTCGTTAACACCACATGTGAATTATTTATCAAATCAGCTATCAGCAGCTATGTACTACCCTGCTTTTTGTTTCTCATGAGCCATCCCATTTGCCAAGTCTAGCAGAAGGTGAGTTCTGATTTTTAAGCCTTTCACCTTATGACACTATTAAGGAAGAAGGCTGTCTTGGGTGAAGTCAGATTGCCTTCCATTTGATACCATTTTTTTTTTTTTTTCTTGGCGGCGAACTCAAAGGATTTCATATTTAGAAATTAGTTATTAGCAAAAATTGCTCCTCCTCATTTTCATATGGAAAAAGAGTCAAAATGCTCTTCCTACTATCGTTTCCTCTCTTCTAATCACAAATATAGACCGTGATGTTATAAAATGCCAGTGGACTTTATTGTTTCAAAATGGCTGTCAGGATACAAAAGGCTGTACCCAACACGTAGTGTAGCATTGAACCTTCCAGGTATTTGAATCATGTTTTCTGGGCTGTTAGTCAAACAGCTTCTGACCACCTGAATCCCACTCATTTGTCACTTGAGGCACTTCATGAATAATAGAACTAAAAAGTGATAGACCCAACGTAAGTTGATTTGTCTGAAGATATTAAACTTAAAGTACAATGGTTAAGCTTAATCAGTAGTGTATTATAGAAGCGACCAGCTCAGGTTTTGAAGTCAATTTGGCCTTGAAGCCTGGCTCTTTCCCACACTAGCCATGTGACCTTTTACAAGTTAACTTACTTCTTCTGGTTTAGTTCCCACACCTGTAAAAAGTGATGATAATGGTACTTACCCCATTGTATTCTTGTAAGGAATAAATGAATAACTACATGTAACATGCTTAGAAATGTGCCTGGCAAATAGTAAATGCTCAGTTATATCTTAGTTATGATGTTTTTATTTAGTTTATTTATTTAGTTATGACTATTTTTAATATGGGGGCTAACAGTAATTTTGAGTTAAAGAAAAAGCTAAGTATCTAATGGCATGCTATGCACACATAACTGAGGAAAGATTCCCAATGAGTCCAGTTTTAATTCACTCTCTCTGTAGTCATTAACACATACATAAACTCATCCACATTCTAGGATTAGGTGCATGTGTTAAAATGCACTTTCAGTCCTTTGGGAAACATTTTCAGGTCATTAGCGCCTGAACATTCCTAATCATTTTAGAATTAGATATTTTATAATTCTGTTTTATGAGCTCATGTATCCATGCTTTACATTACATACCCATCTATAGAATCAACTCAAGTCCAAAAGGCTGCAAATCGGTCATAAGAAAGTAGAGATTAGGGGCGCCTGGGTGGCTCAGTCAGTTAAGCATCTGCCTTTGGCTCAGGTCATGATCTCAGGGTCCTGGGATCGAGTCCCACGTCGGGCTCCTGGCTCAGCGGGGAGCTTGCTTCTCCCTCTGCCCCTCCCCCTGCTTGTTCTCTGTCTCTCTCTCAAATAAATAAATAAAATAAAATAAAAAGAAAGAGATTTTCTATGGGCCACTATATTAGGGAAATTCTTGTATATGGTCATTATTTCACAGATATATAGAGATACTGAGAAAATTATTAAAAATAATAATGTTTACTTCTTCAACAGACTACCAAAAAAATTTGGACAACTTCCAAAATCTACTCAATACCATTAAACACTTTTTTAAAATGGGAAGATACAATAATGGCCTCTAATTTGAAAAGGGCATTGACACCATCAATTGCATGACTGACTTGACAGTCTCTGGTGGGACAAAGCTCCAGATAAGAAATTTGAATGTAGGAAGTCCATTCTAGAGGTTACTTAATGAATAATTTGCATATGTATTCTTATGTAGAAATGAATACATTTCACATTTTAACTTTATCAGTTAATAGAACCTAATATTAACATTGTCAAACTATTTTAAAATAACTAGTTATATGTTTTGAGATTTGGCTATAATTTTCTTAAGTATGAAAACCTTACTACATGGATAATATATATTTGCACATATATTTTACAATAGGTGTTAAAAATATCTTAGTTTCTCAGTCAACCTCACTGCCCCTACACAGAATTTTGGAAAATGAAAAATTCTTTTTGGGGCACCTGGGTGGCTCAGTCGGTTAAGCTTCTGACTCTTGATTATGGCTCAGGTCATGATGTCAGGGTCGTGGAATTGAGCCACATGACAGGCTCTGCAGTAGGCATGGGTTTTTTTTTTTTTTTTTTTTTGTAAAGATTTTATTTATTTATTTGAGAGAGAGAGACAGAGATAGCGAGAGAGAGCAGGAGTGGGGAGGAGAGGGAGAAGCAGGCTTCCTGCTGAGCAGAGAGCCTGATTTGGGGCTCGATTCTAAGACCCTGGGATTATGACCTGAGCCAAAGGCAGACGCTTAACCAACTGAGCCATCCACACTTCCCGTAGGCATGGATTCTGCTTAAGATTCTCTCTCCTTCTCCCTCTGTCCCTCCCCATCCTTCAGCCTGTGTACACATGCTCTCTCTAAAAAAATAAAAATAAATAAATAATAATAATAATAATAATAATTCCTGAAACATACTTTTTAAATGAAGTATATTTGGGGGAAAAAATGACATTTGTCTGAGGTAGTTCTTTTTTTTTCTATTGTTTGTTCTTTTTCAATCTAGGAAGCTATTTCTTCTCTCCTGTTTTTATTTAGGGGAAAAAAGTCAGCTTTAGTACTATAAAATCTCATTCATTCTAATTTATCTGATTTGGAATGCATGTAGAGGTGAGTTTGAATAAGATTTAATAAATTCATTAGCAGTGTGTGAATAAGAATTCCAGGAGTTTGTGAAACCTACTTGAGGAAATAATTTTAAAGAATCAATTTTTTATGGAAAATGAAATTGTTTTACCCTTTCAATAAAATGAAACTAAAATTTATATTCTCACTTTTTTCATAATTATTTTTTATCATAAACTCTTTGTAGCAGTCAAATTCAGGTTTCAAATATTAGAAAGTTTAAAATGATGAAATTGCATTTTCTTTAAAGTCTTTTATAATTATACTATATAGAAGTTCAAATATTGTCTTTTATGAGATAATTTAAAATTAGTGTATTCTCTACTGTGACTGTTGAAAATATAATCTTTTTTGTTCTTGTCTCTATAGGTGCATATCTTTTGCCATATTTAATACTGCTACTGGTAATAGGTATTCCCCTTTTTTTCCTGGAACTCTCTGTGGGTCAGAGAATTCGGCGAGGAAGCATTGGTGTATGGAATTACATAAGCCCTAAACTGGGTGGCATTGGATTTGCAAGTTGTGTAGTAAGTTTCCTGGTATGGTATATGCCATATAATTTTTACAGGGTTTGTAACTGTATAGTTTGCATTTAAATGAAACCTTTGAGTGTGTATTTCTATTCAACTCTGTAATCATGTTTTTAAAAAACACCATTGGAGTTTGCACTAATGCACTAACCAAACTGTAAATATTAATACAGTTCATCTTGATAATGCATGTTCTTAAGATCTAAGAGAGATATCTATTTAGAAAAGATAATGTGTTTCAAATAAAAATGAAATGAGGATTTTTAATATGTTAAATGGGGTTTTATGCATTTCATCTCGTTTCAAAGGAAGTGGCATGGGAGGTGTAATGTAATAGCATTGTTTTGTTTTGCAGGTGTGCTTTTTTGTGGCTCTCTACTACAATGTCATCATTGGCTGGAGTTTGTTTTATTTTTCTCAGTCTTTTCAGCAACCTCTCCCTTGGGATCAATGTCCTTTGGTGAAAAATGCTTCACACACTTGTAAGACATGTATCATGTAGTGTTTTTGTATGTAAAGATCATAAAGTTGCTAAGGGCATGAGATTTTGAGATTTTTTTCTTTTCTTAAAATAATGTGGAAAAATCTCTCAAACTTATCATTACAAACTTTCCTCACTTTTAGGATTGGTATACTTAGAACAAAGACCATTGGTACCATCTAATTTTACTAGCTCTTCCCAAGTTATTTTATCATGCTGCATGACATTGGGGTAAAATATTATAACCCTTCAGTTGTTAGCTTTGACAATTTTTTATTTTGTACAACTTTCTTGATGCCTTACATTTTGATTAAAATAAATAAAATATAACTTTTGGTTATAAAATAAGTAAGTCATGGAGATGCAAAGTACAGCATAAGGAAGATAGTCAATAATATTGTAATAATTGTATGGTGACAGATGGTAACTACACTTACTGTGGTGAGCATCATGTCATGTACAGAATTGTAGAATCACTATATTGTACACCTGAAATGAATATAACATTTTATGTCAACTATACTTCAGTAACCCAATTTTTTTAAAAAAAAGGTCATACAGGTAATCATACATAAAAAATAGGACAAAAATAATTTGGATCGAAATAATTGTTTTTATGTCTTTAGTTCCCTTGTTTCATAGTTTTCCCATCATTTATTTTTAAATCCTAGAATATAAATAAAGGACAATTCCATTCCCTATGGTAGTGAGGTCCAGTAAATCTAGAATGCAACTCACATATGTAGTCTAAAATTTACTAGTAGCCACGTTGAAAAAAGTAAGAAATAGGTGAAATATTTTTCCAAGATATTAACATTTCAACAAATAATATAAACATTGTTAATGTAATAATTTAAAATATTTTTCTTGCACTAAGTCTCTAAAATCTTCTTTGCATTTTGTATTTACAGCACATACCACTTTAGACCAGCTTCATTTCAAAAGTCACATATGACCAGCAGCTAGTATATTTGACAGCTTCGTCACAGGAAGTCAGTCAGATAATTCCGGGCGCGGAAGGGGCTATAAACCTGTTGTATTTTAATTACTTTGCTAAAAAAAGCTTACATATTCCTATGTCAGAAATGTGTAATAAAAAATATTAACAAGAATACATGTCCGTGGATTTTTCACAATTTTGCACAATTGAGTTTTCACTGTGAATTTAAATGCTTCTCTAGAATAATAGTACTTTTCTCTGAAACGTTAAGAACTGATTTGTAGGCTTACTGGGGAAACAAAATGCCATTACTCTTCCTAGTCTGAAATGATTGTAATATCTTTCTTTTTACAGTTGTAGAGCCAGAATGTGAAAAAAGTTCCGCCACCACCTATTACTGGTACAGAGAAGCCCTGAATATTTCCAGTTCCATTTCTGAAAGTGGGGGCTTAAACTGGAAGATGACCGTCTGCTTGCTGGCTGCCTGGGTTGTGGTTTGCTTGGCTATGATCAAGGGCATTCAATCTTCTGGAAAAGTTAGTATGCTAGAGCCCTTCCTGCTTCTGCTAATCACCACTCCTGCATATGATGCCCACCTCAGGCTCCGCTATAAACGTCTGTGGACAAACTACAAGTACCACGTCATTCTAGGTAGTTAAATAAAGATTGGTGAAAAGTGGTGCTTTAAAAAATGCGTTCAAATTAAAGAAAGAACCTACAGACATGTTTTATAGTGAAATCTGAAGTCACTTATAATCTTTCCTTATTTCATCAAAGAGATTTTTTGAAGTTTTGTGTCAGGACCTAAAAGACCTTTATTTTTTGCTCTTCATTCCGTTGGTCCTCATGTTTTAGTTCACTGAAGATGAAGTCGAGACAGAAATAACAGGAGAGCAAGTCCTACAAATCAGGAGATGGGTGCCTCAGGCTGAGAGTACAGCCCTGCTGAGTCCTGAAGCTGCAGAGCTGGGTCTGTGGTAGCTGGCAAGGGTCTGGGGGCAGAGCTCAGCTGGGGGAAGGGGGCAGGGTTGTCAGGGAGGCACTCTAATGTGAGGCTTTGCAGGTCAGAGAGAGGAATTCACATTTTATTGCAACTGTATTAAAAATCCCTGGAGTTCTTTAAGCAGGAATAAGATAACCTGAGTGGTAGCCTGAAAACTAGGAGAATATTACCAGTAGAGCAGGACTACTTCTGAATGTTTGACTTTAGCACCTAGATGGATGGTTGCTCTATTTGCTGAGACAGAGACAGGTGGGGACATCTCTGGGCAAAAGTCAGAAGTTCTTTTCTGGATCTGAAAATTTTAGGGACCTTTTAGGCTTCCACGTGCAAACGTCAAGGAAGCAGTAAATATCCAGTTAGGACAATTGCTTTTCTATGCTAAAACATTCACATAACTTTAAGCATGAACATTTGTGAAGCAGAAAGTTAAACCTTGACATTGTTAATTATTCAGAGTCTTAGGAGCCTTCACAGGGGCCCACTCTCTACTCCAGAAGCTTTACAGAATTATAATGGAATTTTGATTAATGAAAAAAAAAAGGACTCTTTTTTGCTGTTGCTGTTACCTAAAACAATAAAAGTATGAATTTGTTAGGGAGATAGTAGCCATTATTTCTCTTACATATTGCTTGTTTTGTGAACTATAAGAAATAAACACTTTCAAGTTACATCATACCAGTGGACTATTTTAAAGGAGTGTAAATAAGGGAGATTGCCTATTTCTCGTTATATCTCAAATAGGATCTTAAGTAAGTCACATTCCATTAAGACTAATAAGCCATTCTAATATGATGGCTATACAACGTATTAATAGTACTATTAATCATGCTATAAAAACAGAGACTGTCAAAGTATAGAATTAAACATGATCTTAACTACAGAAAGGAATATCGTTGTTAGTGTGTCTCACCTACATTTATTTTTTTTCTTTGTAGATCATGTACTTTAGTTCTCTTTTCCCGTATGTGGTACTTATATGCTTCCTAATCAGAGCACTCCTCTTAAATGGTTCAGTTGATGGCATCCGCCACATGTTTACCCCTAAGGTATGTACTGCATTTCTATATAAGGCTCATGATCATAAAAGCATTAGGTTTATTGTTCAAATGTCCCCACAGCTAGATTTAAAGGATAATTGTTCTAACATATGTATGCTAGCCTTTTAAATTATAGCTGTTGTGTTAACCAGCCTAGAAAAACCAGGGCTTTTAAATATCCATAATTATATCCATCTATTTCCAATTTTAAATGTCCCATTTTAGTTCTAGAGTGAGACAATCCCTATGTGAACCTTAAAACTTCCTTTTATAGTAAATTAACTTCTAATTTTTTACACTGATAAATTTTAGGACTTTTCCATCTTTTTAAAAGATTTTATTTATTTATTTGAGAGAGAGAGAGAGCATGTGAGCAGGGGGAGGAGCAGAGGGAGAGGGACAAGATGACTTGTGCTGAGCATGGAGCCTACCATGAGGTTCAATCCCACAACCCTGAGATCATGACGTGAGCCAAAATCAAGAGTCGGACACCTAACCGACTGAGCCACCTAGGGGCCCCAGGACGTTTCCATCTTTCCTCTATTTCCTTCTCTATGTCAGTGGCTCTTAATCTTTTGTAATTGACCCCTTTGAAAAAATCTATAATAAGATCTTCTTACCAGAGAAACATAATGAACATATTAATTTGTTTAATGTCTCAGAAGGTTGACAGATCACCTAAAATCCATGAACCCAGGCTGAGAAGGCTTCTGTACTCTAAATCCTGTCTCAGAGAAAATCCATGTTCTTGTTTCGAGGTTTTGTGCCTCCTAGAATAATATTTATAGTGGTGAGTTTGGGAAGTTTTGTAACCTTTATAAATGCATATACATTTCAGGAAAGTTCTCATTAGGCTCCACAAAAGGCTCAGAACTGATGTTCTCTCATTCATCTTAGAGTTGAACTCAATGCTGGGCACCTTGAACCTGCTTAATCAATCCTTGTAAACTTGGGATAGTGATTTGGCAGGAAACAAAAACAAGTTTTGAAGGGTATATACATTTTAGTTATTCACTGAAATGAAGTTAACACCTCATTATTAGTTTGCCAACACTATTACAGGCAGACATGGAGTTATAAAGATAAAGTTTCAAATTAATTCAGAAAGTGGAAGTTATCTGAAGGGTGAATGTGCAGTCAGCATCATGCTGTGGGATTTGGGCAGAAATTAGCTTTCCTGGAATTCTTTGTCACTCCAGCTGCCTTGATAGGATGTAAAAGAGGCTGTGTTCTTTGGGTATCACGTTTCAGCTTAGTATTCATTCTCTAGTAGCAAAAATGCTGCCATTGGTATCTGATTTTCTTGACTAATTCAAAAGTCCTGGTTAGCATTTAGAGTTGTTGGAACCCCTCAGTGAATAACTAGTTAAGATATTTGGCTTCAAATGGGCCATATTTACTAAGCAAAAATATTTATATTGTAATATCTAAAAAAAAAGATTTCTGAGTTTAAAACAACCAACTTTGGTGTAAACTTCTGGAATATCACCTTATATAAGTTGGCAATTGCTTGTGACATAATTCTAAATATTTGAATTAAATAGCTATCTTAGAATTCAGCTACTTTGATATGACACTTTCACATGGCCCCGTATTTAAAACTATGGCATTACTGACATTTTCATCTGGGACTAGGAATCACTATTAAAATATAGTTAATTCTTTCTTAAGCCCACTTTTCATTGATTATAGATAAAATTCTGTTTTAGGTCACTGCAGGTGTGATAGTTAATATAATAACGATAAGTTCTCAGTTACTTTTTAGTTTACATTGTTTGTCCGAGGGAGAAAGTAAAGCACACAAACTATTCCCAAAACAGTGAATGGAGATATAGCTCCTGAACTGGAAGAAAGCGGAATAATGTCTTTAGTAAATGGGTGTTGCCTGCCATCTAGTGGGTAAAGTAGAGATAGATAGTTGAGTGTATTTGAGATCAATATTAATGATAGAGTGGTAATGTAGCAGCCATCAACAAACAGTATGAGTATTTCAGTTAAATCTTAATAAATTATAAATATAATCATGATTATGTCTCAATTATAATCACTAAAATTAATAAATTGAACTAAAATTGAACAATAAATCCTAATAACTAATAACTGAAATAATTAAATCCTAGTAACTAAAATTGAACAATAAATCCTAATGTTTAAAATGCGCATTTTGGAATCACTTCGGTTTATATTTCAGCTCTACCTCAGAACTGCCGTGTGACCTTGGGCAGGTTTCTTAACCTTTTTAAGATTCAGACAATAGTAGCAACAAATTTCATTGATTGTTCTGAAGATTAATTGAGATAGTCCATGCAAAGTGCTTATCAGTGTTCCTACCAATGCAGTCCATATATGTCAACAATTATTGAGCACTTAGAGTGGTATATGCCTTGTTACTCCCATCTTTAGTTGAAGAAGCTGAAACTCAGGGAGGGCAGCCACTTACTTTAGATTGCACTGCTTTTAGATTATTAAATAGCAGAATCGAGATCTAGCACTGTGGACCTCATCTTCTTACCCACATTTGACATTGCCCCCAATGAAGGCAGCCTCATTGCAATAGTAAAAAGAGATAAAATACCAATTTAAACACTTTTTTTACTCAAAAATCAAACCTGTTCATTGACATCTATGTCACATATGGCTAATATTAATTGTTCCATTTAAAAGGTTTGATTATATACAGTGATAATTGTCCAAGAAGTAAAGCAGAGTTACTTGAAATATATGTTCAGCACAGGTTCAGACCTTCAGAACTTTGGCTCTGAAAGGTTCTTAGAGATGATGCAGTTGCATTGCTTCAATTTTCAAAGAAAAGGCTTTCAGAAAACTATCGAAAGAAATGCATCATACATACGTGAATAAGCAAAGTACAAATAGTCAACTCTCCCAAACTTATAATCTGCTTATTATCTGCCTTGACTACTAGACTGTCCCCAGAAAACACAAAACTTAGGGTATTAGTTAAATAATTCAGTTTTATTGGTAATTAATTTATTTTGCTTTGGAAAGAAAACAAAGACTTAAAATAGGAAATGATTGAAGATAGTTAATTTCAAATAGTCCTTCTGATTTGTCTTAAAGATAACTTAAAAATTCCTATATAAGTAGAAAATCTCCATGTGAGTAAAATCTCCATCTACACGATTGTCTCTAGTTTTTCTTTTTCATATTTCTGGTCTCACTACTAAGTGAAAACTTCGTTATTTCTACTAAGAACAGATTATTCTCCCAGTTGAAATAATCTTTGGGTGCATAAATATCATTATGATATATTTAAATAAGAGAACTAATTCCATGTAGATTATTCCGAAGTACTATGTTGCAGCTGACTTCTATTATGTTTAATTTTAAACAGCTTGAAATGATGCTGGAACCCAAGGTCTGGAGAGAAGCTGCTACTCAGGTGTTCTTTGCCTTAGGTCTGGGATTTGGTGGTGTCATCGCCTTTTCAAGCTACAACAAAAGAGACAACAACTGCCACTTTGATGCTGTCCTGGTGTCCTTCATTAATTTTTTTACATCTGTCCTGGCAACACTGGTGGTGTTTGCAGTTCTGGGCTTTAAAGCAAATGTCATAAATGAGAAATGCATAGCAGAGTATGGATATTAATTTCCTTTAGCTTTTGATGGCATAATTGTATAAAACGTATACCCCCCCAAACCCATAAAGCTGCATTCGTTGTGTTGTTCTATTTTTCAGAAATTCGAAAATGATCATAAAATTTTTGAAAATGGGCAACATTAGTCAGGATATTATTCCTCATCATATCAACCTTTCAGCTGTTACTGCCGAAGATTATCATTTAGTTTATGACATCATTCAAAAAGTGAAAGAAGAAGAATTTTCTGCTCTTCATCTCAATTCCTGTCAAACTGAGGATGAGCTAAATAAAGTGAGTAAGCTATGTCTAAGCAACACAGTAATTATCACTCAGGTAAAAATACACATTATCCAGAAGACTTCTTTTAGGAAAATGAGCTTTAAAATGACAGTGGAAGATTATGCTATTTCAAAATTCACATTTTTTATTTCAGAGAACATACTTTTTTTTTTTAAGTTTTTATTTTTATTTTTTATTATGTTATGTTAATCACCATACATTACATCATTAGTTTTTGATGTAGTGTTCCATGATTCATTGTTTGCATATAACACCCAGTGCTCCATTCAGTACATGCCCTCTTTAATACCCATCAATAGGCTAACCCATCCCCCCATCCCCCTCCCCTCTAGAACCCTCAGTTTGTTTCTCAGAGCCCATAGTCTCTCATGGTGCGTCCTCCCCTCGATTTCCCCCCCTTCATTTTTCCCTTCCTGCTATCTTCTTCTTCTTCTTTTTTTTTTTTTTTAACATATAATGTATTATTTGTTTCAGAGGTACAGGTCTGCAATTCAACAGTCTTACACAATTCACAGTGCTCACCATAGCACATACCTTTCCCAATGTCTATCACCCAGCCACTCCATCCCTCCCACCCCCCACCACTCCAGCAACCCTCAGTTTGTTCCTGAGATTAAGAATTCCTCATATCGGTGAGATCATATGATACATGTCTTTCTCTGATTGACTTATTTCGCTCAGCATAAAAACCTCCAGTTCCATCCACGTCGTTGCAAATGGCAAGATGTCATTCCTTTTGATGGCTGCATAATATTCCATTGTATATATATGCCACCTCTCCTTTATCCATTCATCTGTTGATGGACATCTTGGCTCTTTCCATAGTTTGGCTATTGTGGACATTGATGCTATAAACATTGGGGTGCACGTACCCCTTCGAATCACTACATTTGTATCTTTGGGTAAATACCCAGTAGTGCAGTTGCTGGGTTGTAGGATAGCTTTATTTTCAACTTTTTGAGGAACCTCCATACTGTTTTCCAGAGTGGCTGCACCAGCTTGCATTCCCACCGACAGTATAGGAGGGTTCCCCTTTCTCCGCATCCCCACCAACATCTGTCGTTTCCTGACTTGTTAACTTTAGCCATTCTGACTGGTGTGAGGTGGTATGTCATTGAGGTTTTGATTTGGATTTCCCTGATGCCGAGCGATGTTGAGCACTTTTTCATGTGTCTGTTGGCCATTTGGATGTCTTCTTTGGAAAAATGTCTGTTCATGTCTTCTGCCCATTTCTTGATTGGATCATTTGTTCTTTGAGTGTTGAGTTTGATAAGTTCTTTATAGATTTTGGATACTAGCCCTTTATCTGATATGTCATTTGCAAATATCTTCTCCCATTCTTTCGGTTGTCAACTTCTTCCTAGAAACATCGCCAAAGGCAAGGGAAGCAAGGGCAAAAATGAACTATTGGGGCTTCGTCAAGATAAAAAGCTTTTGCACAGCAAAAAAACAGTCAACAAAACCTAAAGTTTTTATTTTAATTCCAGTTAGTTAACATGTGGAATTTAAGGAACAAAACAAACAAGCAAAGGGAAAAAAATAAGAGAGAGAATGCAAAAAAACATATTTTCTTAAATTACAAAGATTTGCTTTACTTTAAAAAGCAATCTCACTGATTAAGCCACAAAAATTTAAAATATGAATATAAATCAATTTTCACCAAAGAAAATGAAATTAGTCTGATACTTTTCCTGATATAATCTTTAACACAAAATTTAAGTTATGACTATCATTAATGTATTGCATGGTTGTTTGGACACATAATTGATATTTAGCCATTTTAATATTTTTGTTTAACAAGTTCATGACTAACTTCTTTAGCTACTGTCATTTATTTTAATAAACATGAAACAGGTGAATATTAATATGCATCATTGTATTAGTTGTTGCCCTTTCCCCTGTATTGCCAAAAAGGAAAATATAATGGAGAAATCGACCATTGATCCCTTGCAGTAAGACAGCTAACACTATACATGAGACTAAACATAAAGCATCATGTGCAAGAAATTATGGATGGAGCCATCATTTATATAAAAATCTTGAGTTCTGTAAAGAAAGATTTAATTATTAAATCACCCTTTAAAGTTTTTGTTTTTGCTTTTTCCTTTTTTAATTCTGGTCTGTTGTTTTTATCAAATAACACAATCAACTTTTGTTTAGAGGCACAGTTTCTTAGGAGACAGCATGATATCAGCCTATCTATTTCCAGTAACTCCCAAGCATTATGCAGAGTTTTCCCTCCCCTATGTAACTGGTATATATAGCCATCCCTTAATATTGCTCAGTACTAATGTTGCTATTTTATATAATTTACAGGCTGTTCAGGGGACTGGTTTAGCTTTCATTGCCTTTACAGAAGCAATGACACATTTCCCTGCATCCCCCTTCTGGTCAGTGATGTTCTTCCTCATGCTGGTAAATCTAGGGCTTGGCAGCATGTTTGGAACCATTGAAGGGATCATCACACCTATTGTGGACACTTTCAAAGTGAGGAAAGAAATTCTTACTGGTGAGTTTTTAGGTATTTGACTTTTCATTGAACTGATACAGGCCATTTTACTCTTGGTGAGAGGTCAGAAATGGAAATGGAAAGTGTTTTATTAATGCCCATTTATTAATATGTATTACTATTATTTGTTAGTTTATTTATATGTTATATACAATGCAAATGATAGATTCTAGATTCAATGGAGATTATATTAATTATTTGTTGATTACTTATTTTTTATTAATAGTAATGTCACTATTATGAATTTATTCATGAACCTATCATGAATAGAATGAAGTCATAGAATGTTCATGTATAATTTTGTAAATAAGACAATTATTTTTAAAAGTTCAGATCCAATATTCCTTTTCCAAAAAGTGCATCATTGAAATTGATTAAACCTAAATTCAGTTCTCATATAAAATAGCCCTTGTAGCCTACTAGTAGTTAATATATCCAAGTAAGAAAGAAAATAAAATAATTTATCAATATTGACTGTTATTATTAAGTCCAATGCAATTATTAAAACCAGTTTTGGGGGTGCCTGGGTGGCTCAGTTGGTTGGGCGACTGCCTTTGGCTCAGGTCATGATCCCAGGGTCTTGGGATTGAGCCCCACGTTGGGGTCCCTGCTCTGCAGGGGAGCCTCCTTCTCCCTCTCCCTCTCCTTCTGCCTGCTGCTTCCCCTGCTTGTGCTCCCTCTCTGTGTCAGATAAATAAAATCTTAAAAAAGAAATAGAGTACCAGTTTTGTACTGCACCATCCTTGCACTTGAAGGATATAAAGGATATAAGAGAAATTATAAAAGAGATAGAGATATAGGAGAGCCTTGTCTCCAAAAATAATAGAACTGATAACACCAAGTCTGGTACATAAGACTTACACCATGTAATATACTGATAGATGGCATAGTAGTGATTTAACATGTTACAAGAATTAAGAAGCTGCGAGGGTCATCTAAATATATGATGGAACTATCAGTGACAGGGATGGCAGTTGAATTGGAAAGGGGAAGGGTCTTGTAGGGGTCAGAGGATAGCTTTAGTAATAGCTTTAGTTCAACATATATAAACAGAGATAAAGGGAACAGTTAAGGAAGCCAGCCAGACCAGAGTGCAGGAACAGTGTTGGTAAGTGATGCAAAAACAAATTAGAAAATATATGTTTATACCTATATATATATATAGGTATATAGTATTGAGTATATAGTATTGAATGCTGGGCAGTAATATACAAGCTCATCGAAGTTCTGTTTTTGGCTCTGAAAGATTTAGTAATAACTGCTGTATAAATAACTTTCAAATATGTATTTTATCAGTTAGTGCTCTGCTAAGTTTGTGTATGTACGTGTAAAACAATTTTAGCAGTTTATTAAATGCTTATGTCTTAACTCAGCTATAAATGAGAAACTTCCTTATCTTCTCCCAAATGAGGCAGTCTCTACTTCTGAAGTTTCTATTTAATTCAAGGCTACCTGTATCCTGCCTGATGTGCATACTAAATAACATCTTTGCCACTTTCCTCATCTTTGCCCCATATCTAAACCCCCCTGTAGTAAGAGGGCTTGCAAAATTAAGGGAAAAGCAACAGTGTAGAGGGAAAGAACACACGAGGTAGTATTTGGTGAACCCCACTGGGAGAACCTGTTTGGTCAGAGCAAAGGGGAATGTCCTCTCTTTTCCCATTACCTGTCTTTTGGGATCATACCTATACTTAAAGTCATATTTCACCTCAATGAAACGTTGTGCTTTTGTCTTGTCTGATAGTACAGTAGGACTGAGATAAGTAAATTACTTACAGTCTTTACTCTCAAATCTCCAGCAAAGCTCTTACTATCTGTGCCACCTAGAATATGCTTTCTTCATACTCACCATGTACTACAGTGTAAGTAGGTGAGAGTGAAAGTGACACAGGCCGTGGTTCGAGCCCTGCTACTTCCATCCTGAGACTTTGAGTACAGGATGCTGGGACAAGCATTTAAATATTTCAGTAGGGGCGCCTGGGTGGCTCAGTCGTCAAGCATCTGCTTTCGGCTCAGGTCATGATCCCAGGGTCCTGAGATCAAGCCCCGCATCAGGCTCCCTGCTCAGCGGGAAGCCTGCTTCTCCCTCTCCCACTCCCCCTGCTTGTGTCCCCTCTCTCACTGTGTACTCTCTCTGTCAAATAAATAAATAAAATCTTAAAAAAAGAAAATTTCAGTATGCGATAGACTCCAAGTAAATGTTACTTTTCCATCTCTACATTATATGTTTATATATAATATTCATTTATGTATGATGTAACTCATACAACTAGCATTGTCCTTGAGAAATGGAGGTGATGACTTCACTTAACCCATACTTAGGGAGATTGTCAGGGAACCCCCATGTGATTGAACTCAAGGATGTCTGTTTTCTCCCCTCCCAAACTGCCAGTACCTGCTCTACTACTTTTTTTTTTAAGATTTTATTTTTTTTATTTAAGAGAGATAGAGCATGAGTTGGGTGGGGGAGGAGGCAGAGGGAAAGGGAGAAGCAGACTTCCTGCTGTCTGCTCTACTACTTTTACTCGCCTCTGCTCAAAGGTGGTTGAGAAATAGAACGCAGTCATCTTTTATTTTTGACAGCTTCTCTACTAAAGTGTGTGAAAGAATAGAGTCTAGCATAAATATGAGAATATTATATGGATCCCAGGAATCTCTCTAAGCTTTTATATTAATTGTAGCTGGTCAAAAGTTACTGTCTTACAATGGATTCATATTAAATCTGGGGCTAAATCCAGGCAACTCCCAATGTATTATATTCCATAGTATCAGGAAAGGTGTTGCCTATTTTTATCATTGAAAAGTTATAAAAGTGAAGACAACGTTGTTTGAATATAATAACTCATAATTAAATGTAAAAGACTGGACTGAATAAAAGCTTAATTTTTTCATCTATTTCTTTTGTACAGTTATCTGTTGTCTTCTGGCATTTTGTATCGGCCTGATATTTGTGCAACGCTCTGGAAATTACTTCGTTACAATGTTTGATGATTATTCTGCTACACTCCCTCTGCTAATTGTAGTCATTTTGGAGAATATTGCTGTAGCCTTTGTTTATGGCATAGATAAGTAAGTATATTTGCTTTTATGCATTCATTTTTCATCTCTGTATTGGAAAGGCCAATTGTCAATATCTTTTTCATTTAGAAGAGGAGGGAAATGACTAGAGGGAAAAATTCTTTGCAACAAAATCAAATCTTTTTCAGGCTCTTCTTGGTTCAATCCTTTTAATAAAGTCTATTCTTCTATTAGGTGATTAGATAGAATTGTGCGGATGGTAATATAATCTGGGATTCTGGAGCTTTGATTTAACTCTAGTTATGAAATAGTATCTTCCAGGATCTAGTGAGTAATGGCTATGCTCCAAGAACCTTGTTAAGTTGTTTTAAGTTATTATAATTGTCCACATTTCACATTTCTCAGGCTTATGAGACACCATGTGACTTGCTCATCACCTGGACAGAGGCACACCTGGGATTCATAGCTGTCTCTGCTTAACTTTAAAGCCTGTCTTCCTAATTACTTTGCTAATCTGTTTTATGGGAGGAGTTTTATTTTATTATGATACATAACGTCCTATGTAGCAGGTCAGTTTTGGGAAGTGATCTATCCTGCTTGGAGGCATATGTGGCATTTGCTATGCACAAACTTCATATTTACGTGGAGTCATTACTTGAATAACTAGATGCCTAAACCTCTAAATTATATACCTGCCTGATGTGAAAAGTATATATACTTGGCATGAAATGAGGCATTAGAGTAATCTCAGAAGAAAAAGGTTACTGGAGGTTTTGTACAATATTTTTTTTTTAAAGTTGTTGTCTTTAGTTAACATATATGGACTAAGGCAGTAAGATCGGCAAGCTTATTAGAGGTCTACGTAAAGGAGCAAGGAGTGTGTTGCATGAAGACCAGAGTCCTCTTAAACAACATAGAGAATGTTACTGGTATTGAATGAGCTTCGTGACAAAGCTTGGAGAATGTTTTTATTAGTGTCAAAAGCTCCAGGCAAGGAAGGGGAGGGAGACTTACTTTTAATAATCATGTACTATATGGCAATAGAAGTAATAGCTATCTGACATGCATTAAATCTGAATCCTCATAAAAAGACCCTGTGGTAACTAGTATCATCCATATTATAGATGGAAAATTAGCCTTACTCGTGCAGGAGAACAAGAATGTTGGTTACAAGCCAGGACTGTAATTTAGAAGGCAGTTTCAACATTAGGTATCCCTATACTCTACCAAGATACCCCTAACTTGCACTGTGTTGGAATTTGATATTATCATTGGACTGATCTGTGGATCAATAAGATCATAATTTAGATTTCCATTTAAACAGTTTGTCATTTACAATAGGCATAGTACAAAATATCTCTTCTTAGTAGTTAGTGTCCCTAAATAATAATAGTTAACAACAGCAAGAGTAGTGATACTACTACTAATAGTAGTTATTAAACCGGTATCTATTAAAGTCCTTCTATATGTGCACCTACTAAATTCCTACTGTATGCAAGGTAGTGTGCTCTGCATACATTGCCTATGAGCCTAACAATAACCTTCTCAGATAGAAGGTTTTTTGAAAATGCCCAAAAAATGCTCTTCCATCTTTTGGTATATATGTTAGTGTCTAAAAATGCAAGAAAATTCACTTCACTTGAATGTGGCCAAATCTTAGGAAAAATATTTTTTAAAAAAGAGGAAGGGAACAGAATAAATCCCTGCAGACAACAAAAGAACATAAGCAAAATAGATGAAAAACTAACCATATTTCAAAAATGAGTTGAAATATATTTTTCTAAAAGAAAAAGAATAGCATACATCAGTTGTTTAAAAATCAAGAAATATGATAATTAAAGAAAAGGAAGATTTGAAAACAGGTGATAGAACTCAGGAAATAATTGTGAATATTAATATTCAGATGATGATCAAATTACAAAGAACACAAAAACAATAAACACAATGACTAGTTCCACAAGAATCAGAAACTAGAAAGGAGGAATACTTTTCTTTAAATCGAGAAGAAATACAAGGGGCGCCTGGGTGGTTCAGTTGATTAAGCATCTGAATTGGCTCAAGTCATGATCCCAGGGTCCTGGGATCGAGTCCCACTTTGGGCTCCCTGCTCAGGGCGGGGACTCTGCTTCTCCCTTTCCCTCCTGCTTGCACGCGCTCTCTCTCTCTCGCTCGCTACCTCTCTTTCAAACAAACAAATAAAATCTTAAAAAAAGAAGAAGAAGAAGAAGAAGAAGAAATAGCAAAGGAGCTAAGAAAAGGAATAGGAACAGGAGTTAAACAAAGAGGATTCCACATGTGTACAGTGAAGTCCTCTAAAAGCAGTGGCTGGAACAATATTAAATGCTGTAATTGAAGAAACTTGCCTAAAATAAGTGACAACCTGAATGTTGAAAGGGCACATGATACACTTGGAAAAATAGACGTAAGGCAACACCAGGACATAGTCTAAGCTCTTACTTCAAGACAAAAAAATAAAGAAAATAAAGAAAATAAAAAGGGCCATCCAGGCAAAAACAGTAACAAACAAAACAATCAAAATTATTTATGAGAGAAAAATCTGATAGTCAACAAATTTTTTGTAACAATATTATGTAGTTAGAATATTTACAATTCTCAAGGAAAGAAAACATAAGCCACAGATGTTTAAACCAGCAACACTCACATTCAAGTATAGTGACCACAGACAGACAATTATGAGCATACAAGAAATTAGGGAATATAGTTACTATGATCTCTCTTTGAAGTCTCTACTAGAGAACTGTCTTTACACAGCCAAAAAATCTACTGGAACACTGGTGGGTGGGCGATAATTATCTCTAGATAAATAATAAGAGATATATAGACCACTATGTAATGACTATGCCTTGACTGTTGACATCATATACCTAAAAGTGTGAACTTTATTTCATGTAAATAATACCATGATGCACTTCTTAAAACAACAACATAAGCCTAAGGGTTACTAAGTCTAAGTACTAATTTACAGGAAATAGGAGGATCAGATGCACTTGTGAAGCAACACTGTGTGGATGTAATCAGCAAAATCCAGACTGTGAGATTACCATGGTATAGAGTGTCCAGCTGATTGAAAAAAAAAATTGGAAGAAACAAAAAAGAGATGTAGGAGGAATGTAAGAGATGAAAAAGGGGTTTGAGAAACACATCAGCCGGTTGCAATGTGTGGACCTTCTTTCAATTCCAACAAATAGACTATGAAAAGAAGTGAAAGTTTAGATTATATGAACACTGATTAGATATTGGATGATATTAATTAATTATTGCTAAATAAAAAAAGAGACAAGGAATTTTGAATGTATTGCAAATATTGTGTTTATATAGAGAGTAGAAAGTCATCAGTGGGAAACTTTTCAGTAATTGGTTTGAGTGCTTTTCACTAAACAAAAATCACAATACTTAACTGTTTACACTTTACCTTATGAATGTTCTTAACTTATAAGTCATCTCCCAATATGATTTTTTGATTCAGTATAAAATCTCATAGGGTATCATAGCTAAGCCCTTGTCAAACTGTTGATATAATGCACATTTTTAAGGTATAGAAATATTAACTCAAGGCATAATTAAATGCTTTCTTTTTATTTAGATTTATGGAAGACCTGAAAGATATGCTGGGGTTTGCTCCCAACAGATATTACTACTATATGTGGAAATATATTTCTCCTCTGATGCTATTATCACTGCTAATAGCTAGTGTTGTGAATATGGGATTAAGTCCTCCTGGCTATAATGCATGGATTGAAGATAAGGTAAAATACAAAATAAGGAAGTTAGATGAAAAAATATATGTAAAATATTATTTTAGGGGTTTTAGTCTTTTGCTTTCTTCACAGTATATTTTGCTGTTTTATGAATGGTTTTGTTTTTATGCAAGGATCTTGAGGTTTATATTTTGTTTGGCCCCAAACATGTATGATTTTGTTACAGATTGTAGATTTTTTTTAATCCATGAGAAATACGGACTTGGTCCTCACTAAAGTAGCTGTGTTTATGTCACCATAGATGAACCAATAATTATGGGGCCTTTGACTCTAGAAAACATACTGTCCAAACCACCAGGAATATTTTTCTTATATAAATTTATTAAATCATATCCCAGATACTGTATAACAAGAAAATATGCATTAGCCATGAAGATATAATTGAAATAAATATTGAAGGAAAGTTTTGTTGTAAGTGTTTTATGTTAGCAACGATGATTTCAATTTCTGTTTTCAAGGTGCATTAGCCACATCATAATAAAGATACATATTAACTGTTATAAAGTCAGAATGCTTATTTTTCAGAGATACCTCTGACCTTGAACTATTCTATGGTCAGTAACGCTATATAACAACTAAATTCATGACTGGGGCATTAACAAGTCTGTTCACCCTTACTAAAACCCTTGGGGCCAGATATGTTTCAAGATTTAGATTTTCAGATTTTAGAAGGACAGTGTGGCACATGTAATTTAATGACTGAGAGCAATGCTGATTTATTATTTCTCAGGGTTCTGCAGGTGAACTGGGTCATTCTCTAGGTTTTACCTGAATGAACTCATACAGTTGATTGAACTTGGAGCACCGGTCTGTCTCTATGTAATCTTTCATTCTTGGCTTCTTGCCGGCATGATGGACTCAGGGCAGCATCCTAAGAAACAGAGGCAGAACTTGCAAGACCTGTAAAGCCTCGCCTTTAGAGCCGATTGATGTCACTTCCACAACATTCTGTTGGTCAAAGCATGTCACAAGACTCTTTGCCTACAGACCTGAGACAAATATATATATATTTTTTCATGTACTTACAGAGCAAGATTATCAATAATGATTTTTTTTTTTTTTTTTGGCTTTCACAGGCATCTGAAGAATTCCTGAGCTATCCAACATGGGGACTGGTTGTCTGTATCTTGCTGATGGTCCTGGCAATACTCCCTGTCCCAGCTGTCTTTATCATTCGTCACTGCAACCTAATAGACAATAGTTCTGGTAATTTAGCATCTGTGACCTATAAGAGAGGAAGGGTCCTGAAAGAGCCTGTAAACTTAGAGGGCGATGATGCAAGCCTCATTCATGGAAAGATATCCAGCGAGATGTCATCTCCAAATTTTGGTAAAAATATTTATCGGAAACAGAGTGGATCACCAACTCTGGATACTGCTCCCAATGGACGATATGGAATAGGGTACTTGATGGCCGATATGCCGGACATGCCAGAGTCTGACTTGTAGCTGGGAGGAAAATATCAGCAGGTTCTATTTGGTTCATTTTTATCAATGAACATTGGCTCTACTAAGAGAAGCACTAGGCTTCACTTATCAGAGGGTGATCTCAGGTGTTCCTTGGCTGTGATCTTTAATCCCAAGTATATGTAAATTCAACTACAGCATTCCTTTGGATTCTTTGGTTTACATTTTTGCGCAGAAAGAGTTACAGACAAGAGCTTATAGTGACTGAGGTCCAGGTTTGTCAGAATTTTTAAAAATACTTTTGGGTGTTTTTTCAAGCATTTCTATCTCAAAGGAAAAAGAAAAACAGGTGTTATTACCTCAGTTTCTAATAATTTCTGGTTTAATAGTATTGGCAATTCAAAACTGGTATAGACTTCAAAATTTGCAAGTTTGCCTTCCGGGTAACTCCCAGTATTGCAATGAGCAGTTGTGTAAGTCGGTGCCTCTAAGCACACTTCCATGAATATGTTGTGTAGATAGGCTGTACTTATTTTGGTAGCATTGATACCTTCTTAGGCGATTCACTGAAGAAAACTGCAAAATATTTTCTTATGTAATAGCTGTAGAGAGCAATAGTATCAAAGAATAATGCTGGATGACAGTTTCGATTCAGAGGTGACTGGGGATCATGTGCGTGATGGTTGTATATTTTGTGCAAAATATATGTGTGAAAATGATCTAAGAATGGGTCACTCAGCACTCTCAAGAATTATGCAGATTCTGCATTTTCCTACGCCGTGTGCCTAAAAACCTACTTGATATTTATTGTGGTTTCAAGATTACTCATAGTATATTTATATATACTTGCGATGTATATAGATGTATATTAGCACTCTTAAGTACTGATTTGAAAACTTGAAGCAAGATGGCATTTTATTTCATATCTTTCTGTTTTGCTTCTGTTTTATGCAAATATGAATCCTTTTCTTAGTGATTGTTAAGACTGTATGGCATTACATTTTAAGCTACAAATAAATGAAGTTAAAAATGATGTTTGTTTTCCACACTGATTTTTCCTATATCACCTGAATTGGATTATCTTGCATTTCAGTCAGCACTCAGGCATTTCTCGTAATAATTAATCATTACATTCCAAGGGGATTAATAGATTGATTATAATAGAGTTACCACCACTTCAGAGACAAAGGAAAAGTAGAGTCCTAGGGTTAAATGGTATTCTGACGTAGTCTCACAATTCTTGAAAAAGTAGTCTCCGAGGAGATCATGTGTGCAGTTGACTGCTTGCAGCATCAGCATGGTCTCTGAAATGTAAATTATGATTATTTTTTTATGAAACTGTTGTATCTGTGAAAGTGGGTGAAGCAGAACCCCACTGAGTGCCATCTCACTAAAAGGCTTTTATTTATAACCACCCTACCGCTATATTAGTCACATTTAAAAAATCACAATGAATACAGCAGCAAAATAGGGGAGGTATTACACACACCATATCCATTAATGAATTTTTGGCCAAACATGTTTGGTCCTCTAGAGATATATGTTAACAGACTGCATCACAGCATTTAAAATATAATTCCACTGGTGACTAAGACTTTTGGTTTTGTTTTCACATACTTGTTAATATTGTATTTTGTATCACTTTAAAATTAAAAAAATATTCATTGATAGGAAATGTATGTACATTTTACAGAACTCAAAAATTGTAACAGTTCAGTGTAGAGTGGATTTCCCTCCCAGCATTTCTCCTAGTCACCCAATCAATCCCATCCTTAAAGGCAACCGCCATTACCAGTTTCTTATGCATCCTTTTGGCGATGTGTATATGCATCACACAAATAACAGCATTCTGTGTTCTGTCTTCTGGATCTTATTTCTGTGAATAATTTATCCTGGACATTGTTTCATGTTAAAGCACACAGATCTGCCTCATTATTTCAGATGTTGAAGGAATAAATTTTACTTCTGTGTTGAAGCAATATTTTTATAAGCTTCCCCAATTTTAAAAGGTTTGTAGCAAATACTTATTTACCTGCTGGCCTTTACTTTATCACGACTATAGACTGTCAAGCAACACTATCTCTCTTCGCTCCCTCTCGCCATGGGCTCTTAAATCTACAGATGGGCTACTTGCCTTCCACTGGTGAATAGATCTCCGTTTTGTTTACACAGTGATGTGAAGAATGCAGGAATCCTGTACGATGGAAGAGAAGCCAAATTGTTTCTAATGCCCTCACGTGGCAGATGAGACAACTAGACAGTGAAAAGAACAGGTCTTCTCTCCTTTCTGCTTCTTTTATTCAGTCAGTTCTTCAGCTGTTCATTCATTCACTCATTTGCTCCCCTTTCTTTGAGCATCTCTCCACCAAGAATCTGCCCTATTCTTAGTACTAAGCCAAGGCACTATTGTAATTAGTGTGACCTATTCATTTTTACCCTATTTTTCTCCTCTTTGTCAGAGAGACCCCTCTCCCACCCTTTCCCAGGCAGTGTAGTATTTAATCAATAAACAGTAATGCGTAAGAACTATACCTATTTTTGTATTACTTTCCATGACTTTTGTAAACTGGCCTAAAATGTACCCGGATATAACAGAGTCAGGTGTTGGCTACCTTCAAATGGAAAGGAGGCTGGGGAGTGTGACAGTAGGGTTAACAGAGTGTTCACTGGGTAAAAGTAAGGGGAGAAGTATTCACTATTAGGTGTTAGAATCATAAGGAGTGAGTCTAGTAGTTTGAAGCAACAAAGTCTTAGGATATAATTCTATGAAAGTATTTTTGCATTTCCATGTGTTTATCTCTTTGTGCATTTTTTAAAGGAAGAAGGTACTTTCATTATTGAATCTTCAGATGGGCAACTGATGCAGAATGTTTAAGATTAAGATGTAGTGCTTCTTAACTATAATTATGTGTTAGAGTTACTTGTGTCCTTTTTAGAGATGTATTTCCAACCTATTAAATGTGAATTCTTCTGGGATTGGATGCAGGACATGACTTTTTTTTTTAAACTTATTCTAATGTGCATTCTTGGTTAGGAACCGTGGGTATGAAGGAGATGAAAAGAAGGACAAGTAAATATGAACTCTAATTGTCTTCAATCAAGCAGAATGGAAAAGAAGATGCTATAATTGTGATAACTGGGGAGAAAAATAATTTAGGTGGATAGAAGTTGGAAATCATAATTTAAAAAAACGCTTTGAAGAGTAAAATATCTTTCTCCTTTTGAGACTTTATTCTGGTCACTGCTTCCTGAACACTAACCCCCCCCCCCAAAAGACCCATATCTATGTCGATTGAATATGAATAAAATAATACCAGTTATATGGATTTTCCCATAAATTTTAGTTGTAAATTTTTTGAGCTGTAAAGTTTTGACAAAAAAACGCATAAAACTCTAGAAAAACTATTGGAAATATTAAAGATAACACTTTCCATAAGCTAGTCATTACTGAGTATAGCATATATTACTTTCATAACTAGCACTGAAGTGTTTCATATGTTGTTTTGCCTCAAATGACTGACTTCAAAATTGGCTGATTGTCTACTTATTTGGACATATGTTACCATCTAAAACATTGGCTACAGAATGCCTATCATGTGGAGGTAAAAAGGAGGAAAAAAGACTGGGATGTTGTCTTGTCCTAAATTCAATGACCTTTGGGTTCTGCTATTGCTTTAACACACCTGTCATTCCTAGAGCCACCTTCAGACCACTACCACGGCCACCAATAACAACAAAAACAAAAACACCTGATTTACATGAAGAGCAAAAACCATGCCCTGTTGGTACCCATGCAGTGCTGCCTGTGGTGAGGTGTAAGTATAAAGAACCATGCCCTGGAGATTAATGGTGGTAGCCCAGCTGCTGTTCTTTCCCCCCCCCCCCCGTTTGCCTTTTCAGAATATATTCATACATTGCATAGTAAGGCAAATAAAGATTTTAGAAGAGAGTGGCATTTATATTTCTGAGAATACAATTTTCTTGAGAAAAAGCCATTAAAAGAGTTGCAAATATATGTCATTTTACTGTTCTTTAAAGGGATGCTTATGAAAAGCAAAAAAGCAGAACACAATACTCCAGTGTACACCAGTTTGAAAAGATTGTGTAAAGCTTAACATTTTCAAGCTTGGTAGCAATGTGGTGTTCACTTGATCTGCTCATCACTAGCATTCACCCACATTACTGACCAGGGCCACAGAATTCATGCATGCAGTTGCCTGGCCTATATTCATTTTCCCTAGAGGGGTATCTCTCTCGTCAGGATTATGCCTCCCCCCACCCTTCATTTTAAAGCTTTGCTTTAACTTGAATAAATATTAAAAGGATCAATCTGAGAACATTTGGGGTCAGTTAAGTCAATATCTGGCAGAATTGAACAAAAGAGATACCTTCTCTGAGCAAGAGGGCATCTGGATAGCCCAATCTCTCTGCTTGACTAATCAAACCAAAGTTTATTCTTAAGTAGTTTTTAAATAATATTTTAGGTAGGATTAACCATTCAGTTCAGCCTTTTATAAATAATCATATGAGATTGAATCATCTCAATCCTTTTTTCTGGGTTACTGTATGAAGTGATGCAATATCAGTGCAGACAACCAAACATCTAACCAACCAGCCATTCCAAATAAGAACATCTACTACCCATTACTTTATTCAAGTGAGGTCACTGATCAACGGATTCTGAGACTTCAATTCAACAGAATAAATCTAGTTATTTACATAACGCACACTTTATCATGATATGGAATTTATTATCTATTTTATCTTTACTTTTTAACTTGTAGCTGTAACTCACATCTATTAAAAATAGAGAGCATTTCCTCATCCAAAACTCTTTCACTTTTAATTTTTTTCCCACCTCTTCATAAAAGACTGATATTCTAACAAATCCCAATCCAAACAAAGAGATTAAGCTGCCTTCCTCTTGAATTTTACAAATGAATTACAATAGCAAAACAGCACACACTTTTTGCCATCACTTTGTGGTTAACTTACTTTCGGTATTGCTTTAGAAAATACAGTAGTCCATTTCCTAAACTTGAATTTTTCAAAGTTTTTAAGTTTTTGCATTTCTAACTTTTACAAACAAGGCTTTTAAAACTGGTTCTCTATTTTTAGGCAGAGTAAGCAAAACATCTCTAGAATGGGAGTGACAGAAGCATCACTTTTTTTTTTTTTTTTGTATTCTTATCACAAAAGTAAACTTTGTAATGCATATAGTGCTGACAAGCACCAGTTCAGAGATTTTGCTACTATTAAATGAAAAAGTATCTGGAATTTCACAAGTAGTTTGTCTCATGGGAATTCAATAGCTGTATATTATTGAGGCACAAGTGTTTATTATAATCAATTTCAGGGACTTTCAAGGGCATCAAGGAAGTTCTTGTCATGGGAAGAAAATATTTTTGGCATTAAACAGTCCTATTTCTGAATAAAAATAATGCTGATAATTATTTGACAACAGTCTGAAGAGAATTCTGAATCTCTGTCTTTACATCACTGTTCCAGTCATCAGAGAGGAAAGTAATTTATCCGTGAATGAGTCTTTGTCTTTTAATAGAAAAAAAAAAAAAAAGGATTGCCTATGTGATATCATTAAAGAAAGACGAATCAGTCAGCTCTGGTCTTTTCAGAGAAAAGAGGGAAATGCTTCCAGCAGAAGAGCTTCCTGGTGTGCACTAGATGGATGAACAGACTGTGGGACTTCGCTTTCCTTTCCCAGACTGGGATACCCTTCACTGATCAGCCAGGCATGGCAGCCTTGTCTGCGCTTATTGATTAGCTCTCAAGGCTGACTTGGAGCCTTGTGCTGTCCAGGTTTCCGATTTGTCCAGCTGGTTTCACACAAAAAAACACTAGGCGCTATCACATTAGAATGGAGCCTTAACCGCAGCCCCATCTTAAAAATCACATGGGAACTTACTGAGAGCAGGGTTATTGCTTAGCATAACCCATGAAAATTCCGGAAAAGTAGCTCCCACCCATTACTCATGTTTTATGAACACAATATATTTTAGGTAATGTGGATTTGAAAGTCTAGAGACTCAGCTACGGAAAATTATAGCTCAAACTTTTGAAACGGTGAAGTGTAAACATTCCAGGTAAGAACTCTAATATAGAGGCCTGGGCAGTTAGGTATAGAAAACTTACCTATCGCAACCCTAGTCTTTATTAACACCATTTAAGCTGGGTATTTACAGATATTCATGGACTTATGAAGGGGTTACATCCTGATAAACCCATTGCAAGTTGAAAATATGACAAAAAATGCATTTAATACGTCTAACCTACTGAACCATCATAGCTAAGCCTAACTTAAAACACTTACAGTCGCCTACAGTTGGGCAAAATCTCCTAACACAGTCTATTTTATAATAAGCTATTGAATATCTCATGTAGTTTATTGAAGCCTGTGCTGAAAGTGAAAAACAGCATGGTTGTAGGGGTACAGAGTGGTCGTGTGTCGGCTGTTTACCCTCGTGATCATGTGGCTGACTGGGAGCTGTGGTTCATGGCCATGGCCTAACATTGCAAGAGACAGTATCATCCCATGGATCGCTAGCTTGGAAAAAGCTCACAAGTAGAAGTATGGTTTCTACTGAATGCATAGGGCTTTCGCATCATCATAAAGTCGAACCATCGTAAGTTGAGCCCTCATAGGTCAAACCATCATTAAATCGGGGACGATCTGTTTAGTTTTAATTGAGGCTTAAAGCCGACCAGGTTTTCCTCAGGTCTTCCCTCCTACTTTGTCCACTTTGAGGCTGTAGTGTTCCCCTACTCTTTTCTGTCCCCTTTTCCTTAACTCTTATCCATCAGTCAAGGAATAAATAATTAGAAAAGTTTTAGGTTTTAGCAGCACTCCCAGGGTCTCCTGTTTGCTAGCAAATACAGTCTTTTTTTTTTTTTCCAAGTAGGCTCCATGCCCAGTGTGGAGCACAACGTAGGGCTGAACTCATGACCCTGAGATCAAGATGGGAGCTGAGACCAAGAGTCAGGTGCTTAGCTGACTGAGCCACCCGGCTGCTCCTACTAGCAAGTACAGTCTTAAATCAGTTCCACTTTTAATCCACAGAGGCCTTAGTGCCTGGGGAGGCAGGAGATAGGGCTTCTACTCAACTCCACCCCCCTCTTCAATCAACTAAAGCAGTTTCACTTTTTTTCTGTTTTTAGGTTGGGTAACATTTCATTAAAAAAAATGAATTCCAAGTTTACAAGAGGCTATATGCAAATTATATATATATATATATATATATATATATATATATATATATATATATGCGTGTGTGTGTGGTATATATATATACATACCACACACACACAATAAGAACACTTTGGTCCTGGAGTCAGATTTATTTTTTCTTATTATAAGCTCTACCACTTATTACTATATAACTCTGGACAACTTATCAAGCCAGTCTGCACCTCAGTTCCCTTATCTGTAAAGTGGGATTGATAATAATATCTACCACATACGGCCATTAGGAAAATTAAAGAAGATAATGAGATGCAATGTTCAGCACAGTTGCTGGCAGATGAAGCAATCCTTAGATTCAGGCATTCTTCAAAGGCTGAAGATGATCCTTATAAACTTGAGGCTTTGAGAATCCCTAAAAATCAAGCCAAATAATAAGTTTTTCCCTATTTTTCTTATGTGTAATACTAGCCTTGAGATGCCAAAGCAAATTAAGCCTCTTAGAAATGGCCAAGGAATTACATACTTCTATTCCATTCCAAATACATTTTCCAAGGCTATGGCATGTGTAAATTACCACCAAATTAGAGATACAGAGTAAGTTATAAGATATAACCAATAAATGCAGGGCTGGAGATTGAAGATGTGGCAGAAAAGTCGAGAGTCAGAGACCCAGGGAAGAAATGGGAGCTAAGAATCAAAGGAAAAAATGAGGTCTGAGGGATCACAACTTTGTGAATGGGAATACCAAAATCCTGTTCATATGGGAGTAGCAATGGTTTTTTTGTATTGGCTTAAAACCAGATCAAAGCCAACCCTCCCTGCCTTCTGCCAGGATAAATATAGCTGGATGACATGCCTTTGGTGATGTTTCTAGGAAGAAGTTGCTGTGGCTGAGGTCGAAGAGCTTGCTGCCTGTGTTCTCCTTTAGGATTTTGATGGACTCCTGTCTCACATTGAGGTCTTTCAACCATTTTGAGTCTATTTTTGTGTGTGGTGTAAGGAAATGGTCCAGTTTCATCTTCTGCGGGTGTTATGCTGAGCGAAATAAGTCAATCAGAGAAAGACATGTATCATATGATGTCACTGATATGAGGAATTCTTAATCTCAGGAACAAACTGAGGGTTGCTGGAGTGGTGGGAGGTGGGAGGGATGGGGTGGTTGGGTGATAGACATTGGGAGGGTATGTGCTATGATGAGTGCTGTGAATTGTGTAAGACTGTTGAATCACAGACCTGTACCTCTGAAACAAATAATACATTATATGTTAGAAAAAAAAAAGAAGAAGAAGAAGATAGCAGGAAAGGAAAAATGAAGGGGGGAGGAAATTGGAGGGGGAGATGAACCATGAGAGAATGTGGACTCTGAGAAACAAACTGAGGGTTCTAGAGGGGAGGGGGGTGGGGGGTTGGGTTAGCCTGGTGATAGGTATTAAAGAGGGCACGTTCTGCATGGAGCACTGGGTGTTATACGCAAACAATGAATCATGGAACACTACATCAAAAACTAATGATGTAATGTATGGTGATTAACATCACATAATAAAATAAAAAAATAGCTGGATGACAGGTACATCTATGGAAAGCAAGGTAAATGGTGACAAACTCAGATACTTCAAGTTAAACAAATTGTATAATCTAGAGAGCAGGAGGGAATGTTAGGGACTGGACTACATGTCTAAATTCATTCAAAATGATTGTTTTAAAAAAACACTAAGATTCACACGTGTTAATGGAATAACATAGGTCTGGGGACCAGATTCTGCAAACAGGCTGCTAATCTGCAACCACATCCATGCACAATATCTCATCTGTGTCCATCTAAAGTCTTGAGAATCATCTGACCAGAGAATATTTCTTCAGACACTATTATTATCTTGGCAGGCAAATGAGAAGACACTAGACTTATGAAACCTCCTGAGTGCTTGGATAATTGCCTTTACCTAACCAGTTAGCTATAGAGAAAATTCAGAGAAGGGAAAGTACTATGTAAAAATGCCTTGCAAAATATAACGATGGCTTTTTCTCATAAGTCAAGTGTCTATCCCTTGGTGAATTCTGTAGTGCTCTGTTGTGCTCCTGGAATGAAGTCAGTATAAAAGCAGAACTTGGAGGGAGAGTATATTAATTTTCCAGAGCTGCCAAAACAAAGTACCACAGACTGGGTGGCTTAAAACAACAGAAATATATTCTCTCACAGTTTGAAGGTTCTAGAGGAGAGTCTGCCCCATGCCTTTTAGTTGGGATGGTGTTGGGCAATGCTTGGTGCCCCTGACAAAGATGCATCACTGAAATCTCTGCCTTCTTCTCCATCACATGATTTCCTCTCTTCATGTGAGAGAGATGCCATATCTTCTCTTCTTATAAGGACACCAGTCCTATTGGATTAGGGCCCACCTTGATTCAGTAAGACCTCATCTTAACTTGATTTTATCTTTGAAAACCCTATTTCCAAATAAGGTCACATTGATAGGTACCAGGGGTTAGTACTTCAATGTGTCTTTTTGGGAGACACAATTCAACCCACAACAGCGAAGGTTGAACTGTGTTCATTTATGTTCAGCTTCCCTGGTGAAATATAAATCTAACACAGCTATGAGTAATACTAAAAAATATAGGTTTCACTATTTTCCTTCATATTTCTGGAGAAAAATGCAGGTAACTAGAACATTTAAGTGTCTAATTCTGGTCTGATCACTCTCTTAAAAGTCCTTCTACGGCTCTGTATTTCCCTTAGGATAAACGACAAACTGCTTATGATGGTAGGCCTGAGTTTTCATAATAAATTTCTGCCTTACCCCTGGCTCATCTTTTTCCTAGCACATTCTACACTGCAGTCATGTACAATCGCTATATTTATGCTTCTTTGAATGTCTTAAATTCCTTTGAACCCATTTCTTTGCACATATTGTTCTATGCATCCAGATTGCTCTCCATTCCTCCCCACTCTTCCCTTTGTCTTTGGCTAGAATCTATATATCTTTCAGTTCTCAGTGTAAAAAGCATTTTCCTTTGGGGATTTGTTTGCCGTGTTTATCTGCTCTGCTTACCCTCAGAACGGCGCTCATGACATTATATTCAGATTCTCTGTTTCCCACATTAGCTTATAAATTCCCAGAGGTTAGTTGTTTGTTTTATTCAGAATTATATTTCCTGGAGTTACATAGTGCTTGGCACAGAATCGACATGTGCTTCCCACCCCCCCACCCCCTTTTTAAAGGAAAGAGGAATAGGAGAGGAGGAGAAATTGAAAGAGAAAGAAGCATTAGAGGAGAATAAACACGTATCTGAATGCCCGCACTCTTATTAAACAGGATCAACTAGTCGACCCATCCAATTTTTCAAACTCATTAAAATGATCTAAAAAGAGATGAGCTGACGATTTCTGGGTTCTTTTCAGGGATCATTGATAAATGTATCAGATCTTTATATAAAGTATCTTGGTCATAGAGAACCAGTAGAGTTTTGGAATTCAACACATGGAAGCAAGTTGCCAGGGTTTAGATGCCAGCCCTGCTACTCAGTCCCCAAGTGACCTTGAATAATTCACATCTCCTTGCCTCTTTTTCCTTACCTGTAAATTAGGGTGATATAGCACCTAACTCACAAGGTTGATGTGAGGATGCAGTGAGTTAAGATATTTAGAATGCTTTCTACCTAGAACAATACATATCAAACAGTACATGTTATATAGTGATAATTATTATTTTCAACATGTTCTTATTTTATCCAGTTTTTCCATCTGGATTAACTAGCCATCTTAACCAGCCAGGATTTAAACATTAAAATGAGTATTTTCAGCCACCCTCAAAATTAGATGGTCAAATATTAAATTTCAGTTTTCCATTAAATATACTACTATATTCTGATACAAATTCAAAGGATACTATGTGAGAAGGAAATTTGTAGAAATTCTATATTGATTAGGGGAAAACAAAATTATACAAATAAAGTTTTTGAATGTGTTGTGGTCAGGAAATTAACAAAACACTAAATGAATAGAACGGAGTATAATAAATTGAATCACATTTTTAAAATATTTTTTATTTCTACTTCAAGAGAGGTGTAAAATCACTGACTGTCATTCAAGTATATTCCATAAGAGGGCAGTAGCACATTTCCATATCAATAGGCTTCAAATATTTTCATTCACATTATGTCCAAGTGAATTGACAGCAATAATTGGTGCTTTGGAAGGTGTATGTTTATGTAAAAATCTTGCTTTTTATGGCTTAAAGCTTTATGTTTTACACCTCTATTACCTTGTAAATTTAAAAGAAAAAAAAATTATTTCTATGTAGAAATAAAACCTTTATAAAAATATTAAAAAACCAACATAATTGATTCTTAAAAACAAAATACAGATAAACAATCATTAAGAAATCTTGTTTTCCTCAATGAAAGCAAACCATCAAGAAAATGGACATAATGTATTGATATTCCAATAACAATTCTGGATATTAATAAAATATTTTGAAAATACTTTTTTAAAATTAAAATATATTAGACAATTTTCATCCTTGTTTAGATATTTACTGTGTGTGTGTATGCGTATATTAGTGTGTAGAATGCCATGAATCATCTTTGGAAATAAATAGTACCTCTTTGTAATAGATAGTCTAGCAAAATAAACTTACATTGTTTTGTATAATGTGCTGACAATTACGTAGTATTGATATAAATTTATAATGTTTCTTTAAAAATGTATGAATAGTTTAATGGTAGCTGTGTAAGATATGATTTGGAGGATACATACATTCTTGAAGAACATAAATCTGGAGTGTTAATGCTAATATTAAGATGAATTGAACTTAATATCAGTCACAATACTACCCCAAATATATTTCAGCAACAGCAACTAACATTTTTTGACGAAGTGCTTGCTACATGCCAGGTGAAGCTCATGGCAGAATTTTACAGTTCTGATCTCATTTATTCTTCACATCTGTTTGAGTTAGCCATCTTAATACCAAGATCACTTTTTTATACTTAAGGATTAAAATCTGTTGCCCAAGTTGACAATGCTAGTAGTAAGTGGCAGAATCAGGTCTTAAGGAACCTGAGACTTCAACCAGTTGGCTGGAATAAAGCATCAAAAAGTTGACACATTTTTTTTAAAATAAGAGATTATAAAAACTAGATAGGCAATCTTTTTATATTTTTACTTATGACCAGTGTGTCCCTGTGTGAAAAGGATCCATTGTAAAGGGTGGTTGCATTCGAGCTAAGACCTAAGAATGATACTGAAGTGGTTAAAAGACATGGTGAAGTTTCCTCTTTCTTTCTTCCCCCTACCCTCTTTTTTCCTCCTTCATAGGCATTGAGCTTTTGCCAACACTGCTGGAAGACTGGTAGATACAATATAGGAGGGAGGAGAAAATAAGCAAATAAATCAAGGGTAATGCGAATAAAGTCCCACGCTTTTAAAAATGGAGTTACCAGCATAGAAAGGGGAGTCTAGCATCATAGGTAGCAGTGTGAAATGGTGATTTTTAAAAATAAATTGTAGAGAAGTAGGTGTAGAAATATATCCTCACATATATATGTGTGTGCATATGTGCGTACACATATGTATTTCCCAATTCTCTCCACTGACCAGCCAATGAATAATAATGTCCCATTTGAAAAGAGCACAACTAGCACCCAGACCTTGGCTTATAAATACTGTTCTCCACTAAAATGAACAAGGGGTCTCGAAGAAGTGGCTGACTCCAGGGATTGGCAAGGAAAAAGCAAGATGAGCTCAGGACAACTAGTTGGGCTATGAACAAGGAAGTGCTCCAAGAATGATGTAGGTGAGTGGAAGATACGGGAACCCCTTTGAAGAGGCTTCCAGTGACCAGATAGAGGAGAATTTGAGTGTCAAAACAAATAACAATGGTAACAATTGTCAACATTTTGAGTAAAACAGAAATTCAAATTCCCATCTATACAAAAATAATTATATATTGAATTGAAGGAACAGCAAGTTCTTTAAGTAGAATGTTAACTAATATATGTAAAAGCAATGCTGGAATTGGAACATCAGCATTTGGCAACTATGATACAAATAATTCATATAAGAATCATAAATAGAAACATGAATGAGGAATAGAATATTTATAGAATCTCAAAGTATTTTACTACAAAATACTTTAAAGTTATTATGAATAAATACATTAAGTAATGAACTCTATAGTGGAGATATCTGACACTATTTTAACCAAATGGTAAAAGTTAGCATCATCAGGAATACAATTAGCCATGGTGTACTTTCTAATACAATGTATCAAGGAGAACACAAATCAATATAAAACATTCTACAAAGTAACTGGGCTGTATTCATTAAACCTGTCAAAGACATGAAATACAAGGAGAGCCTGAGGAACTATTCCAGATTTGAAAAGTCTAATGAGCCATGTCCAATAAGTATATCATAAAATTCTGGATTGGATCTTAGTCTTTTACAGTATATTATTAGGACAATCAGTGAAATTCAAATGGGGTTTGTGAACTAGATGGTAATATTTAAGCAATTTTAATCAGTGGTAATTTCCTGATTGTGATGATTTTACTGTGCTTATGAAAGCAAGTGTCCTAATCTGAGGAAAGGGTATATGGGCGCTCTTAATACTATCTGGCAACTTTTATGTAAATTTGAAATTACTTCCAAAGAAAAAGGAAAAAAAAAAAAAAAGCACTAGGGAAGAGATTACCAGGGAGAGAGAACAGCAAATACAAGATGCTAAAGCAGAGGAGGGAGGTAGAGCCAGGAGGGCAGGAGGGCTGAGCACGGTGAGGGAAAATGTGTGGTATGTACCAGATAAAGCTTGGGAATTATGCAGAAGCTCTACCTTGCAAGACTATGCCGGAGAGAGGCATTTGGGTTTTATCATAAAAGAAAGAAGAAGCCCTGAAAGTTGTATCACAGGTAATTGTCATGATCTGATTTATGTTTTAAAACCATACTCTGTGTGCTGTGTGTGAATTGGGTTGTTGATGGCGGAGTGGGGAGAAGAGGTGTAGAAGCATGAGTAAGGAGGCAGGTCTTCAGGAGATGATGATTGCTTACCCAGTGTGACTGTAAGGTAGATGAAAAGGAGTAGAGTTTAGGTATATTTTGGAGTTAGAACCTACAGCTACAGGCTGATCTATTGAATGGTGGGATTAAGAATGACCCGAGGTTCTCTCTGAAATAGGGAGCACGTAAATGCTTTGGTATGTCCCTAAGTATACGCATAGCACAGGGTCTTGCATATATGAAATATTCCTGTATGTTTTATATCTGTTTACTGATAATTTTATATCATTTGAAAATAACTGGAAGGGTGCCTGGGTGGCTCAGATGGTTAAGCGTCTGCCTTCGGCTCAGGTCGTGATCCCAGGGTCCTGGGATCGAGTCCTGCATCGGGCTCCCTGCTCCTTGGGAGCCTGCTTCTCTCTCTCTCTCTCTGTCTCTCATGAATAAATAAATAAAATCTTTAAAAAAAAAAAAGAAAAGAAAATAATTGGAAGAGTAGACGTTATTATAGAATAATGCCTCTATACTGAATGTTTTATGAAGAAATTATGCAGGCTTTTTACCCTGAAAAATTTTTAAGTGCTAATGTAAGCTATTGTTATGATTGCCACTATTCTTCTATGACATTTTATATCATTTAATAACAATTCCATAATGGTTCAGAACGCCCACTCTTTAGTTGCTACTTGATGGTTCCTAGAATTACAATATGGTAGCATTAAAAGGAATTTTAGAAGTGACTAATAAAACAATACTGTATTTCAGTATTTTCTGACAAATGTTCATCTGATCCTTCTCGAAGGATCCCAGTACTAGCAAATCTGCATGAAATTCAAAGACTAATCAACAAATATTAATGTTTGCTGCCTTCTTTTTTGCTTCTTTGTGCTTCTTCCATCTCTATCACACAGCTTATGAGGGAAAAAAGTGTGGGATAGAATGGCATATGATTTGGAGGTCATTCTAGATTAATGTGATACAGAAAAGACATGTAAATGGATACTAGAGACTTTTCAAACCATGAGGATATGGAGGTCAGAAAAGGCACTTTCAGGAAATGGGAGAAATAATGGGGGAACTTGGAAAATCATCACCAGTGACTTCAGTTACCTGCAGTACCTGAATGGGTTATTTTCAGGAGGACTCCAGGAAGCCTCTGGAAGCTCCCATTTGTGATCCTGAAGGCATAGAACACTGAATTTGGTAACGGGAAAAATTCTAAAGTCTGCTGAAAATATTCTTCATCTGCTGCTTGCCCACACACCTGTCTGCAGCTGCCCTGGAATACTCCCTTCTCACCCCCATCTCCCAGCTGATGAAGAGGTCTGGGAAGCCTGGCTTTTGGCTTTCTTGCCCCGCAGCTTTTGGGGGAGCTTTGAAGGCCGTGGTTGGTGCTGAGAATCAAATGATATCTATCACAGGTGGATTGATGTTACTCTTTCTTTGAGCCCAATATTCAAATTAATGGCTTGTTTTTTCTCCACACCTGCTATTCAAGTCAGTTGAAAGTGAACATTTCGTCTGTAGTTCTCCAGAATCCCTTATATCAATATAATGAAAAAGCAAAGTGAGGAACTGGGGAATATCTAATCAGGATGACTCAGATTTTTATCATGACAGCCAAGTTAATTTAGTCACTTTTTGGTTACACTTTGGCACACATTTATGGGAAACAAACAATGGAATTTCAGACCTGAAGTCATTAATGAATCTGATAATTTAGTCCTGAAAAGAGCACTTGGTTTAATGACAGTTTAGATAATTAACGTGGCAGATAAATTTTATTCAGTTGCCAAATATTTATTGAGCACTTGAATCCATCTGAAACTCTATTAGGTTTTGGGGACACAAAATTTAATAGGTAATGATCTTTATCTATTACACATTCCCAATGCCCTTTACTTAACGTCAGGCTCTCAGCTGGTTGAAGTTCTCTACCTGATATGACCTACATGTTTGTTTCTAAAGGGTCTGAGTCATAAGTGGACCTGCCTCATTTGTCTCTTGTTTTGGTTTGGTTCGGTTTTTGCTTGCTTGATTGTTTATTTGTTTGTTTTGCAATTACCTTTACTGATTGGAGTGGAAGCAATGAAAAGTAACCCTGGAGAAGGCCAGAGATTCCAGAGAAATTTTTCTTTCCCCCCATGTGTAACAGCAACCACCGTTAATCCGTGTTAATTCGGACCTACCCCCTGACCAATAGACTATCTTCTTCGCCTCTTGCTTGAATGACGTGAGGACGTGCAAAATGGCCCGATTTCAACTTCCACGACTACGGAAGCAGGGGTGTGCTGGAGCAGGAGTATTATATTTTATTTATTTATTTATTTATTTATTTATTTATTTATTTATTTATTTATCTATCTATCTATTTGAGAAAGAGATAGAGAGAGCAGGGAGAGGAGGGACAGAAGGAGAGAATCTTGAACAGACTCCCTGCTGAGCATGCAGCCCAATGCAGGACTGATTCCAGGACCCTGAGATCACAACCTGAGTTGAAATCACTAGTCGGATGTTTAACTGACTGAGCCACCCAGGGCCCCCTTTTCAGGAGTATTTTAAAGCCAATTTCAGACATCATGTAATTTTAATTTTTAAATTTAATTTTATTTCTAAATGAAACTTTAGACAGAGGGAGAGACAAATCCGCTGAGCTTCTTTATTATTTACCCTTGCCCCCACTACACACACACACACACACACACACGAACACACACACATACACAGTTTATTAAACACACTCAGGTTCTATTCCCATATGTTTCAAAACTTTGATAATACTTTGATAAACTTAATAAAAATGACTCCTTCTCTTCGTCCTCCTTTTCTAAAACTTTGAGCAGTTCTAGGCTTCCCATAGTGGTTTTTGCTTACAACCAGGTGAGAGTTGGTTACAAAGTACAGAGAGATTTTGGCCACTTTTATTACCTCCTCTTGGGCAAAAACAATGGGTCATGATAAAAGGCAATCATAATTCTATCACCTCATTTGAGATAGGGTTAGTGAACAGGTGGTCCCTTTCTATTCTCTAAAAGCAACATTAAAATAGCAAGGAATCAATACATGTTGCTTGTATTATGGTTAATGTACCTTCTTCGGCAAAAGTTTATGCAGACATTAAGGTCAATTGTCAAGAATCAAAAGTCAGATCCCCGCTAAACCCCGTGAGAATAGGAAAAAATGTATTTTCTTTTATGATGAGTGTTAGGAAATCCCCCATGCTATTATAAACTATTTAACCAAGCGATTTTCAGAAGAATCTAGTCCCCTGTGGACTGACTCTCATAACCTAGTCATGCTCCAGTATTTCAAAACCTCCAGGCTTCTCTATCTCCTGAGAAACATCCCCTCCCCCACTTTTTTTTAAGCTACCAGAGTTCCATTTCCTCCACTTTAGAAAACTCCATCCGTAATTGCAGAATCAAATCTCATTCTAAAATCAGTTCTTGCCCTCCATTAGCACAGTCTGATGTGTGGTTGTTAGTGGGTAATTCGTGTAAAATGTTTACATGGTCATAAATCCATACCTGACAAGTAAATTCAGGATCATTATGATTCAGATTCATATTAAAGGCATGATATTCTTTACAGGGTACTTCACCTATCATGCAGATGCTAACGTGTTATCACTCACACCTGTGCCCCTCCTCCCAATTCCAGAGGGCTATGGGTCAATGAGAAATAGTGTTTATAGCTGTGCACTTTTGAAGACTCTATCCCTTGTGGATACCTTCTTCAACAAAAACTCCTTTAGGAGGAAAAGAGATATTTACCAGAGATTAGACAGAAGCAATTGATGTAAATGAATGGGGTAGTATAAGGACTTATTATCCTCCTGTCCAAAGCAATCAGTCCCCCAACGGGTCAAGAATAAGAAAAAGTGAGCACTCATTTACACACATACTCACTGCATTATCCTTATTTTCCCATCTTACTGTGGACCAGAGAAGACTTCCTCTTAGATTGACAGAAGTAGGAAAGATTTGCCCTTTGAATTAAAATTATATGTGTGATGATGTGATATTAATTTATGAACATTAAAGTTTTTAATAAATATTAGTTTATGCCTTTATAATAATAGTTTTCAAACTTGACTGTGATTAAAATTACTTTTAGGAAGCTTATTTTTATTTATTTTTTTATCATTTTTTTTTTAAGATTTTTTTTTTTCTTTATTTATTTGAGAGAGAGAGAATGAGAGACAGAGAGCATGAGAGGGAGGAGGGTCAGAGGGAGAAGCAGATTCCCTGCCGAGCAGGGAGCCCGATGCGGGACTCGATCCTGGGACTCCAGGATCATGACCTGAGCCGAAGGCTTAAACAACTGAGCCACTCAGGTGCCCGGAAGCTTATTTTTAAATTATAGCTTTATGGTCTTCAGAAATTCTGATTCAAGAAGACTGAGAGGAACTCAGTGATCAGCATAATTTTTAACCAATATCTCTGGGGATCTGGATGAAAATGATCTTCATTCACTATGAGAAATATTTTGTCACAGAGTATAAACTCTGTGGTTGGGGTTAATGTAGAGCATGAAATCATCCATAATACCTGGCTTGCTAAAATGTAACACAGAGGCCACTGAGGGCAGAGAAGTTTTCGGAGAAGGGCGTAGGCCATTGGAATGCCCCGGGAGTTGCCCTCCTTGAAGCTTTCTCAGCCCAAACAGCCACCCTATGATCTAAGAGATGTATGCATTGTCCCTTAGGCTATGTTTAGCAGAACTCATAGAACTTGCAGATTAGCGTATGGTATCTTTCCCGTAAACAGACCCTCTTAGTTCCAGTAAGACCCCTTGTCACATATCACTGCTTGAGAAACAGCGATAAGGATTTGTCATTATCTTGAAGGACCAATAAAAGCGGGAGCAAAGAAGGGCAAAGGGTCTTCAGGGATTGCTGGACGTTCCAGGCATAAACATATAAAATAAACAAGTAATTGAGAGAAGAAACAGTGTAGTGAGTATATATCATGTTCCGCTAACTCAGATGTGCTAATTATTTAACTTTACCTCCTGCTCTTAGTTCCAGCATACTGTGAAACACTGGATGGTCCAAAGGATCTTGCTTCCTTAGATCCACCACACAGCCTTTGGCTTATTATCTCCCTCCACAAAGATAATTTTCCTTGCTTCTGTTCTCCCTCAAACCTTAGGTCTTTTTTAAAAAAATTTTAAAGATTTTATTTATTTATTTATTTAGTTAGTTAGTTAGAGAGCAGGGGGAAAGCAGAGGGGGACCTAGAGGAAGAGCAGACTCTGAGTTCCACACAAGCTTAGGGTTCCATCCCCGCCTTTCCCAACCTAAGATCCAGACCTGAGCCAAAACCAAGAGTCAGAGGGATGCTTAACAAATAGACTGAGTTACCCAGGCTCACCAAACCTTAGGTCTTTAAACTCCCAATAAACTAAAATTTCTGTGTGAGAGAAAAGTTGAGTAGGCTTTTTGATGATTATAACAGTGTTCATACCATTCACAATTCCCATTTGGTACACAATTTTTTTTTCTAATTATGGAAGTAATTCATATACATTATATAGAAATTTGGAAAACACAGAAAAAACATCATAAAAGTATATCACCCATAATTCCAGCAACCAGAAAATAATCTAGAAAAAATTTTATTATAAGCTTTTTGTAAACAGCCCTAAAATCTCTACGCCAAACAGATTTCAAGCAGATCTTGAAATAACCATAGAGGAAGCAATCGCATAGGAAAAGCTAGTAAAAATAAATATGACATAATGGAGTGTGGAAAATAATAATTGCAGAGATATTTACTTGAGGTTTTCTTCTTGCCTGAAATCATTCCTTTTACCACAGGGCACTGGCATGAGTGCCCAGTTGCACTTAGTGGTCAATATGGTTGATCTCTGAGATAATAAATGGCCTAAAGCAAGTTAAATAGTTTATAGAAAAAAAAAACCAACAGTGTAATTTATCTAAATTTTCAAGTAGGAACCACACTCAGATACAATATTGATAGATTTTTAGGCAGTTGTTACATATTACTTGTTTTTTTGTGGTTGGGGGTGGTGGTGGTGGTTTGTTTTCTCCTTGAGGTGATCCTATACATTTGCATCTTTGGGCGTAGATCCTATATCCTTATATGTAGACTAGTCCCATCCAAGTCTGTTGATGAGTTTTAAAAATTTTCCATTTCTAGGAGCTCCACTGAATCAGAATTTCCATGGATTAATTTTTGAATTCTGCATATTTATTAAATAACATGAGCAACTCCAGTGTGTGACCAAGTTTGAGAACTACTGAAATAGGGCAAAAGATGTGAGTGTCACTAAGTTATTTTCCTTTAAAAATAGTCTTCAATATATTTGAACTTCCCTCCAGAATCTTTTTCCCCAGAAGACACACTCTTGATTGTAAGTTACTCAATCAAATGTATGTATTTCTGGTCTTGCAAGGGCTTCATTTTGAAGAACGTTTTGATAATATTGTTTAGGATTACTAAAAATAGGTAGTCATTGATTAGTTAGTTCCTTATCTTTCCAATTTCCTTGCAACTCAAGAAAAGAGATACAACCCATACTTTTCTTCTACCAAGGTAATTCAGTGAAAAAAAATTGCCTGAATTATTCAAACTACTTTTATACCATATTGAAAACCGCTCATTTTATTCTAATTTCTGCTATTATGACTGTATATTAGGTTTTCTGGTGGTTTTAGTTAAAATAAGAACAGTTTAATTTAACTATAATAAACAATTTCTGTAGCTTTAAAAATGGAAGAATTAGTGGCATTTCCTTTTGAATCTATGCCATAGACCAAATTACATACAGTATGCATCTTTTTATCTTTCCATTCCCTTATACCGCTGGGTCTTTGGAAGATGTGGAAGGGGCTAGACAAAGGAGTTAATTCAGGATGTGCACATTCAGATAGAAGATGGATTAATAAATGGTTAAAGAGGATGTTTTTCTGAGGCAATCCTAAGGTTTTGTCCTAAATTCACAGAATTATAGCATGGCTGAAATGAAATATTGTATATAAAAGTTCTCTAAAAAGACAGAAAAGTTTATTAATTTTTAAGGAACACTTTTTACATGCAGTATATTTTATCTGACAAAGTTTTAAATCAAATTTGCCTTTAGAAGGTGCAGGCCAGTTTATAAAAATTTGTAACAACACTCTGATGTTTCTTGCAAAATAATTTATGTACTTCGCTCTCCTGAATTGCTTACTTGTTTTGCTGATTTGTGGCTCAATTAACAATCTTTCATCATTAGAGGTGACCCTACCAACAAGCAATAGCTTTTAGTGTACCATATAGAATTGGGCGAATTATCATTTAACAAATCAGCCTTATCCTTTTTCAACTGAAATTTCTCCCCTGTCATAAAGCATGGACTCCTAATGATGAAGAAACACCTTCAGCTTCAAAATTAGATATTAAATAGACTAACCAGCTTCTCAACTGGCCACCAGTGGAGAAATAAATGTGAGTCATTGGGAATGCTTCAATTCATTGTCAACCATGGCCTATATTGCAGATTGCTACTTCTGCAATATTTTTACTTTCAGATGTGATGTTTAAATCAGAATTATAAGTCCTCTTTGCCATGATCCTAAGAGAAAGATATTCTCTGATATATATTTTTTTGTTCCTTGGTGGTGGTTTTGAGGTTTGTGAGCTATCACTCTGACAGCTGTGGAAATTAGTGGGTATAATTATATATGGTTTTGAAGTTTATTATTTTTGCTGAATACATCACTGCATTTAACACAGTATATATATGAAATATATACATAAGAATAATACACATATATACGTATGTTTATAGTGAAGAAACCCTAAGTACTTTTCCTTCAATTTATTTGTTTAATTTAAAATATTTTATTTCAGTTATAGGCTTTTATTCTTAAAACTTATGTGAAGAAAACTTCTGAATGTGTAAGTTTAATACTCATGTCTACTGATTAAATACGAAGAGAGAAAAAGGACAAAATGAAAATGAGTTACATTGTTCGCCAGACCCTGAGAAATATACTCCCTAAATTTTTTTCCTGTATGAATCTGATCATTTTCTAATTTCAAACATGCAAAAGAGCCCACTCATATTTCCAGGCTAGAAGAGAAAAAATCGATTTCAAGAATGCTCTTTAAAAGTGCTTCACTAGTGAATTAACAAATAATTATGTAATTATGATATCAAATTACATAGAATTAGTGTGATAGATTTCTGGCCACATAACTATTTTTTTTCACATAAACTATTTAACAAATTGTTTCCAGATTATAAAAATACTGTGAGGAAGCAGAACAGATTTACATAAGAAGTTCCATGAAGAGTTTCTACTGGGGAGATTATTTTATTCTATTGGTTTACATTTACTTCCATCTAAGAAACAGGTTTGAAGTACTTGGGCAAATCTACTCAGACTAAGTTCAAAAAAAAAAAAATGGAGAATTGAGGCAATGATTTGAAGTGTATCTTGAACTTGAATGTGCACACAAATCACCTGAGGAGTTTGTTAAAATAGAGCTTTTGGTTCCATAGTTATCTGATGAGGCCTGAGATTCTACATATCTAACAGGCTCCCAGATAATGCTCTTACTGCTCAAACTACAGTCAGAGTAGTGAGGATTTAAAGCAGTGGATCCTGTACCTGACTTCCTGTCGAAGTCGCCTTGGGAAGGTTTTCAACCAGGAGAGGCCAGGGTCACAACCCAGATCTGAATCCAGGTCACCCAAGTGAGCCTTTGACATGTGTGCAGCTAATGAGCTCCACCAGTGATTCTGAGTCTCAGCCAGGGTGGTGAACCACTGCCTTAGATGAATGGTTTTCTCTGCCAAGAGCACACATAGCCACAGGTGTGTGTTGGGAGGTGTGTGGATGGGGATATGGAATGGAAGTTTTTAAGAAGTCAACAGAGAGAAGGCGAATTTCATTCTGCGCAGGGGCACCTCCTGCTTTCAGAGCTTCTTTCCTCCCAGAGAAGCACTTGAGAAGCAAAAATCAATTTGATACCTGGTCACAGCCTCCTTATGCAGAAGGAAGTGCAAAGATTCTGAACTCATCTCCTAATTCTCTGCCCTTCTCCAAATCTGCTCTGGTCATACTGGCTTCCTGGCTATTTCTTGCTATTTTTCCCCCTCAGCAAACCACCGCCAAAATTTTGCACCAGCTGTTTCCTCAGCCCAGAATACTCTTACCCCAAATATCCCATAGCAGATCTTTTCCCTCTTTCAAGTACTTGGTCAAATATTGTCTCCTCAGTAAGCCTTCCTGACCATCTTATTCAAATGACAACTTTCTACCAGCTCTTCTGATGCCACTTATTTATATTACTTTTCTATAACACACAACACATTCTATCATATTACTTATTTATTACATTTACTGGTCATTTCTGGGTTCTCACCCCTCTTCCCCACCATCACTAGAAGATAGTGATGGCAGAGATCACAGACATTGCCAAGCTGCTGGAAAAATTCCTATCCCATGTATGGGTTTCATAATGAATGAATGCATATAAATTCAGGTATCCCTTCAGAGAGGTCTGTAACTCTTCCAGTAAAAGTAGCACTCACTTCAAACTTCTATCCTCACCACTCTTTATTATAGTAGCTTATCACATTTCTTTATTTTATATTCCTCATTCCCTCCCTCTCCCTTCAGCAATCTCCCCCCCCAACACATTCGCATATATAATTTTAATTTGTTTTCGAGTTTATTATTAGGACATCAATTCTTTAAGGATAGTGGCAGTTTTTCAGAGGTACGTAGTAAGTGAACATAACACCCCCTAGCACAGAATAGATGGATAATAAATATTTGTTGACTCTTTAAAAAATAGAGGTGGGGGGAGTTTAAAGATATTTTAGCTTTTCTGCATTGCTATAATGTAATGAATAATTTCCATTTTACATTTCTCTGGATAAAAAATATTGTCCAGTGTTGATGACTGATTTAGTGCTCTTTTATCCAAGTGAGCAAGGGCAAACAAATCAGTTAGACATTTATTCCCAGCATGAATGCTATGAGCTTTTCACCAAGCAAGTTTGAAGTATGATTGTGTCCAATTGGTTTGCTTGTCAAAAAACACCAGGTATTGAGATTCCTCCTCTCCTGCCATCCAATTTTTTTTTTTTTACTCCAAAAGATGTACACCTGGAGTTCTGCTTCTAAGGAACTAGCACTGCAGAATGTCTAGCTCAGCTCAAAGGCAGAGTCACACAGTTAGCTAAAGTAATCACATGTGGGATGCTGTTTTTGTACTTAAATACACTTGTGGTCTATCAGGAACTCACTATTTCATAGTTGTTTACTTTTGATCCAACGAGGTCTATATTTTCCTTTATATAAACCCTAGAGCTGAAGAGGTTGCCCACACTGACATGGTCTACACGAGGCATTGATGCACAGATTTGCTAAATAGACTTGAAACTGGTGTCTGTGTTTTCATTCCTGACCTAGGTCATCCGGTTGTGTTGATGTATTTACATAGTCTGTTGTGCAGGAGACCATGCTCAAAAGTTCCAAAGATAGATGTGCACTTGCTGTCTCTGTTGATTCAGCTATGAAAACAAGTAGGTATAGGAAAGAAAAAGAGGCTTCGATTTCAACTTCATAACCTCATCGTATTATGTTCTAAAATTACAGTAATGATTAAATCAAAATAGTCATTTCAGAGTTGACAAGACAAGAGCTAAATGCAGGTCATTTTGGGTCTCTTGCTAAGTCTCTTGTTAAGTCTCTTGCCTAACATGTAGTACTTACTTTATTGAGTCATTCATCTATTAATTCACTCAAGAATTATTACTGAATCCTGCAATATATACAGTGTTGTGCAAGGCACTTAGGGACAAATTTTCAACAATCCTAGTTATGTAAAATATGAAAAAAATATCCAGAAGAAAAAAAAACATGGAGGTAATGATTGTAATGAATTTAAATCCAGTTCAACAAATATTTATTAAGGCACCTATTTGTGCTCAAAATATGAAACTTGCACATCCACACAAATTGTTATTAGTTGGTTTGATGCATGCACATGAGTTTAAAAGCTATCAACAGTTTGGATGGAGAAAAATCCTAGAATGTTAGGGAGACATAATGCTGTAAAACCACACTCTATAGCACCATTTCTTTGCAAAAGGAGAATAAATGATAAAAAAGAAAAAGAGAGAGAGAGGGAGGGAGAGAGAGAGGGAGATAGGAAAGAATCAATTTCAAAAACAAATGTATTTGGCATCTACTCTGCCAGAGTGTATTAGGATTTTGTGCTGGTTGTGGTGTTAGCAGTGGGATTACGAACATAAATTATCATCTGGTTTTGAAGGAGTTCATAATCCTTATGAAAAGAGGACTTAGTTATATCTCACCTCCAGGGTCTCAATGTACTCACTTTTGCATTCTCAAATGCAGATCATTTTTGCATCCCAAAGGCAGATATGGGAATTGCACCCCACTAGAATCATACGGCGAGATATCCAGGAGCCCTTTTTAGGCTGACATGCATTCTGATGTATTACAGAAGTATGTACTCAAGGGTAACTGGACAGAGATCACAGTAAAATCTCCTGGTGCACCTGCTAGAGTTGTGCAGTTAGCAAGTGAGGTAGTGGTTTAGAAGAGTAGTTAGCTTCTGCAGTCAGCCTGGATGAAGCAGATCAAGTGTCCTATATCCTGGATCATTTGGATAGCGGGTCAGAATAACCTTAGCCTCTAAATTATAAATGAATGAATGAATGAATGCTTCATTCACTCAGCACTTCCCCAGCAGTGAGACTCCATGTCTTTCCCTTCTTTACTGAAGCATAATTTTGAAGGCTCTGCTGGGGTTCTGTCTCACACTTTTTATCCCTTCATAAGAATACTCTCTTTTTCTTTCAAAATAGACCTTGCTGGTCCATTAAATAATTGTTTAAGTAATTAGTTCCCAGAGAACAGGATGGGGCCAGTCTTCAAGCACCTTCCCATTACTAAGAAATATTTTCATTATATTCTGAATGGTGATGGTGTTGTTGGGGTGCTTTTCCCAGAGTAAAATTAATCTTAATATAAAATCTTTAAAAAGTCATATTAGCTGCTGAGAGCCAAACAGGAGTTGGAGCTTTGTGGAGTAGGTTTCTGGTTGTCACTATTATTTTGCCCTGCTAGCATTCAGGGCCTTGCATCAGAGAGCTGGAAGTCCTGGAATGGTGGGGAGAGTATCAAACATAATTTCACTGCATCCTAATGACTTCTAAACATGTACATAGTCAATTTTGCAGATGAAAAACTCACTTATAACTACTTGAGACTAGAACCTCCCTGTGTGTTACAAATAAACACAAAGGATTTTTTTTTCATTATTTTAATTTACACCGAATTTTGTAGAAATGAAACTACTGTAAAAATCAAGGGAAAGGGCTCCCTGGGTGGCTCAGTCAGTTGGGTGTCTGCCTTCAGCTCGGGTCATGATCCCTGGGTCCTGGGATCGAGCCCCGTGTCAGCCTCTCTGCTCAGCGGGGTGTCTGTTTCTCCCTCTGCCTGTACAGCCGGCTTGTGCTCTCTCTCTTGCTCTCTTTCTCTTTCTCTCTCATATGAATAAATAAATTCTTAAGAAAAAATTAAGGGGAAATCACACACTACTCTGTTTTGGAGTTTACCAAGATTATTTCATACTGTGGGAGATAAAATAAATAATAAGTCCAATAATAATATTTAAGACACTATATGCAGTATAGGTCAACATCTGTGGATTATGAGTCCACTGTTATTTTACATTTAGGCTCAACTCTTCCACCACTTCATATCATTTAATGTAGACTGACATCCTGAGTAGCATTAATGTAGGGAAAGAAAGCAGTGTTTTAGTATAAAATTTTATTATAAATTATTTTATTTTCATTTTGCAAAGGCCAAAATTCACACATTAGATTGTTTCTTATAGGTAAGCAGTTATTTATCTATGAATCTAACTTCAGGAAAGTAATGGGGTATTAGAAAATTGTAAAAAGAAATCTTTTCATATCTAAAAAACTTGAAAACTACAGTACAGTCAACAAAAATATTTTTTAAAGTTATTTATTTTTAATTAAAATTATTTGAAAGTCCACATCCTGCTACACGTAAAATCTGGTAACGAATACATAAAAATGTATACAGGTAACAATAAATTATGACAAAATACAATATGTGGCATCATAAAGGAGAAAAAAAAAAAAGGCTGGTAAGAGAAGGAGAAGCAGGCCTTGATGGAGGAGTAGAATTAACCAGCAGACCTGCGAAGAAAATGAGGGAACCGTGAGGGAAGAAGGTCACACATAAGACAAAGTATAGGACATACTTAGGAAATGGTAAATGGTCCCAATTTTGGAGGGAAATTATCTAGGTAGATAAACACTCTTCATTTTTTTACTGTTAAATTTCTCGAAGAACACAGACCATAGACAGGAATAACATTTGGGGTTTCTCATGTAGAAAAGAAATGAATGAATGCACAGAAAAAGATTGAGAAAAGGCTACTAGAAACAAGTTACACCAAAGCCAATAGGACTAAAGTAAGTGGAAAATGAACACACTAGCAGATTTTCAAAAATTAAGAATATTTGTATATTGTAGGGATATAGAAATAATAAAATTGTGTTTTAAATAATTGCGTATGATTCAAATTCCAGACCGATGGAATAAGTAGCATCCCTGGCCCCTGTATTTCAACTCAGTACCTATTGAATTTATGACTAGACTCAAAACATATTTCTGAAACCCAAGTTCGTCTGGCTTCAATCATCCTGGTCTGGACTATGTAGAGTCTATGAGACAGTCTGGCTGATCCAAACAGAAACCATCCATGTTCTGGCCACGTTTATAAGGGTTGAGTAATTAGTGGTGAGAGTACAGATTTGGAGACTGCGGAGGCAGAATAATGCCCCGTGCAAAAATGTTGATGTCCTAAACCCCCAGAACTTGTGAAGATGTTACAAGGCAAAGGGGAAATAAGGTTGCAGATGCAATTCAGGTTGCTAATCAGCGGGCTTTAAAATAGGGAGATTATCCTGGGTTTTCCAGCTGGGCCCAGTATAATCACAAAGGCCCTTAAAATTGGAAAAGGAAGGCAGAGAAGGCAGAATTAGAAGCTGTGGTTAGGGCCCAGGTCAGATGAGATGTGATGTGAGAAAAACTGGAGACTAATATGGACCCAGAATGTTTGGATTTAAATCCGAGAAATGCCCCCACGGTAACTGTGGGACTTTGGACAAGTTGCTAAACTTTTCTTTGCTTCCATTTCTCATCCATAAAATAGAGATGATGATGGGACACCTGGGTGGCTCAGTGGGTTAAGTGTCTGCCTTCGGCTCAGATCATGACCTCAGGGTCCTGGGATCAAGACCTATGTCAGGCTCCCTGCTCAGCGGGGCCACTACATACTTTATAGGGTTAGGGTAAAGATGCACTGAGTTACTTGAGTACATTTCTGCAAATCTCTAAGAACAGTTCCTAGCACTTAGTAAGTGCTGCATAAATCATTATAATGATTATTCTCTAGTGTTGCCTACCTACGTAATCTCCGGACTCAAGAGAAAAGCTCTGGAGTCAGGATGCTGAATGTTTCTTTCCTCTGCTTGGAATGTACTTCTCTAAGAACCCTCGTCTCCTTCTCACTCGCCTCTTTTGGGCGCCTGTTAAAATGTCACAGTGCCAATAGAGCATGTTTAACTGCCCACTCCCAGAATTTTGTGGCCCCTGCATCTCACATTTTTCCCTAGAGCACTCACCATTCATCTGCCATACAGATGATTTATCTGTTTTTATAAATCTTCTCCAATAAAATGAAGACAAGAACTATATTTTTGTTCACTGTTGTATCCCTAATATTTAGAATAGTTCCTGGAATAGCATGGAAGTCAACCAATATTTGTGAACTGATTAATAAATACATTAATCCAGTTAACGCTGGAGCTTTTATATTGCCTTGTTTTCCAATTTCAACACAATTTCTTTAGCATCAGGTTGCCACAGTCCAAGGGCCTGCTAAATTAATCCACGAAATCCCTCCCTGCCCATCTTGTGTTACTGTTGCTGCTTTCTTTATGTGCTCTTGGCCTCTTCACTTTGAATGTTGCATTGTTTTTGCTTGACTATAATTGCTTCACCCTGCACTCTACATCTGCCATTTAATAAGCTATACTTTACTTTTTGACCACCTGGTCTCCTAAAATCTGTCAGGCTTCATGCTTTTCCTTTTATTTTTACCACCAGGTTTATAAGGCTCAGTGGGGGAAAAAGTAAGTTTCCATGTAGAATTCTGCAAGGAACGGTTTCTCCCCAGATAAATCACTATTGGTTTTCTATAGTCTCTTTCAGCATTTCATTTTCAAGGTGAAGGAGAATGACCATAAACTTTGGGTCCAACATGGTGGATCAGAATGCAGGCTCTAGCAGGTATTAGATGAGGCCATTGGAGCTTATCTTCATTGGAGCTAAAAATGTTTTCTTGGGCTGGTCCTGCTTCTGCCACCCCCACTTGCCATCTCTCTTTACTAGCTAATTCTTGATGATGGTTTGCTTTTCAGCTCAGTCATCATTTATTCAGGAATGTCTTCCCTAAATGCCCAACCTTGTTCATTTAACCCCTTACACACTCTCACATGAGCCACCATACTTTTTCTTTGTGGCCTGTGGCAGTTTGCGTATTTGTGTGTTTATTTGATTGGTATCTCTTCCTCAGCTATGAAGGCAGGGAGCCAACCTGCTTCACTCACCATTGTATCTGAGCACAAATAACAAATAACAAAAACAAGTAGATACTGAAGAACTATTAGTTTATTTATTTATTTTTTTTTCCCCTTTCTATCACAGAACTTAATCGCAATGTATAAATATACTTTGTCTGACTCCTCTTCTAAACTAAAAATTCTGGGAGCATAGACCTGGTTCCATTTCCTAAGGGTTAGTGTAGTTCTACAAACTTTACAGGCACTCAAAACCATTTGTTAAATGATTGGTTAAATGAAATCTATGGATTTTCCTCAGTAAATGTCCTTTACTAACACCAAAATTCTTTCCAAGTACCTCTTCAGTCTATTCAAAAGAAACATTTACTTTTCTCCCTTTTCACTCTGTTGAGATTCCCATAGCTTTGCTTCTAAAGTCCCCTAGAACCCAGGGGAGAAGATTATCTCACAATGTTGGGCTTAGAGAAGCCTCTACATCTTTGATCTTAACATGAAATTCCCAGTTCCTAATTAAACCCTACCCTCAAGCAAGCCTACTTTGAAAGTTGCCTTCTATTATTTTTTAGAAATTTAGATATTCTTCCCAGTGTTTTTCAGCCTTTCTTCTCAGAGAGTCAGAGGACAGGAACTGTACTTTGTTCTTCTTTGTTTTGCCAGGTACATAATAGGCTCAAAAATATTTTGTTGAATAAATAGATGATGGACCCATACATAACCATGTAAATAGAACCCAAAATAGTCACCAAATAAACAGAGAACCAAATGGAATTAAAAACATTTCACCAACCATTATATACATTAGAGGAACCTAACACTACTTTAGTTATGGTCAATTCCAGGCAATAATACATTTGCTACAGGTTGGGAAAATCATAAATTGCATCTAAACATACAGGATTTTTATTTAGTCATATCTATCAATGCATGGAGTAGATATTAAATAGAATTTCTGAATCCCTGGTCAAGGTTAAAGATTCCATTTAATAAGGCTTCTAAATGCATAGAAAAGGTAACCTGCTATAAAATTCAACATACAGTGACAGTTAGTTGCACAAGTTACTTACATGCAGGATGACCCAAATTTATTGTGAATTACTTCTATAACAGAAAATCATGTTTGAATATTATTAATAGCATTTTTGAGAAGAGGGCATATGTACCCACTCTTTTTTTTTAATTTTATTTTATTTAAATGCAATTAATTAACATATAGTGTATTATTAGTTTCAGAGGTAGAGTTCAGTGATTCATCAGTCTTATGTAACACCCAGTGCTCATTACATCACGTGCCCTCCTTAATGCCCATTGCCCAGTTACCCCATCTGCTCACCCACCTCCCTTCCAGCAGCCCTCAGTTTGTTTCCTATACTTAAGAGTCTCTTATAGTTTGTTCCCTCTCTTATTTTATTTTTCCCTCCCTTCCCCTGTGATCCTCTGTTTTGTTTCGTAAATTCCACATATGAGTGAAATCATATGATAATTGGCTTTCTCTGATTGACTTATTTTGCTTAGCATAATACCTTCTAGTTCCATCCACGTCAGAACCACAATGGGATACCACCTCACACCTGTCAGAATGGCTAAAATTAACAAGTCAGGAAAAAACAAATGTTGGTGACAGAAAGGGGAACCCTCTTACACGGCTAGTGGGAATGCAAACTGGTGCAGCCACTGTGGGAAACAGTATGGAGGTTCCTCAAAAAGTTAAAAATAGAGCTACCCTATGACCCAGAAATTGCACTACTAGTAATTTACCCCAAAGACAAAAACATAGTGATCCAAAGGGGCACCTGCACCCCAATGTTTATAGCAGCAATGTCCAAAATAGCTAAACTATGGAAAGAGCCCAGATGTCCACTGACAGATGAATGTATAAAGAAGATGTGGTATAATGGAATATTATTCAGCCATCAAAAAATGAAATCTTACCATTTGCAGTGATGTGGATATGCACCCACTCTTAATCATATCTTTAGTCACAGATTTTAAAGTTTTCAACTTTTTTGTTGTTAAAAAGTTTTGTTTTCTTTTTCTCAGAGCAAGCACAAAACATCATACCAATAATCATTAAGAATTGACTAATCTTTTTCGATTTTTAAAAAAGATTTATTTACTTTAGAGAGAGCGCACATGAGTGGGAGGGGTGGAGGGAGAGAGAATCTCAAGTAAACTCCATGTAGAGCATGGAGCCTGATGCGGGGCTTGACTTGGGGCTTGACCCTAGGACCCTGAGATCATGACCTGAGCTGAAGCCAAGAGTTAGATGTTCAACGGACTGTACTACCCAGGCGCCCCAATCTTCTTTGATATTTTTAAATCTAAAGCTAGCAACTCAAATGTCTATTTTGACCTAGAAAATGGAATGTAAAGGAAATATGCTTACTGTTATTGTCAAAGATGAAGAGTCACAGGGTTCTGAAATATTATAATTTAGGTGAAACTTTGATGAAGCAAAAGACACAAAGAAGGGCATGAGTTATTAAATTCCTCTTCTCCTTGCCTCTCTAGAGGAGGGAATAACAGAAAAGTTGCAAAATCTTGTTCTCCTGGACTACCTGTTGAGAAACAGGAAAGGAAGGTTGCAATGATTAGCATTGGACAGTCTCTTGGGTGAGTCATTCTGGAATCTATATCCTATAAAAATGGCTCTCAAGGGTTGGGAATGAAAAAATGACACTCAGAACTTACCTTTCCTCCCTACTTCACCTCCATCCTGAAATTTTAATCCAGCAGGCTTTATAAGACTTCTAGGCAGATGTATTTTGAAAACAAAACAAAACAAAACAAAACAAAACAAAACCTCCCTTGATTCTGATTGTTTCTCCACATGCCTTAGCCTTCTCCCTCTTGGTTTCAAAGATCACATGCTGATAAGACCAGAAAAGGTTGATAAGTAAATGCCCAATAATTTATAATATTCATGATTTTAGATTTCAATTCCACTTGTTTGTGTATCATATACAAATGACTGTAACAGTAATAATAGTTTAGGAAGCACTGCTGTAAGCACTTTACACACACCAACTTTACAATAAACCTATGAGATAACATTATTATCCCCAATATAGGTAAAAAGCTGTGACATAAGGAAGTTAAATAATTTGCTGAAGCATTAGGAGACAGGATTTGAACTCAAAATGTCTGGCCTCAGAACTTAACTTCTTTAGCAGCACAGGATACTGTATTGATATACTGCACATGCAATAGTATCTGTTAGTCTAGTTACTAATTACAGTGCAGAGACTTTTTCTAATTTTCAATAACAATGATAACATTTCGGTTACTATAAAAGAAAGAAAAAAATATTTAGATAAATACAATTATTTTCACTTTTGTTTTTGAAAGTTTTTACCCCAACATTTTTCTTTGCTATATTGTTCTTATCTAAAAATCATACTGAAGAATGAAGCTAAAATCATTTATTACATAGTTTATCTACTTTAGGTAATGGAATTTAGGGCAGGTTCATAAATCAAATGTAGACAGTAGTTAGTGGGAAATTTTAGGAGCATATAAATGCCAAGATTTTGTGTGTATGTATGTGTGAGAACCAAATCTCTATATAGGTCTTTCAAAATGGAACACTTTTTGCTTTATCGTTTTTATTATTTGATTGGGGTTATTCATTTTTATAAGTTTAAGATAGAAAATTCCATTCTTCGGTTCTCTTAGGATTGGGAATGAAGCCTTCTTTAACATCATAGGCTTAAAAAAAGTTACAGGATATCATAACTTCATTCCAAATCTATCTAAACAAGTTCTTATAGAAAAAAGAACAAACAAGAGTGTGTTTTTTATTTAAGTTATATAAATGAGACCAGGGAACTAAATACATTATAATAAAGATGAAGTCTAGAAAGCAACGGATGTCAAATGGTATTCTTTCCTCTATCGAGTGAGAGCATATCTTAGTGTTGTCAACTTCCAACTTGTATTTTTTGGAAGTGGTATATTTCAAGCACCATTTATTTCAACTTGTTATAAACCATTTACCTTTGTTTTCATTTGGTGCATATCTTTTAAACTTATATTCTAACTAATTTAGTCCTAATTATTTTTTTCCAATTTTAACTACACTTAGCTATCTGTTTAACTAAACACTTGTATCAACTGGACTTCACATTCAAGTGCCCTGTGATGGGCCTTTACTTTGTTATAAGCATGTTCTGAAATGTTCTTTCCCCCTCGTAACTTGTATTTGATTTCATGTGGCAAAGATGGTTCTTATTTGTTTTTTTATTTGCATTTTATTATTTTTTACCTTTTAAACTTTTTAATCTCATAACATTCTTTCTTGTTTCTAATTCTTTCCAAATGCCAGTCTTAATCTTAAAAAAAAAAAAAAAAAACTTGTGTTTTTCTTTCTTTTGGTTGTGCTCTCTTTCTTTGTGTCTCTGTGTCTATCATTCTTCAGCTTTTAAAAGCTTTTAGTAACCCTTCTTTGTATAAACTCTTGCCTGCACAGATGGGTACTCAAAAAAATTGCTTGATGGAATTACTGCAAAAACTAATCCAAAACAACTTTTACATAATATGTTAAAACATTCAGATACTTATTTAGCTGTATTTGGCTATTTTTTGGTAAAATTTATATAGATGCAATTGATAGGTTCACTCTTATTCAGATGTTTTGGCACTAGATATATAAAATCAATAATGGTGGGGGAATTGGAAGATGTTAAAGAGCACACACTTGCAACTAGATGAGTAAGATCTGAGGTGTAATGGACAGGATAGTGATTAGAGTAACTCTACTATATTAAAGACTTCAAAATTGCCAAGAGAACAGATCAATAATTTCATAATGTATATAAATATTAAATCACTATGTTGTACACCTGAAACTAATATAATATTGAATGTCAACTATAATTCAATAAAAAATAACTAATAATGGCAGATTAGCTGGCTTTTTTGTATTATTTATTGATTTTATTGTAATAATATCCTGTTTCCCTGTTAAATTTCCAGAAAGTTACAGATTTATATACAAAGGGCTTAAAGGTGTCATTTTGTATTTAAAAGTACTAGAGAAACAAAAAACTATTTCAGTCATAATTTTTTGATACATTTGGTATCTTTTTTTTTTTAAGGCATTGGCCTTAAACAAAGTGGTTATCTCTCAGATAACTGAGAAATTTTTAAAGTAACATAAAACCTATCTATTAGGCATGTGATATATATCCAGTTCTAAGAAAGAAAAGAACAAATAATAGTCTTGTTTTTTTGATTTTTCACACATTTGGCAAAAACCTATCAAATGAAACAAAACAAAACAAAAAAAACAATATTATCTTTTTTTTTTTTTTCTAAAAAACTTTGATCTCTCCACTACTGGTTCATATCCTGTTAACCTAGTCTTTTCTATTAGATTTATGAAAATGGAGGAAAATTATTACCAATCCTATTGAAAAATCACACTGTATCACAATGTGTTTTATTGGTGGAAGTAATTAATTACATATAAATGTATGTAAAAAATGAATGTACCAGTTCCAGGTCAGCTGTGATGGCACAGTTTCTAATAACCATAAACACTGGAAGAAAAGATATAAAACTACCTGAGGGTAGAGAGTGAACAAAAGTAGGTAGTTTCTGAAAAAGACGTGACACTTGGAAAAAGAGAATGACACTGGGTGAATTTTTTATTTTTATAGCTTTTACCTGAAGGGCAGGTCCCAGACTATACATGTGGTCAATTAAAACTTTAGTGGAAAACGCTGTCTTGCTGTGTTGAGGAAAAGGACAGGGTTTGGGCCAAACTTACTGGAAAGCTAGAGGTGAAATCCTAGGAAGAGGAAAGTCAGAGAGGGGAACCGAAGTTCTGTGTGCAAACTCTGCCAATAAGTCAATTGACCCCCGAGTATGTCTGCAAGGGAAAGACTCCGAGCAGCCCAGAAAAAGCCAAATGAACTGATCTGAAATTTAATTTATCTTCCACTAAAAGGGAAACAAGAATTTGCAATTTTAATGGTCAAGTCAAGTCCCTTATTAAAAAAAAAACAGAACAAAACAAAACATTAAAAACTTTGGGGGACTATAAAAGGCAGAACTTCTACAATGTATCATTCATATCGTCCAAGACACAATCTGAAAACACTTACCATATAATGAATCACAAAAAACATGGGGAGGGAGACTCTTCACAACTTTTGGCTAAGCAGGCTAAGCTTTGTTAGGATATTAAAAAAACAATTACCATAAAAGAATAAGATGACAAATTAGACCTCATCAAATAAAACTTCTGTTTATTAAAAGACATCATTAAAGAAATGTATATATAGGCCACAGATGTGGAAAAAATGTTTGAAATATTTGCAAAATTTATATCTGACAAAGGAATGGTATCCAGAAAATATGAAGATTTTTTTTTAAAGACTTTATTTATTTGATAGAAAGAGAGAGCACAAGCAGGGGTAGCGGCAGGCAGAGGGAGAAGCAGACTTCCCGCTGAGCTGGGAGCCTGACTTGGGAGCTCAATCCCAGGACACTGAGATCATAACCTGAGCCAAAGGCAGACACTTAACTGACTGAGCCACCCAGGTGCCTGATGATCTTCAACAGCTCAAAAATAAAAAGATAAACAATAGAACATAAATTAGTAAAAAAATTTTAATAGATGCTTCACAAATAAAAGACATAAGAATGAGGACATTAGGAGAAGGAAGGGAAAAATGAACGGGGGGAAATCAGAGGGGGAGGTGAACCATGAGAGACTATGGACTTCAGGAAAGAGACTGAGGGTTTTGGAGGGGAGGGGATGGGGGGATGGGTTAGCCCAGTGATGGGTATTAAGGAGGGCACATATTGCAAAGAGAACTGGGCATTATATGCAAACAATGAATCATGGAACACTACATCAAAAACTAAAGATGTACTGTGTGGTGACATAATAAAATAAATAAATAAATAAATAAATAAATAAATAAATAAATAAATAAA